>NC_134585.1:4032500-4332500 GCF_037038515.1 Microtus pennsylvanicus | reverse complement strand
GCTATTGCTATTCTGAGGCTCGCTGTAAAAAAGATGTAGACTGGCCTCAAAACCAGAGAACCCATCATAGGGAAAGGGCAGGAGCGCGAGTGCTCTGGAGCTGCACAGGCACCGCCCTCACGCGTGTCTGAGGGACCTCAGGGAGCGCCTCCTCTGAGCAGCCCACATATACAAGACTGTTTAGATCGCAGCCCAAGTCCAGTCTGAACCTTCCCAGGGGAGCAAAAGGACAGTGACCTTGCACTAGACCCCCCCCCCAAGAACACAGGCTCATGGTCCACTCCACTGTCAACTATCCAAGTCTTACCTTTCACGGGCTTAAGTATGTTGTCGGATATTTGTACAATGTGTGAAGGTGTGCTTGCTGTGATTGGTCTCTGAGAAAGCTGAACAGCAACTAGCTAGGCAGGAGATATAGGCGGGACATCTGGGCAGAGAGAGAGGAGGAGGAATCTAGGCCCACAAGAGAGACAAAAGGAGACATGGAGGAAGCAGGATATCGGTACCAGACAGAAAATAGATTAATAGAAGTAGATTAATTTAAGTTATAAGAGCTAGTGAAACAGGCCAAAGCTAAGGCCAAGCTTTCATAATTAATAAGTCTACATGTCATTTGTGAGCTGTGGCAAAAACAAAAATCTGACTATATAGGTACATTAGAAATTGGGGAAAAAATAAAATAAAAAATAGGGCTGGTGAGATAGCTCAGAGGCTAAGAGCATTGGCTGCTCTTCCAGAGGTTTTGAGTTCCCAGCAAACCACATGGTGGCCCACAACCTTCTGTAATGAGATCTGGTGCCCTCTTCTGGCCGGCAAGCATATGTGCAGGAGAAACCCTGTATACATAATGAATAAGTAAATATATCTTTAAAAGGAAGGAAGGGAGGGAGGGAGGGAAAGAAAGAAATTGGGAAGACTGAGTTTATCAGCTATTTAGGTCTTCTCGTGTTGTGTTCATACCAATAAAGAATTTAATTTCGTTGGGCAGTGGTGGCGCGCGCTTGAGGAGGCAGAAGCAGGCAGATCTCTGTGAGTTCCAGGCCATCTTGGTCTAGAAGAGCTAGTTCCAGGACAGGCTCGGGAAGAAAAAAAAAAACAAACAAACAAACAGAATTTACTTTGTTTAGTAGTATCTATCCACATCTCACAGGTTCCTTCTGAGCTCTCCATTCCTGGGAAGTCCCAGATTTCAACTGGAAGTTAGCCCTAAGGCAAGCATCTAACAGTCCTCCTGCTTGGGAGGCTGAGGCAGAGAAGACTGAGCTTCACTACAGCCTGTGCTACACGTTAAGACTGCCAGACTGGTGTAGTACACACCTTTAATCCCAGCACCCAGGCAGCACAAACAGGTGGGGTCTCTAAGTTTGAGTTTAGCCTGGTCTACAAAGTGAGTTCCAGGACAGCCAGGGTTATACACAGAAAAACCCTGTCTCAAAAAAGAAAAACCAGAGCTGGGCGGTGGGGTGGGGTGGTACCTTTAATCCCAGCACTCGGGAGGCAGAGACAGGCGGATCTCTTTGAGTTCAGGGCCAGCCTGGTCTACAGAGCTAGTTCCAGGACAGGCTCCAAAGCCACAGAGAAACCCTGTCTCGAAAAACCAAAAAAAAGAAAAAAAGAAAAACCAAAACAACAACAACAAAGACTTGGCCTCCCAGAAACTAAACAAAAAGAATTATTAACTTCAAAAACTATTTTAGAATTTATACCACTAAAAGCCGGGTAGATAATTTTAGTCGAAAAAGTACTTTCCATGTAGGCATTAAGAACTGAGTTCAAAGCTGGGCACTGGTAGCTCATGCCTTTAACCCAGCACTCCAGAGGCAAAGGTAGGCAGATCTGAGTTTGAAGTCTTCCTAGTCTACAGAGAGAGTTCCAGGACAGCCAAGGCTACTCAGAAAAATCCTTGGAAAACAAAAAAATGAAGAAAAAAAAAAGGCCAATTGAGTTTAGTCACAACAAAAAGTCAAGCAGGGTTTGTGCAGTTGGGAGCCAGCGCTGAGGAAGCAAAGACACCTGAGTCCCTGGGCTCACTGGCCAGCACACCTGCCTAACTGTCAAGCCCTAGGTCCCAGAGAGAACCTGTCTCGGAAATTAAAGGCCAGGAAGATGGCTGAGCGGGTAAGGGCACAAGCTGCTCTTTTTCTCAATCCACAAAGGAGCAAACAAGGACTCAGCCCTCCAAGCCTTCCTCTGAACTCCACACATATGCCAAAGAACACACATACAATAAAACACCAAAACCACAAGGTGGGTGACTCCAAGGCCGGCCACTAGTCTCTATGTGAAGACTACACACACACACTTTCACACTCACACAAGAGGAAATTATAAGGTTAAAGTTGTTTTCCTCAACTAGTGAACTATGCTGTGGGATAATGCTCTTGTACACTGTAAAGATTTGTAACTTGTATTGGTTTAATAAAACACTGATTGGTCAGTAGTCAAGTAGGAAGTATAGGCAGGGCAACCAAACTAGGAGAACTCTGGGAAGAGGAGAGGCAGAGACACAGTCATCAGCCAGAGGCGAAGAAAGCAAGATGAGAACGCTGCACTGAAAAGGTACCAAGCCATGTGACTAAACAGAGACAAGAATTATGGGTTAATTTAAGTTGTAACAGCTAGCTATTAATAAGCTTGAGCTAATGGCCAAACAGTTTATAATTGATCCAAGCCTCTGCATATTTCATTGGGACTGAACAGCTGTGAGACTGAAATTCTGTCAATACCTAGTCAGTCAACAAGTTCTGGAAGCCAACTATGTGACAAGCTACTAACCTGATGGAGGAAGGTCATTGGTTAATTAATAAAGAAACTGCTTGGCCCTGATGGGTTAGAACATAGGTGGGTGGAGTAAACAGAACAGAATGCTGGGAGAAAGAGGAAGTGAGCTCAGATGCCAAGCTGCTGCTCTCTGAGGCAGACGTGATGAAGCTCCGACCCAGGATGGACATAGGCTAGAATCTTCTGGGTAAGCGCACCTTGGGGTGCTACACACATTAAAAGAAATGGGTAATCAAGATGTAAGAATTAGCCAGTAAGAAGCTAGAGCTAATGGGCCAAGCAATGTTTAAATGAATACAATTTGTGTGTTGTTATTTTGGGGCATAAGCTAGCCAGGCGGCCAGGAGCGGGGTGGCAGGAATGCTGCCCACAGCTCCTTCAACACTAACCAAAGGATAATCTGAGCAGTTGCACACTTTAACACAGAGTTCCAAACTTACGGAGACTGGGGGGAGGCGGGATCATGGCCCCTGCAGGAGGAGGAGCAGAGAATGGAGCTGGAGGTATCTTTCCTTGTTGAAATGCAGCCGCTTAAAATAAAGAAAACAAAAAATGATGCGTTAAATGCAGCAACTTATTTACTAAAATAACCACCTTCTTTGAAATGAACTCTATTCTAAAATTACTACACGTGGCACAACAGTTTTAAGCCATTGAGATACTCAACTGTTACAACTGCAACGAACAGTTTACTAATTCAGGTATTCAAAGCTTTCTTATAATTTAATCATTTAATAGCTATTTGTACTCTTCACTTCAATAGGTAAAATACCTACGCTACCGGGCCTGCTGGTGAACACCTGTAACCCAGCATTCAAGAGATGCAGTTGGAGGAGTTGAGCACAGGAGTCTGAGATCAACACAGGCAATAAAATGAAGTAAGTCTTTACATTTAAAAAATTTAGTTTATAACTAATTCAAGCCATCAGTTTTATTTGAAAAATGCACAATCTGTGGCCAAAGGCCAGGTTTTAGAACAAGTCTCTTCCTATCCTGAGTAAAAACAATGTTCATTCCTTACTTCCCTCTTCTGAAACAAAGGTACTGAACCAGATGAGGAAGAAACAAATATCTAAAATCAGGAGACTGCACTGAAGGAGAGTATCATCATAACAAAAGCCTACCACAATTAGACCACAGAGGCAAAAGGAAGAACAGAAGAAAATGGAAACTATGTAGTCCAGGCAGCAGTGGCACACACCTTTAATCCTAGCACTCTGTGAATTTGAGGCCAGTCTGGTCTACAGAGAAACCCCGTGTCAGAAACAAAACAAAAAACAACAACAACAAAAAAGACAGAACGAGCCGGGCGGTGGTGGCGCACACCTTTAATCACAGCGTTCAGGAGGCCAGAAATAGGTGGATCTCTGTGAGTCTGGGCCAACCTGGTCTACAAGAGCTAGCTAGTTCCAGGACAGGCACCAAAGCTATAGAGAAACCTTGTCTCGAAAAACAAAAACACACCAAAAAAAAAAAAAAAAAAAAAAAAAAGGAAATGGAAATTACCTATGTGACTCGATTAGAGTCAAAAAAATAGTACAGTAGCAAAAGCCTACCAGGTATCAGGTCAGCACTGGAGAGGTGATGGCAGGAGGCTCAAGAGTTCAAAGCTAGCCTGGTCTACAGAGCTCGTTCCAGGACAGCAAAGGCTACACAAAGAAATCCTGTCTCCAAACAAAGAACCAAAACAAAAAAGCCTGAAAAACAAAATGAAGAAACCATCCAAAATAAACAAACAAGCCACACTCTCAGGAAGCCAAAGCCTAAGTCAGAGATGGCCGTCGTCCATCCATTCCATCTACCAATGCAGTGCAGGCTAGACCATGACTACAGCCTGTGTCGCTCCAGAGATTTTCCCTGTAGGGCTTTCAGTTAGGACAACACTGCCCACATCCTATACAGGACAACAGGCTGTAAGGAGTGCAGACCGAGCGGCAAACTCCTACCAACCTAACTACAGACATCACCAAGCGAGTTCCTGACAGTCTGCCTCCCTGCCCCAAAAGTCTACTTAGCATGAGGGCATTACTGGAATTATCACCTCTAATCCAGGCAGGAAGAGAGGATTGCCAGCAGTTCCAAAATACCCAAACAAGGCTAGAGAGGAGATGGTTCAGTGCATTACTGTTCTTGCTTAGGCACAAGTACCCAAGTTCAAATTCCTGGAATCCAGTTAAAGCCAGGCACAGCCAAGTATGCTTCTAACCCCTGTATAAGGAACAGACAAAATCAGATTCCAGCTCACTGGCCAGACAGCCTAGCTGAAACGGTGAGCTTCAGGTTCGACGAAGGACCTTGTCTCAAGGGAATAAGGTCAAGGGTGATAAGAGCAGAGGCCAGGCATGGAGACAACTGCCTTTAGTTCCAGCACTCAGGAGGAGGAGGCAGGCAGATTCTGGTGAGTTCATGGCTAGCCTGGTCTATATCACAAGCTCTTCTTTTTCTTTTCCATTTTCCAGACAGGGTTCCTCTGTGCAGCCCTGGCTGTAATGGAGCTCACTTTATAGACGAGGCCAGCCTCTGCTTCCCAAGTGTTGGAATTAAAGGCCTGAGCCACGACACCCAACTTTGATTAATTCTTTTTGCCAGAGCTACAATTATGAAAGCCAAATAAAGTCTCTTAAACCCACTCTTATGGTTTCCAATTATTAGGGAAAAATCTCAAAATTGTGGATTGCAGGGGCTGGAGAGAGCTCCGAGGTTAAGAACACTGGCTGCTCTTCCAGGATGTGGGTTCAAGTCCCAACACTGATATAGCAGCTCACAACTGTCCACAACTCCAGTTCCAGGGGAACTGACACCGTCACAGATAAACACGTAGGGAAAACAGCAATGTGCATTAAAATAAATAAAGCTTTAAAAGAAAAAGTGGTGAATTGCAACTTTTCAAATATAGGTTCACATAAATGTGCTCCAAAATCTTGTTGCCATTAACAGGAAAATCAAGAGGCAACTCCATCTTCTCTAGCCACCTCCCAGCCTAACCAGCCTGCACGTGACTGTTCTCTGATGGATTATCTCAATAACGAATATTAAGGTGTTCCTACAGTCCTGGGACATAAGTGACCTTCCACTCCGCTCCTTCAACTTAGGCAAACAGCCCCATGTATCACACAGAGAGAGTTGTTTCTGTAGAAAACAAAGAGATGGGATAAAAAGGAATGGGACCGTTCTATCACAGAGACAGAGACCGGGCCGTACTTGTTTTGTCAATCAGGCTCTGGGCCTGCTCTTCCATCCATTTCTGGTAGTAGTCTTTCACGTTCTCCTTGTGCTTCCGACCGCTGCAGTGTGTCTTTCTCACAGATGGCTGCAAACAAAAAGCTCACATCAGACAATGAAACAAGGCCGGGCGGTGGTGGCGCACGCCTTTAATACCAGCACTCGGGAGGCAGAGGCAGGAGGATCTCTGTGAGTTCGAGGCCAGCCTGGTCTACAAAGGGAGTTCCAGGACAGGCTCCAAAGCTACAGAGAAACCCTGTCTCAAAAAACCAAAAACAAAAAAACAAACAAAAAAGACAATGAAACAAAATCCCCAAATAAGAGAGCTGAAACGCTTTGCCTCTGCATTGGTAGGCTGGCAAAGATGCTGAAGCAGCTTTGACAAATGCTGCCCTGCAGTATACATCTCTGCTAGATGTATTACCGAGGAGGCAGGTACATGTGGCTGAGTCAAACACTTGCTCTTGAGCACTGGAGCACAGACACAGACCCTTTCCTCCACTCCACTCAGTACTAAGAACGGAACTCAGGGCTTCTGCATTCTAGCCAGCTGAGCTACCACTGGGCTCCACATCTGCCCCAACAAATGGAGTACTCGTTTACCTACTATCTAAGGCTTTCTCTACAAGGATGGACTTGCATGTTAAAAAGGTTCCATATTTACACATCTAAATCACAATTTGCTATTTAGGAAAAAGTGCACGTGCCACTGGTCTAAATCATAGTGCTATTTTAATGCCCTCAGGCCTCTACAATGGAAAATAGCAGCTTTAATCACTTAAGCAACACTGTTACGAGAACACAGAACTTCAAGCTGGTTGTAGCAATGCGTGCCTTTACTTCCAGCACCCAGGGATCAGGAACAGCTGGATGGCCTGGTCTACATATGAAGTTCGAGGCCAGCCAGGTCCAATAAATAATCTTCACTCAGAGAAACTATTAAAACCATAACACCAAATTTTGTTGTTGCTAAAGGATTTGGTTTGGTTTGTCTTTTTGACACAGGATCTCACACCCTAGCCTTAAATTCACAAGACTCCATCTCGGCTCTCAAATGATGGGAAACGGGCATGAGCCACTAAACACAGCTAGCTGTGCTGCTGTTATCCTTGCTGGGGCCTTCTGAGTGACCCACGGCAGCCTACCCTGGTCGGCACTCCATTAGCTGCCTGCAGCCATTACTGCTGCTGACATACAGTTAACAGATTCCCACAGAGAGAGTGGAGCTGCAGTTCCACCATGAAGACACTTCTTTCCATTTTAGTAAAAAAAAAAAAAATTGGTTTGTTTTTCGAGACAGGGTTTCTCTGTGTAACTGGAACTCACTCTGTAGACCAGGCTAGCCTTGAACTCCCATAGATCCACTGTCTTCTGCCTCCCGAGGTCTGGTTTAAAAGGCATATGCCACCACTGCCTGGTGATTCTAATAGTTTTCAATAAAATGATATAATCAAATATATGAGCTGTAGGAGCACACTCCTGGGTTTTGGGGAGAGTTATCTGGACAAGGCCTCGGTTTGTATGCTAGGCTAGCCTGGAATTCACCACCTTCCTGGTTCAGCCTCTCAAGTACTGAGATTACAGGCAAATGCATATGTAAATGTTTTCATCCTCAAGCCTGTTAATGCTTTATCACTCTGCAATTACCTTCACATTACAAACACTGCAAAGGTGTTAATAAAAAACACTCTTCCCAGTTACTTTCAAAGAAGATTAGTGGTAAAATTCCCAGCAGGCTGTAAAGCACATACATGGACCTAGATAAATTAAAAGAAAGAAAATCTTATATTGCATACGAGCCGTTTTAAGACTACGAAAAGACGTGCCACTTACAGAATCATGCGTAAGATACGTATCACAGTAGTCACAATAAAACCTGAAAAGACAAAAGAATATGACAACCCTTAGCAGATGTCCAAACAAGCCAAGCACCCTCAAACTCAGATGCTAAGGCGTCAAACAAAGCGTTCGGACAGGATCGGGGCCGCGAGGGGAGGGGCCGAGAACTCGGAAGGGGACAAGAGCGCCTCGATTCCCACCCGGATCTCACCGGGGCGCTCGCCCTCCCCTCCAAGCACACGAACCAGCGCCCATCGCGCTCACGAAGCCCCGACCCACCACCGCAACCCGCCAGCCTCAGCCCGCACTCACTTAGGCATGTTGCTCCACAGGCCGTTGGCTACTCGCTTTCGCGCCGCCGGGAAATGACGCACACAGTCCGCGCCGACTCGTTCGGCGGACGGAAGAGCGAGGGCGGGCCTTCCGCAAAGGAGATCGGCTTGCAGAGGACAGCCAGGAAGTGTGCTAGGGGTGCCTATGAGGGTCAATCCGCGCCCACTTACTCCTGATTGGTTATTCGCTCTCGGAAATACAGTGTTTCATTCTTTCAACCGGTTCCAAAAGGCAGATCCTCTTCTGTGTTCCCTGCTCTGTTGGAAGTGCTGGGAAAACGGTAGAAACAAAGCAGGTATACGTTCTCATTCTCAGAGACCTGATTAGCAGGAAAGTGAAATAGATCAAATCAAAGTCCTATGCTTGGGGAAATGAAGCGATATAGCACAACTGATAAAAACCCAGAGACAGAAATTGGGGTTCAACCTAAAGGTCAGTAAAACAAAACATCCAGCCACTGGCTCTTACTTCTATCTCAGTCCAAAATGGTGATCCTGTCTCCAGGAATCCCAGAATGAGACTGTGTGTGAGAGTTGTCTTCTCCCGTTTTATATTTCTCCCTAATACTGGAATTAAAGGCGTACACCACTACCGCCGGTTTCTATGGCAAACTACCGTGGCTACTGGGATTAAAGTTTGTGTCAGCACTGCCTGGTCTGTAAAGTTGATCAGTGTGGCTCTGAACTCAGGCAAGCTTTATTTATTAAAATACAAACGAAATGCCATTACAAATCAGGGAAGAGGGGAATTCGACTTTAAAGAAGACGGAGAAAACGTGGAAGACCACCACTGAAAAAATAATAATTTTTCCAAGGACTAAAATCCAAATATGAGCTGCGTTACATTACCATCCCTTGCTGGAGAGATGACTCAGGTTGGTTAAGAGCACAGCTACTCTTCTAGAGGACCTGAGTTCTATTTCCAGAACCCACATAGTGGCATACAATCTTCAGAAACTCTAGTTCCAGGGGCTCCAACACCCTCCTCGGTCTTCCACACGCAACAGGCATGCACGTGGTACTCACACAGGAAAAAACTCAGGGCCGTAAAATATGTCGCTGTAGACCGCAGGCTTTGTTGTTGCTGTTGTTCCTTTGATTGGTTGGTTTGGGTTTGGGTTTTGAAAGACAGGATTTCTCTGTGTAGCCTTGGCTGTCCTGGAACTCACTCTGTAGACCAATCTGGCCTCCAAATCAGAGATCCACCTGCCCCTGCTTCCCGAGTGCTAGGATTAAAGGTGTGTGCCATCATCCAACCTAGAGTTCCCAGTTTTAAAACTGTCTCACTTTAGCACGAATAATAAAAAACCCAGAGACAGATATTGGGGTTCAAGCTGAAGATCAGAAAAGCAAAGCAGACAAGCCACTAGAAAGATCTTACTCTTCGGTCTGGCCATGGAGCTTTCTTCCCAGGCCAGCAAGGAGGCAGCCTTGATGAACCAGGAAGTCTGGGAAGAGGCCCAGGGCACCCCATCGTGCAGCCAGTGGTACTTCGGTCCAGAGGCCACAGACATCACCACTGTCCACACGCGTGATGGTGGGGTGTAGGGATAAGCTCAGCCTATTAGGGGGCGTGTTCGCCTTGGGCTAATGTTTACATATAAATCTGGCGAGCTTGAGCCCCACAGCTCTCTTTGTTTGTATTTCCTGCTCATCACTGGATCTCTGGTGTTGTAAGATATCCCTTCATTAAAATTTGCTGTTTCATATTAAAAAAAAAAAGAAAGATCTTACCTCTATGAAGTCTTCAGATTAAAAGAGTGAGTTCCTGTCTTATCCTGCCTTATATTCCTCTCTAATGCGGGGGTTAAAGGCCTGCACCACCAATGCCTGGCCTCTATGGTTAACTATGGAGGCTGCAGGGATTAAAGGTGTATGCCACCACTACCTGGCTTATACAGCTGATTAGTGTGGCTAGGTTTTTACTCTGATCTTCAGACAAGCTGTATTTATTAGAGCATAAACAAAATATCATTATATTTCCCCTTTTGTCTAATTAAAAAAGGTTATAGCTAATAAAAAAAGACTATATACAATAACTTTGTACAATATATACAGGCAGTAACTACACCAATAATATCTAGTCTATTGCATTTGACAAATTCAGAGAAAATACTCCATATCTATCCTATCCTGGTGAGTCCAGAGTCTTGTGCCTAATTTACTTTCTGTTATAACTTGCATTACCATCCAAAACTATCTTTTGATATCTCTCAACCTTACACACTTTACACTTCGTTAGTGGATTTCCTTTCTGAGTCTTGAAAACAAGGAAAACTATAACTATCTCGTCTTCAGCTCCCTCAGAGACCTGAGAAGGAAATACTATTAACTGAGTAAGCAGGAAGTGCGAGCAAGCAACTTCCAAAAAAATGTGAGAAATGACAGAAACAGCTGACTGCCTGGACAGTCACCCAAGGTTCCTCTGCAATGTTGGGTCATTCATGTTCAGCCTACAGGGCTAGAATATTCAACAGATTTTTCTATGAAGAAGGATTTTGAAGGACTACCTCACCTCATCTTGACAAGATTTGAAAGTCACTCTCTTTTATGTCCTGCTTGTCCAATTAGTACAGAAAACTGTCAGTAGTCCAGGCAAGAACATTTTCTGGCCCAGTTCTTACTTTTGCCACAAAGAAAGTAAACGCCTCATGGAGTTTCTTCAATGCCCATTGTCGTCTCTGAAGTAGATTATTGCTGCCAGGAGAAGATGTGTCTCATTGTCAAAAAAACAAAAAAAAAAAAGGACCTATGAGCCAGGAGATGGTGGTGCACGCCTTTAATTTCAGCACTTGGGAGGCAGAGGCAGGTGGATCTCCATGAGTTCGAGGCCAGCCTGGTCTACAAGAGCTAGTTCCAGGACAGGCTCCAAAAGTCACAGAGAAACCCTGTCTCAAAAAACCAAAATAAAAAAAAAATCTTAAATGCCATATCTGTAGATCTCTGAAGTGTTTGAAGATGACCTGTCTATCTAAAATACATCTGTTTGACCTTGAAAACATACCTAATATGACTACAAGTTTAATTGTAATAGGTGACTAATTACTAACCTGGAATTCCTTATTATCCTAAACAGTTGGTAAAAATAACTTTGAAGGCCGGGCGGTGGTGGCGCATGCCTTTAATCCCAGCACTCGGGAGGCAGAGGCTGGCGGATCTCTGTGAGTTCGAGACCAGCCTGGTCTACAAGAGCTAGTTCCAAGACAGGCTCCAAAACCACAGAGAAACCCTGTCTCGAAAAACCAAAAAAAAAAAAAAACTTTGAAGAACTAGAAATTTGCATTTCATTGTTAAATAAGCTTAAGTATTTTGAACAAGATTAGAAATGTATGTACAGCCGGGCGGTGGTGGCGCACGCCTTTAATCCCAGCACTTGGGAGGCAGAGGCAGGCGGATCTCTGTGAGTTCGAGACCAGCCTGGTCTACAGAGCTAGTTCCAGGACAGGCTCCAAAGCCATAGAGAAACCCTGTCTCGAAAAAACCAAAAAAAAAAAAAGAAAAGAAATGTATGTACAGTATGTTTTAATAATATTAATCTTAGATTTTTATCAATGTACAAACTTAGTATACAATATACAAAAGTCCAACGTAAAATATTTAAAACTAGAGTTGCTTTTTTAAAGTAGAATCAATAACCTACCCTTTTATCCTATCATATCTGTATACCCCTTTTTTCTTTTCAAAACAAGAACTCTGAATCTAATATCCTTTGTTCAACTTTCGTCCTGACTGTAACCAATAACAACTTATAACCACCCCCCTAAACAATGACAAATATTCATAACCCATTAACAATCAAAAACTGCCCACCCCACCTCTTGGGAATATGAACGTCATATTCTTTTTTTTTTTTTTAAATATTTATTTATTTATTATGTATACAATATTCTGTCTGTGTGTATGTCTGCAGGCCAGAAGAGGGCACCAGACCTCATTCCAGATGGTTGTGAGCCACCATGTGGTTGCTGGGAATTGAACTCAGGACCTTTGGAAGAGCAGGCAATGCTCTTAACCACTGAGCCATCTCTCCAGCCCGAACGTCATATTCTTAAATTTACTTCCTGCTGTCTGGGAGCCATAGCATCTTCAGGGAATCCTGAAAAGAAAATTTTGGGCTAATTGTCAAGTCCTGGGAGAGGTGGCCGTGTCATTGGTCATCTCCCAGTCTCTGCATAATGGGAAGTGCAGGGCCGTCTCGAGTCCTGGCTAGAGCAGTCTGTGAGGCTGGATCACCCCAGCTGGCCACCTTGAAATTGTCTGAGCAGTTTGTAATCCAAAGTCAATCTTTAGGTGGTGTTTTTCAGCTTAATGGTGTTATCATAGTCCTGGAGGAATCATCATTGTGGGATCCTACCTTCCTTTAGGAGACTTCAAAGGTCACTGTTAGGCATGCTCAAGGGTCATTGCACAAAACTGAGACTCAAACCTGAAATCATGTACAGAAAGGTAGATAAAACTTTTTTTCTAGAATTAGTATTCTATATGATCGTTAATATCATAACAAAAAGTTTAAGATATATATATCTTATAAAATTATTGCTTAAGAAATGCTGTTAAAGAATAAGTGTGAAACCAAAGAATTATGAGATTGGTGGCAATATAGTAGTCCTTAAATACTTGTTTTTCTTCTGTCCCATATCAGGTGGCTCTTTTGACATGAGACAGAGATTTTGGATTTCACTTTATATTTTTGGTTGTGACCCTACCTTTTAATGGCTGAGCCATCCCTCCAGGCTGGATTTCACTTTAATAAGCATGATTGGGCCGGGCGATGGTGGCGCACGCCTTTAATCGCAGCACTTGGGAGGCAGAGGCAGGCGGATCTCTGTGAGTTCGAGGCCAGCCTGGTCTACAAGAGCTAGTTCCAGGACAGGCTCCAAAGCTACAGAGAAACCCTGTCTTGAAAAAAAAAAAAAGAAGAAGAAGAAGAAATAGAGAAAAGGTGTCATAAACTCGGCCAGTCCGCAGTGTCATGGCAGTGATCTCCACTGTCCCCTTCAGGTAACTTGGGTCTGTACTAGTTCCTTAATGACCTAGACCCTTTCCTCAATCTCCCATATTCTTCCCCAATCCTAAAGCTACAGAGTGTAATGCCTGGTGTGGTAACACTCCTGTAATCCCAGCACTCAGGACAGAAGCAGGAGGATTGCCTCAACTTTCTGAAAAGCCTGGTTTACATAGGAAGTTCCAGGTCAACCAAAGGTGAAAGTTACATCCTGAAACTGTCTCAAAAAGCCAAAGAGACTGGAGAGATGACTCAGCAGTTAAGGCACTGGCTGCTCTTCCAAACAACCCAGGTTCTTTTCTCAGCACGCACATAGCAGCTCAAAACTGTCTATAAAGCTAGTTACAGGTGCCGGGCGGTGGTGGCGCACGCCTGTAATCCCAGCACTCGGGAGGCAGAGGCAGGCGGATCTCTGTGAGTTCGAGACCAGCCTGGTCTACAAGAGCTAGTTCCAGGACAGGCTCCAAAACCACAGAGAAACCTTGTCTCGGAAAAAAAAAAAAAAAAAAAAAGCTAGTTACAGGGAACCCGAAACCTTCTTCAGCCTTACATGCAGACAAAACAGTCATACACATAAATAAACGAATAAATAAATAAATAAAATATTAAAGCCAATCCAGGATACATGAGATTGTGTCAAAAAAAAAATACTAGGACCATAATTACCTTGTTCACCTGATGGCTACCAGGTGGCACTAGACACTGTCTATCCTTGGCAAGTGAGAAGGAAATAATAATTCATGATTTCTTCGGTGAATGTTTTGCCTCCCTCGTGGTAAACAAAGATTTTACAGCTAAGAATAGAAAAGGCCAAAGTCCCAGGGCCTGGAGAATGTGTTGTCCTTTGAACCTCTTATTAAGCTAAAGCTATTAGAGCAACAGGTTTTGAAAGCAGGAAGCCAGGGCAGAAGAACAGGTTTAGCGGGTAGGCTCTGAGCAGTGTGTTAGGAGAGGAGTTATTACTCACTAACGCGATGCCTCCCTTTGCATGGGCAGGACATTGTCTCTGAGCTTAGCGCATTAGCACACGATGTGTTCCTTCGAACACAAGGGGTGCCCTGTAGAAAGCTAAGACAGGAACAGCCCGGCATGACCCGAGAAGGACACATATGCACACGCAGGCACACCGGGGCACTCCATCTCTTGCCCCAGGGTAAACTGTCTTGGCTCTTGAATGGAAAACAGGAAACTACCAGTTATTAAGCACCTAGTTGGTGTCAGCATTAGAGGAGGCGTTTTCATTGTTATCTGATGGGATTGGATTGAAATTTTTACTGATAATGAAGTTGAGGGTGACATAATCTGCATGAAGCTGCAAAGTTAGTAAGTGGTAAAGTCAGGACATGAGCTCAGATAGCCAGAGCCCAGCGCCAACCTCTCCGTGGAACACGCCAGGGTGTTTGGGTGCATGAGAACCTTTGAAACCTCAGCCTGAGGGTAGCCTCATATGCCTTTGATCCAATTAGAGAGCCGCATTTGTTCAGTCAGGTCTTCAAAGCACCAAGGGGTAGCCTCAGACAGACTGCCTTCCACATGCCTCGAAAATATACCTCTGAATGGTGCTTTGTGACTGGGACGTTCCTGAGGCAGGAGGACCAGAAGTTCAAATACCATGTAGAAAGTGAAAACAGATTCCCACACATGGCCTTCTGATGCTGCAGGAACATCTTGGCACTCATGTGTGCATACTGACATACAAGATTAAATTAAATTAAAATATATGTATATTAAATTATATATATTAAATTAATATATAATTATATATTAATATATATGTGTATATATATATTAGAGTGGTCGGGGAGCATGCATTAAATTCCAGCACTTGGGTAGCCAAGGCAGGTAGATCCCTGAATTTGAGGTCTACATACAGAGCAAGTTCCAGTACAGCCAGGGCTATTACACAGAGAGAGACCCTGTATCAAAAAAAGTTCAAAGACATCCTGGAAATCACAGAAAGACTCTGACTAAAATGGCGGGATGGGGGGGGAATCAAAGTTTTTGCTCATGGAACAGAAAGGTGACTCAATGGGTAAAGGCTTTTGCACCAAAAGTCTGATAATCTAAGTTTGGTCCCTGAAACTAACATGGTAGAAAGAGAGAACCATGGCCACAAGTCATTCTTTGACCTTCACATACACACATATAAATAAAATCTTCTTTATCTTGCTGGAGAGATGGCTCTAGTTAGAGAGAACTAATTGCTCTTCCAAAGGACCCAAGTCAGTTCCCAGGTGGTCCACACTGTAACTCAATTCCAGGGCATCCAGCATCCTTTGCTGGCTCTGGCTCCATGAGTACCTACGTGAATGAGCTCATAGACATACACTTGGATACACATGAAAAAAGTTAAAGTATATCTTTAAAATTAAAAAGTAAATGTAAAAGATTTTAAAGTGGGGAGGGGAGGAGGATGGAGCAAGTGGACTTCCTGTCCGTCCACAGGAGCAAACACTACTAAAGCCTCTTTGGAAAAGACTGGGCAGTTATGCAGACAGCGAAAAGAGCCATCCAAGGCCAAAGCCATCCACTCTCAAGCCACCCGAGAGAAACAAAAACAGTCTACACAAAGACTCGCCAAAGAACACTTGGAAGCTTCCTTGTAACACAAACTAGAAACAACTGGCCCTCCTGTCCCCGTGGAAGGGCAAACAAGGATCCCACAAAAGCACCCTATCCAACTCGATTCCTGCACTGCCAGGAAGAATGAACTTTGTTTGTTTTGTGGTTTTGTTTTGACAGGGTTTTTCTGCGTAGCTCTGGCTGTTCTGGATCTTGATCTGTACATCAGGATGGCTCCAAACTCAGAGATCCAGCTGCCTCTGCCTCCTGAGTGCTGGGGTTAAAGGTGTGTGCCACCACCGCCTAACTGGAGCAAAGATCTTAAATGCACAGTTTGGCAATGTGATCTTTTGCTTTGTTTTGTTTTTGTGGGGTTTTGGTTGAGACAGAATCTCAGAGTTTCACAATGTAGCCCTAGCAGGCTTGGAAAAGCCTTGAACTCACAGAAATCCTCTTGCCTCTGCCTCCCAAGTGCTAGGATTTGATGTGGGATTTTCCTCTGTATGCTGTGATTACTATTAATGAATAAAGAAACTGCTTTGGACCTATAACACAGCAGAATTTAGCAAGGCCGAGAAAACTAAGCTGAATGCTGGGAGAAAGAATGGTGGGGCCAGAGAGATGCCGTGGAGTCACCGGAGACAGAGCCAGTGAGACACAGCCATGTGGTGATACACAGATTAATAGAAATAGGTTAAATTAACATATAAGAGTTAGCCAGTAAGAAGCTAGGGCTAATGGGCCAAGCAGTGATTTAATTAATACAGTATCTGTGTGGTCATTTTGGGGCTGAGTAGTCGGGAACCAACAAATGGCCTCCCAACAACAAGAATTCAAAATGTGCACCACCCCCACCGAGTGATGACTTTGCTTTGAGACAGGGTCTCATGTAGCCCAGGCTGGCCTCAGGCTTCCTAGGCAGTCAAAGCTGGCCTTGAACTCTTGATCTCTGGCAGTCATCTCCCAAATGCTAGGATTACAAATGTTGGGCATCTTGCACAGCTGTCATGAAGGAACTTCTATGAAGAAGATAGATGAAATCCAGGCGTAAGAGGATACAAAACACTCTTCTGATTATGCGAAGATCTGAAGTAAGCACAGTGGTAGTTACCTGGCAGGAAAGCTTCCGGGCTCACAAAGGAAAGTCCTCACAGCAAAGCTCAGTGATTGCTTTCCAGCATGCCAATCCCTGGAATTTCCTGAAATATGGGAAACGCATTGCACAGTTTGTGATACTTGACAGTGATATCTGTGCCCTCCCTGGCAAAAAAAAAAAAAAGTAAAATAAGGCTGGGTGGTGGTGGTGCACGCCTTTAATATTAGCACTCAGGAGACAGAAGCAGGTGGATCCCTATGAGTTCGAGGCCATCCTGGTCTACAGAGTGAGTTCAAGGACTGCCAGGGCTAAACAGTGAAACCCTGTCTCAAAAAAACCAAACCAAACCTCTCCCCGACAGCAAAAAAAAAAATAAAACGTGAATATTTTCCGGTTCAACCCCCAGTATTCCGCATGCAAAAAGTATTTCAGCCAGCAAGGCGCTGACTGTGCTCCCACTGCTTGGGAGGCTGGGAAAAGAGGATCAGGAGTGCAAAGTCATCCTTGGCTATATCGCAAGTTCGAGGCCATCCTGAGCTACTTGAAACTCTGTCTCAAAAATAGAAATAAACTGGGCGTGGCGGTGCCCACCTTTAAACCCAGCACTTGGGAGATGGAGACAGGCAGTCTCTGTGAGTTTGAGGCCAACCTGGTCTACAAAGTGAGTTACAGGACAGCCAGGGATGTTACACAGAGAAACCCTGTCTCGGGAAACCAGTAGGTAGGGATAGGTAGATAGATAGATAGATAGATAGATAGATAGATAGATAGATAGATAGACAGACAGACAGACAGACAGATGAAGAAAAGTTGGTTTGTAGAGGACTGAAATGGACAATGTGTACGTAAGAAACTAGGTGGAAATGAACTGTAGGAAACTTGCCGAGGAAGTGGCAATCTGAACATGTTCTAAATTCTGGTAGACTAGTGGGCTACATGAAAGGAGGCAGAGCCGAAATTCACTAATCAAGCAAACAAACAGACAAAATGAGGAGTGGGGTGTGTGTGTGTGTGTGTGTGTGAGTGTGTGTGTGATTTGCTAGAAGGACTTACAGGCTGTGGCCCAGCTAATCCAACATTGGCTGCCTGTCAACAGAAGATCCACGAATCCAGCAGTTGTTCAGTCCACAAGGCCGGATGTCTCAGGCAGTCTTCAGTCTGCACTGGAATCTCGAGGGAGTCTAGAGTACCAACGAAGGAATGGACTTGCTAGTGAGGGCACAAGCAAGTGGTTAAAGATTGAGGCTTCCTTCTTCCACATCCTTGAAATAGGCTCCCAGTAGAGACTGTGGCCCAGGTGAGAGGTGGGTCTTCCTACCCCAAAAGATGTGGATTAACAAAGATCTTCCTGCTTCAAATGATTTAATTAGTCAAAAATCGCTCATAGGTATGCCGGGCCTTTTTATGTTAATTCCAGATTCCAGACAGAATAAAGTTGACAAAGTAGTCGTCAACCAGGTGACTGTAGGTTGTGTCAAATTGAGAATAAAAACTAACCAGCAGACAGGCAGTGGTGGCGCCCAGCAGTCGGGAAGCAGAGGCAGGCGGACCTCAGTGAGATCAAGGCCAGTCTTCTCTACAAAGCAAGTTCCCGGACAAGCTCTAAAGCTACACAGAGAAGCCCTGCCTCGAAAAACCAAAACAAAACAAAGCAACCAGCACAGTGTGTGTGCAAGCACGCATTTCACAAGCACAGTGAGTGTGTGAGCACACACGCCATAAGCGTTCCCGCAGCAGTCAGAGGACAATGCATGGAAGTCTGCCCTCTTCTGCACCGTGAACCCACAGAGTCATCGAGTTTGCAAGCAAGAGCTTTTACCTACCAAGCCATCTCGCTAGCCCCTGCCCTGTTTCAGTTGTTGGTTGGTGCTGGGTTTTTAGTTTGTTTGTTGAGACAGGGTTTCTCTGTGTAGCCCTGCTTTTGGTTTTTAGAGACAGCATCTTGCTATGTGCCCCAGGCTGGCCTCCTATCTCTATGTAGACAAACCTGTCCATGAACTCCCGATTTTCCAGTGCTGGCCTTACAGGTGTGCACCACCATGCCTAGCTTTGGACTACGGTTTTTGTTTTGAGACAGGGTTTCTCAGTAGCTATGGAGCCTGTCCTGGAACTCACTCTGTAAACCAGGCTGGACTCGGACTCACAGAGATCGGTCTGCTTCTTCCTCCCAAGTGCTGGGATTAAAGGCGTGTCCCAGAGCTACCAGTCAAAAATAAATAAAATAAAATAAAAGATAAGGTGGAGAGCTATTGAAGCAGTCAGCCAATACCACCTTTTGCTGAAGCCTTTTCCCTGGTGGCTCTGGGGAACGGAGCCAGGGTCATGTGCAGGCGAGGCGAGCGCTCTACCACTGCTCCAGGGTCTTGGGCAAGCTAGGCCAGCGCTCTACCAGGGCACTGCGTTTCCAGCTCAGCTGAAGACTCCCCAGCCCTGTAGCCTGCCACACAGGGCTTCTGTTTAGCCCCACTGTCCTAGAAACAGTTGTGTAGACCAGATCTCAACTCACAGAGATCAGCCTGTCTCAGCCTCTCGGGTGCTGGGATTAAAGGTGTGCGCCATCCAGCAAGAACACACAATAATCCTGTCTGGAAAAAAAAAAGGCTCAAGCAGTCTATTTCTACATAGCTATGAATGACTTGGAACTCACTGTGAAAGACCCGGATAAATCCAGACCCCACTAGCAGGAAAAATAGAGCCAAAAATCTAGCAGGAAGAGGAGAGCCAAAAATCTAGGTTAGCAGGTTCAGTGACTCTGTTTCAGGAACTAGCTGAAGATAAAGTTAGATTATAATCTTCAGAAACAGGGAATTAGCACCTTGTGATTATCACTGGTATTTTTGGAATTGTCCAATGACGCCCTCCCTACCCCCTTTGGATTATGGTGCTTGGTTTCTTCCCTTAAAAACCCCCTCTCAGCCGGGCGGTGGTGGCACACGCCTTTAATCCCAGCACTTGCGAGACAGAGGCAGGTGGATCTCTGTGAGTTCGAGACCAGCCTGGTCTACAAGAGCTAGTTCCAGGACAGGCTCCAAAACCACAGAGAAACCCTGTCTCGAAAAAACCAAAAAAAATAAATAAATACCCCTTCTCCCAGCTACTTGGGGTCGAACTTTCTACCCCGCATGGAAAATGAGTTTCGGGCCCAGTGCACTGGTTCCTGTCCTGTCAATAAACTTCGTGTGATTGCAGCAAGGGCAGTCTCTCATGAGTTCCTGGGGGGTCGTGCTATCCTGAGATTTGAATGAGAGTCTCCCCGCTCCAGAGGTCTTTCGAATGTTGGTACAGAACTCATGGCTATCCTCCTGCTTCTGCTTCTCAAGTGCCAGGATTATCAGTATGCTTCAGCATACTCAGCTTCAACTAAAACTTTTTTGTTTTTTACATTTATTTGGTGTGTATGTGTGCCTGTGTGTGTGAGAGAGAGACAATCAGAGAACAACTTAAGAGTCTGTGCTTCCTTCCAGCCTGTGGGTTTCAGCGATCAAAGGGGTCAAACGGGGACTACCAGGCACAGTGGCAAGTAGCACTGGCCCACTGCCAGTCCTGAAGTTTTAAAGTACAAAATCCACTTCCCCAAGGTCTGCCCCATCATTGGGGAAGCAAAGGCAGTTTCCGGGTCTCTGAGTAAGAAGTCCCCGGATGGCCTGAACTGCGGCTCAAGTCAGGGTGGGTGGGTCCAGAAATCCCTTCTCTGTCAGACGGAAGTCCAGGCAGCCTGTGCCCAGGGTCAGTGTCAGACTGCTTAGCTGTGCTGTATTTGGTGACAGACTCTGACCTCTTGGACTCTAGACCTTATTATGCCAGTTTCAACTTCTGATCTGGTTCCACTTCACCCTTACCCCAGTGATCTCTATGGACCTTTTTTCTGCTGGTAGTTGTCAGGAAGCCCTGTCTCAAGAGCCCCGTCTCTCTGGAAGAACCAGAATCCATGGCTTTATACTCTGGCAGCCCTGGAGTTATGCCTGCTGGCTACATTGGTAGCCAGGGAATCGCTATGAAAGCGACATGTGCAGTGCTGTTTATGTGAGTAGTATGCACATCTGGAGTTGTTATGTGAGTAGTATGCACATCTGGAGTTGTTATGTGAGTAGTGTGCACATCTGGAGTTGTTATGTGAGTAGTGTGCACATCTGGAGTTGTTATGTGAGTAGTGTGCACATCTGGAGTTGTTATGTGAGTAGTGTGCACATCTGGAGTTGTTATGTGAGTAGTGTGCACATCTGGAGTTGTTATGTGAGTAGTGTGCACATCTGGAGTGGCTGCAGGGAGGGTAGGGAGGCTACACACTCCCCTTGGGGCCATGATTTCCACACACTATAACAAAAAATGAGTGGAGAAAAAGATCTTCTGAAAAAAAAAAGTGCCAGGCCATGATGGCGCACACCTTTAGTCCCAGTACTTGGGAGGGAGAGGCAGGTAGATCTCTGAGTTCAAGGCCAGCCTGGTCTATAGATCAAGTTCCAGGACAGGCTTAATAGCTAAAGAGAAATCCTATCTCCAAAAAAAAATTCATAAGGTAGCAAAATTACAGTTATGAGGTAGCAACGAGAATGACTTTATGGTTGGGGTCACCACAACATGAGATATTAAAGGGCTGCAGAATTAGAAAGGTGGAGAACCACTGCTCTAAACCCTTCAACAC
Source organism: Microtus pennsylvanicus (assembly GCF_037038515.1). Classification (NCBI taxonomy): domain Eukaryota; kingdom Metazoa; phylum Chordata; class Mammalia; order Rodentia; family Cricetidae; genus Microtus; species Microtus pennsylvanicus. Next base: position 4,311,021 of record NC_134585.1, on the reverse strand, counting down.
CACCCCTATTTTCTCTTTTCAGATCCATGGCCTTTTCGCATTGATCATTGTCACGTGCATGTATGTACATATATAGCCCTACATACGTAAGCACAACCAACCTGGTCTGTATGTTCTTTGTGTGTTTGTGTTGGTATATACTCTTCCCTGGGGAGACAATTTCTCCTGTTCTCAGGATTCCTTAGCTGGTTTTAGTTCTTTGTGTGGTGTTGAGGCCCTGGGGGTTTTTCTGCATCCTGTGGGCCACGGCCAGTGTTGGCCATATTGACAAGACTTTAAGGATGTGGCTCTGACCTTCCTAGGAGTTACAAGCTCACAGCAAGGCAGCAAAGTCCCCGTTCTTCTGGCTTTTTGTTTGTTTTTTTTGTTTGTTTGTTTTCGGGACAGGGTTTCTCTGTAATTTTGGAATCTGTCCTGGAACTAGCTCTGAGACCAGCCTGAACTCAAACTCACAGAGATCCACCTGCCTCTGCCTCCCTAGTGCTGAGATTAAAGGCGTGCGCCACCACCGCCCAGCTCTGCTGGCTTTTAACAATCTTTCGACCTCCTATTTTCCAATGACCCCTGAGCTTGGGTGTGCCATGAGGCCTGGCTGCTATGACAATGTTTTGTTTTGAGACAGGTTGACTTTAAATTTTCTTTCTTCCCCCCTCTCCCCCCGAGACAGGCTTGCTCTGTGTATCTCTCTCTGGCTGTCCTGGAACTCATGCTGTAGACCAGGCTGGCTTTGAACTCAGAGATCCATCTGCCTCTGCCTCCTGAGTGCTGGGATTAAAAACCTGGCCTATGAATCATAATATAAATATTTTTGGAGGTAGAGATTGGCCAAATGGGCAGTGGCCACACATTGAGAACCACTGGTTTAGAGGGAGGGAAGGGTAGGAGAAAATGATGTAATCACAATTTCAAAATATGGATGGCAAACATTTTTTTAAATTTACATGGCAAAAACAGTACCAAACATAATTCAAATCACCAAAAACAGGAATTTTAAAAGTTACTGCAGAAATGCATTTGATATAAGAAATCGCTATGTGTTGAACTGATTTTTTTTATAAAACTATTACTTAAAACTTAAAACAACCAAAACCCAAGCCAGCCACCAGGGTGAGTGTCCCATCATGGGTCTGCTACCCACGCGGTCAGGTCTGAGCCGAGGGATGGAGTCACGGAACTGCGCTGTGCTGTCTTCACAGCCTCTGGTGTGCAACCCTACCCGGTCCCTAGGTGTCCCAGACGGAATCACATCTTTTCTCCCGTCCTTCAGGATCTCAATCTTCCTGAAGCTGCTCTCCAGCTGTTTCTCATTCATCTGTTCATTTGTGTTTGTTCCTGAGACAGGGTCTCATTGTGTAATCTGGCTGTCCCAGAACTAACAGAGATCCACCTGCCTCTGCCCTGCAAAGTGCTGGGACTAAAGGTGTGGTCAGCACAGCCAGAGAAGCCTGCTTTTCCATCAAGGCCTCCTTCTGTGGCCTGTCGCTAAGCTGCTGTCCTACCTCCAGGCCCTGCCTGCCCTGCCCACCACGGTCGGTCGTGAGGTCCCTCTCCTCTGAAGGGTGAATTCACGTCTGCTTCTTTCTTGAGCCCACCCATCCTCTTCCTAACAAAAGGCAGTGGCAGGTCACACTGTCGCCAGCATCTTTTTCTTCTTTAAAGAGAATTGTTTATTTTGACGTGTGTTAGTGTTTTGCTGCATGATATAGACCTGTGAGAGGGTGCCAGGTCCCCTGGAATTGTAGTGACAGCCAGCTGTGAGCTGCCATGTGGGTGCTGGGAATTGAACCCAGGTCTTCTGGAAGAGCAGTCAGTGATGCTAACTGCTGAGCCATCCTCCCAGCCCATCACCAACATCTTCTGAAAACTCACGTGATCCAGCAGAAGTGAGACTGAGAGGAGCTGGAGAAGGGGAAGGGAAGGGGAACAGAAGAACTCTCCAGAAGCAGGTCTTCAGGCGTAGGCATCACCCATAAACCCTGGCGGCTGATGACTCACAGACACTTGCACATAAAGAGACTCTAGAGGAAGATGGTAGCACTGGGCCCTCCACGGGGTGACCCAGCTGTCCCAGTGCTGCCACACCCTGTGAGATCACTTAGCTCTTCTCTCTGAGTCTCTCAGTGTCTGAGGAGCTGCCCTGGTCACCACACTGTCACACCCTGAGATCAGCAGGTACTGTGAGTGTTTTGCTTGGCAGAGGTGGTTTTGTTTTACCAGAAGCTCAGGGTCCCTTGGAATTTCCTCTAAGATCTGGGGAACCTGATGAATCATGGCACATGAAACATCTTGTTTTGTTTTGTCCTAACTTCCCCATTTCTCTTCACAACTTTTATCTGTGTTGAGTATGTCTCAAGACAGTGTCTCCATGGGAGGGCTTGCCTGGCATACAGAGCTCTGGGTTCTATTCCCAGCACCACGCAAACTTGGTACAATAGGGTACACGTGTAATCCCAGCAATTGGGATGCAGAGGTAGGAGGATCAGAAGGATTTCAAGCCCATCCTGGGCTACATAAGACTCTGTCTCAAAGAAATGGGGGCAAGGTGGCTGAAGAGATGGTTCATAAGAGTTCTAACTTCCCCTGTGATATGGAATATTACGTTTACTATGTTGAGATGTGTTATATTTTGTTTATGCTGAATTTGTTTAATGATGTAAAGATGTGTTGCTGTTTTACCTTGCCTGCCTCAGGAACCTGATTGGTCTAATAAAAAACTGACTAGCAAATAGCTAGGCAGTAGAGGGATAGGCAGGGCTGGTGGCAGAGAGAATAAATAGGGCCCGGGACCAGGCAGTCACCTGCCAGCCAGTCAGGTATGGAGTAGGACATACAGAATGAAAGACAGGAAAACAGCCTGAGGCAGAATGTAGGTGAGAGAATCAGGTTAAATTAAGTTGTACATGCTAATGGGACAAGCATAAGGTAAGGCTGGTATTCTTAACTAAGAAGTCTCCGTGTCATGATTTGGGTGCTGGTTCTTGGCCCAAAAGAAAGCCTGCTATTGTCACAGCTCTACTCATGCAGAGGACCAGAGTTCAGTCCCCAGAATCCACATCAGGTAACTCACAACCTCCTATAAGCCCAGCTCCAGGGATCTGACACTCTCTTATGACTCTTTAAATATCTGTACTCACAAGTACACACACACACACACACACACACACACACAAATAAATAAAAATAAATGTTTAAAAATTAATCTTAGCCAAGTGGCAGTGGTGCACACCTTTAATCCTGCACTTGGAAGGCAGAGGCCAGTCTGGTCTACAAGAAGTAGTTTCAGGACAGGCTCCAAAGCTACAGAGAAACCCTGCCTTGAAAAACTGAAATAAATAAATAGATAAATAAAATAAAAATTAATCTTTATTTTATGCAGTGGGTGTTTTGCTTGCAGGTGTGTTGTTACACCATTTTTTTATTTTATTTTATTTTTTTTTTGGTTTTTCGAGACAGGGTTTCTCTGTGGTTTTGGAGCCTGTTCTGGAACTAGCTTTTGTAGACCAGGCTGGTCTCGAACACCATTTGTTTAGTTGTTACTCTTTTTTTTTAAATTTTATTTATTATATATACAGTGTTCCTGCAGGCTGGAAGAGAGAACCAGATCTCATAGATGGTTGTGAGTCACCATGTGGTTGCTGTGACTTGAACTCTGGACCTCTAGGAAGAGCAGTCAGTGTTCTTAACCACTGAGCCATCTATCCAGCCCTGGTTGTTATTCCTGATGGCTAGAAGAAGGCAACAGGTTCCCTGGAACTGGAGCTATAATGTGGACAGCTGTGAGCTGAGAATTAAACCCTTGTCCTCTGAAAGAGCAGCCAGTGCTCCTAACCATGGAGCCATCCTTCCAGCCCAAAATAAACATTTTTGAAAAGGCAGTGTGGTGGTGGTGCGCACCTTTAATCCCAGCACTCAGCAGGTAGAGGCAGGCAGATCTCTGACTTCAACGCTAGACTGGTCTACGGAGTGAGTTCCATGACAGCCAGGGCAACACAGAGAAACCTTGTCTTGAAACCCACCCCTTCCCCTGGGAAAAAAAAAAAGGGCAGAGAGACTGAAACCTCAGAGCAGAAAAGTTCAAAAACAAACTTGAAGTTCTTTCTCAAGGTTGCTGCAGGAAGTACCTAGCAGAGCACAGACATATTTGACTGGGTATACTGAGTCAGGGAAGGAAAAACAATGGGACACACACACACAGTATGCAAACTGATCTTCAGACATGGCTAGTCTCTGATGAGCTCCTGTACCATAGACTTGTTCCCCAGACCTCCTGGACACTCAGACCATATCCAGTCCCTTTCCTATGAGCACCTTCACTGCTGCGGTGCCAATCATAATGAGTGACAAGTGTTGTCATTTCTGAACCCTTTGTGGTCAAAGCTGTGCAGTCTCTACTTTGTAAATGCTCAGAGTACGCATGTGTTTCAGGAAGCAGTTTTTTTCCTTTTTCCTTCTATATCCAGAAAATGAACTCAGGTCATCAAGGTTTGGCAGCAGATGCCTCATGCACTAGACCATAAACAATTTTTTTTGTTGTTTTTTGAGATGTGGTTTCCTTTGTATAACAACCCTAGATATACTGGAACTACCTCTGTAGGCCAGGCTGGCATCAAACTCACAGAGATCAGCCTGTCTCTGCTTCCCGAGTACTGGGATTAAAGGCATGTGCCACTACTGCCCGGTCCTAAATAATTAATTCTTTTTTTCAATTTTTTTTTTTTTTTGGTTTTTCGAGACAGGGTTTCTCTGTGGGTTTGGAGCCTGTCGTGGAACTAGCTCTTGTAGACCAGGCTGGTCTCGAACTCACAGAGATCAGCCTGCCTCTGCCTCCCGAGTGCTGGGATTAAAGGCGTGTGCCACCACCGCCCGGCCTAAATAATTAATTCTTAAAAGTAAAATTTAAATCGATAATTTAAAAAAACCAACATAATAAGAACTAATAAGTTGAACTTCCAAGGGGTCTCCTTTGTTTGAGAATAACTTTTTTTTTTTTTTGGTTTTTCGAGATAGGGTTTCTCTGTGGCTTTGGAGCCTGTCCTGGAACTAGCTCTGTAGACCAGGCTGGTCTCGAACTCACAGAGATCCGCCTACCTCTGCCTCCCGAGTGCTGGGATTAAAGGCGCGCGCCACCATCGCCTGGCGGTTGAGAATAACTTGAGAGCTCTACAAGGCAATGAGATTGTGACAGAACTTGAGAGTCAGCTTTCTCTCTGGCTCCAAGGACAGGGAGGTGACAGTCACTGGATAATTTTCTGTCTGGACTTCTCCAGTTTAGAAAGAATGTCAGAGCTGGGTGGTGGTGGCGCACGCCTTTGATCCCAGCACTTGGGAGGCAGAGGCAGGCGGATCTCTGTGAGTTCGAGACCAGCCTGGTCTACAAGAGCTAGTTCCAGGACAGGCTCCAAAACCACAGAGAAACCCTGTCTCGAAAAAAAAAAAAAGAAGAAGAAGAGAAAGAATGTCAGAGCAGAGAAACACTGGGGCTTTTTCCAAGTTGACGCCTGGGGCTGTTGGTGTATTTCATCTCCATCTGTAATGTTCGTGCTGATTTGCTCAGGATCCAAAAGATCTTGAGGTCAGAGTAAACAGACGTGTAGGGAAAAGCCCCTGGGGGAACTCTGTGTGGAGGAAAAGGTGTCCTAGTACCAGAATGACTGTAGGGGATGTACGCGGGCTCTGCTAACACCAGCTGTGCTTCTTTGATCTTGGGGATTTCCCTGGAGAGGTCAAACTATTTTTATCACCAGAAAAATGATTTGATAAAATAAGGGTGGGGGCTGCTATATTTAATTCTCAAAAACTGGGAGAAACGAACCTTAAATAAAAAGGATACTATAAGCCGGGTGTGGGTCGTGTCTGCAATGCTAGCCTATGGAAAGTGGAGGCAGGAGACAAACCTGAAGGCCATCTTTGGCTACATATGAGTTTATGACCAGTTTTGGTCTACATAAAGAGATCCAGACCAGCCTGGCTTACATAGTGAGACCCTTCCTCAAAAACAAAAGTGAGGGTTGGAGAGATGGCTCAGTGGTTAAGAGCACTGACTACTCTCCCAGAGCACCCGGGGTTCAATTCCAGCACCCATATGGCACTCCACTGTCTGTAATTCCAGTTCCAGGCACACGAGCACACGCACACAGTAAGTAAGTGAAAACAAATTAAAAAAACAAAGTGAACACGTATATTTCCTGTACCCTTACCACCCAGAAAGAGGTACGGTTAACATTATGTCATTTACCCTTTCAAATTGCTGTCTTTCCATTTAAAGATTAATTTATTGGGCTGGCTGGCTGGGTCAGTGAGTGAAAGTGATGACTGTGCGCGCCTGAGAACCTGAGTTTAAGCCTCGGATCCCACAGTGCGAGGAGAAAACCAGCTCTCAAAAGTGGTCCTCTGACATCCACACATGCACCGTGCACACACACGCACACATTCACACAACATAGAAAAAGGTATTTCTTTTTATATGTGTCCCTATGAGTGAATGATCATATGTGTGTATGCAAGGGTGTGTATCTGCGCATGCTCTCGAAGGCCAGAAGCGGTGACTGGCATTCTCTTTTATCACTTCTCCACCTCGTTCTCTCTCTCTCTCTCTCTCTCTCTCTCTCTCTCTCTCTCTCTCTCTCTCTCAGTCTGGAGCGTGCATTTTCTCAGCTCTTCGTTTTCATTTATTGATATAGAGTCTTATGTTGCTCAACACTGTTTGTTTGTTTTGTTTGAGCCAGAGCCTCATGAAACCCAGGCTGGTCTCAAACTCACTATGGTACTGAGGCTGGCCCTCATATTCCTGACTTCCCGCCTTTACCTCCCGAGTGAGTGCTGAGACTGCAGGAGGCACTCTTTAGGTCTCACGTAGCCCAGGCTCCCCTTTACCTAGCTAAGCAGTGAAGGCTGGCCTTAAATCCTGATCTTCTGCCTCTTAAATACTGGGATTACACCACGTGACATGTCAGGTCATCATTCCCTGTGTTAACTTGGTAATTTCTGTTCTAAGGAAGCACGAGGAAGGAGCGACATCGGGAGTAGACCAGTGGGAAGAGTCTGATGCACTGCCAGTGTCCGAAATACACACGTTTTCCTTCTGATCACCCTGTTTTATTCCTCATGACACCACAGCAGCTTTCTGTGAGCTACATGCAAGTCAAACACACCAGCGAAAGCAGAGTTGGATTTGCTAATCTTTAATCAGGTTGAACTGTGGAGCCAACTCTCTTGCAGCAGCATCTGCCTTTGCTTACGGTGCCAATCTTCAACCCTGAACAGGATAAAAGTCACCAGGTGAGCTCCAGCCCAGACATACTGACTTCAGCTGGGCTCCTGGACATAGGAATTTTAACAAGAGTCTCTTTTCAATAGTCATCGTGGCAACCCCTGTAATACTGGCAATTAGTAGGTAGAAGTAGGAGGATCAGGAGTTCAAAGTCACCTTCAGCTGCCCCTTCTGTGGGTTTTCAAGATAGAATTTCTCTGTGTAGTCCTGGTTGTCCGGGAACTCATAAAGACCAGCCTGCTTCTGCCTCATGAGTGCTGGCTTAATGTCACCTGGCTTAACTTCAGGTTCTCTATAGTGAGTTAGAGGCCAGTGAGTCAGAAATACCAATGACTTTGTCTCAAAAACAAAACAAAGCAAAACCAAAACCAAAAATAAAAACAACAAACTAAATCAAACCAGACAGGTGGTGGTGGCCCACACCTTTAATCCCAGCACTAAGGAGGCAGAAGCAGGTGAGTTTGAGTTTTGAGGCCAACCTGGTCTATGTAGTGAGTTCCAGTACTATGTGGAAAAACCCTTTCTCAAAAACAAAGAATTCCCAGAAGCTAGGTATGCTAATTCACGCCTGTAATCCCAGCAGAGAGATTGACACACAGTTTGTTTTATTCTGAACTTCGGCTGGCTTTTTCGATTTATTTCTCTTTGAACAAAGGTTTTACATCACTGACTTTTATTTCCCTATTGGAAGATGGGAATAGTGGTAACACTGACGCGGTTTGGTTGTGAGGATCGAGTCAGCCCGTGTGCGGGTGAACAATACCTGTACTACGATTTCCTTAAACAGATCTTCTAAAACCCTTCCTGCTCGCCAGCTTTCCCTTGACTAAGAAGGAGTGGGACAGTGGTATTTGGGCAGATTGGGATATTCTTGGTGAAAAGAATGAAGGAAAAGCCGGGCGGTGGTGGCGCACACCTTTAATCCCAGCACTTGAGAGGCAGAGGCAGGCTGATCTCTGTGAGTTCAAGGCCAGCCTGGTCTACAAGAGCTAGTTCCAGGACAGGTTCCAAAGCTACAGGGAAACCCTGTCTTGAAAAACCAAATAAATAAATAAATAAGAAATAAGGAAATCCTTGGGTTTTTTTGTTTTTGTCTTTTTTTTATTTTTTATTTATTTATTTATTTTGGTTTTTTTCGAGACAGGGTTTCTCTGTGGTTTTGGAGCCTGTCCTGGAACTAGCTCTGTAGACCAGGCTGGTCTCGAACTCACAGAGATCCGCCTGCCTCTGCCTCCCAAGTGCTGGGATTAAAGGCGTGCGCCACCACCGCCTGGCTGTTTTTGTCTTTTTAAATTTTGATTTTCTTCTCTTTCAGGTTTGTTACAAGAGAAAAGTCCATGCCTTTTAAAGATTAATTACTATTTAAAAATGATGTATGTTTTTGTTAAGATGATTTTTATTATTTTGTGTGCATGTGTTAGCATGTACACATGTATGCGGGTGCCTACAGAATCCAGAAAAGGATATTTGGTTCCCTGGAAATAAGAATTCCAGGCAGTTGTGAGCTAGCTGAAGTAGGTGCTGGGAAGTGAACTTGGTTTCTCTGCAAGAGCATCAAGCATCCTTAACCACTGAGTCACCTCTCTAGCCCCTCTCTACAGGTGAGTGTATAGTTATCAGAATGGAGGGAAAAACCAAAGGAGTCTTCAAAGAGCAGGCAAGGTCCTACAGCTGCACAACACTTCTGAAAGCCTTCACTGCCTCAGACCCCATGGACAGACAGCTGGGCTGCGGTCAGTGCTCCTAGAAGGAGCATCAAGGAACTTGCCTGTTCTCTCTTCCAAAGTTCTACAGCCAGCACTTGAACAAAGCTTTCTTGCACTGTTGCCTGCTTTTAATACATATACACATATATATTACATTTGCTATATTAAATATATATTACATTTATTTGTTTGTGTGGGTGCATGAGTAGGTGGGAGTCAGTGTTTTCCTTCCACCACGTCAGAATTAAATTCAGGTTGTTAGGCTTGGTGGCATGTGCCTGTAACCACTGCCATCTCACTGGCTGGTATTTTCGGTGGTGGGAAGGAAACTGAGTTCTCTGCAGCTAAGCATGTGATGGCCAGAGGTTGATGTCCAGGGTCTTCCTCTATGGCTCTCTGCTTCACTTGGTGAAGACAGGCTTTCTCACTGAGGTTTGCCTCTGGGGCTAAGCTGGCTTGTCACCTACCTCTCAGGATGTGCCTGTCCCTGTGCCCCAGTGCTGTGATTACAGACAGAAACACCATGCTTGAAGGGAATACTGGAGATTCGAACTCAGATCCTCAGGCTTGCACAGAAGACAAGCCATCTTCCCAGCCTCATAGCTCATGTTCCCATAGAGGGTCAGTAAGAGAAATGAACTAGAAGATAGGCCATGTGAAAAAACAATCCCTGCATACTTTGGTCGTCTAATTCCGAGGCCATCTCTTCATATCTACTGCCTTGTACAATATTAGTTATATTCTGAATGCCCATACTAGTTGTCAATCTTATTGAGCAATGCATTGTGCTTATATATTGTTACTTTATTATACAAATCAACTTCCTCGATGGGTCCTATTGTAACAAATAGTTGGCAGAATGAAAATTTTAATCCCAACTGTACATGCATGACTCAAAGCCACCCCCTCCCCAAAGTATCTCACACAGTCCGATTGATCTATATAATTCTCTAGGCAGTGGACTCTGGCCTTAAACTATCTACCCTCCCGCCTCCTCCTCCCAAGGGCAGGCATGACAGGCCAGTGCCACCACACCTGGTAGAAGACCATTTGTTTGTGTGTGCAATGCACGTTTGCTAGTGCACAAGTGTGTGGAAGCCAGAGATCATTGTCGGGTGTGTCATCTGCAATTCATTTATTTTTGGTGGCACCGAACCTGGTACTCATTGATTTGGGTAGGCTGCTTGTGATTCTCCTTTCTTTGCCATACCACGAGCCACTCCCCCCCCCTTTTTTAAAGAAATTATCTCCTGAAAGGCGCTGGTGGCACATGCCTTTAATCGCAGCACTCGGGGAGGCAGAGGCAGAGGCAGAGGCAGAGAGATCTCTGTGAGTTCGAAGTCAGCCTGGTCTACATAGCGAGTTCCAGGACAGACCAAGTATTTTACACAGAGAAACCCTGTCTCAGCGGGCAGGGGAGAAAGTATCTCATTATGCAGACGAGGCTACCCAACTGAGATTGGCACCTCCACCCTTGGCGGTCGGTCAGCCAGACCTTATAAGCGGGTGCGGAGTAGTTGATCTCAGGAGCTCAGGTCTTCAAACTTGCAGGCAAACAATTTATTAAGCCATGGCCCCGGTTGCAGGTCGTTTCTTACCCACCCGCTTCTCCATCCCTAGCTGTATCTGGCAACAGGCTGTACTGAAAAAATACTTGGTAATAGAACGGGCAAATGGGTCTCTCTACAGCTTTGTAATCTTCCTCTTCAAACGGGACCTCAAAGAGGTAGTTAGATACACTGCATACAGCATACAGTCATGCTTGGTCTTGGATTTTAAAGACAGAACTAGATTTGCCGAAATACCAGGGCTTGACCTGCATTTGCAAAGGATGGGTTTTGCAGCAAGGGTGGCGTTCATCCGGACCTGTGACTGATGCTTGTATGAGGCCACCTTTTATTTCCTGGAGACGCCATGCTAAAGTTGCATAACATAAGCAGTCATGCTAAACTCAAGTCAGAGGCCTGGGACCAAGCATTCACGGCCGCGTCCCTGTGGCAAAGTGGTCTTTTTGAAGAAGTCCTGTCGGAGCGGAGGAACACGAGCTGGCTCTAGGGTGCCCTTTGCACCTTGACCTTGCCTCAGTCTCTGTCCCTGAGGTGACTTCTGGTTCCCAATCAGCACAGTGGGGGGGGTTGCTTGTCACAGCAGGACATCCCGAGCTCGTGACTCCTCCCACGCAGCGTGTGAACTCGCGCGGGGACAGAGACCCGCCCAGGATCCGCCTCTTCGGCTTCCCATTTTCTTCGTCCCTCCCCCCCCAGCTCCGCCTCGCTGCGGTGAGGTCACGCTAGAGACGTCACTGGGTTATGACGTCACTAAGGGCCGTCCATCAGGGGAGAGGAAGAGGCGGGGCCCGAGTGGCCCCCCGCGCGTGCGCATTGGGCGCGGCGCGTGAGGAGGCGGAGGCGGCTGTGTTGCGAAGAGCGGCGGCGGCGGCGGCGGAGGAGGCGGGCGCTGGGGGGGGTGGGAGGGGGGGAGCTCGAGCTCAGAAGCCAGCGAGAGCGGGAGCGAGCGAGCGGTGCGGCGCGGCGCGGCTCGGCGCGCGCAGCCCATGAGGCGGTGAGAGGCCTGGGGCCTGCCTGGGAGCAGCGCGCGCGGCGCCGGCCAGCAGCGGGCCGCCCTTGGTGGGGCCCGGGCCCGGGCGCGGCGGCCGCCCGTGGGGAAGCAGGCCGGGGCGAAGGGAGCTTCGCGTCCGGGCCCCCCGCCATGGAGGGCATGGACGTGGACCTGGACCCCGAGCTCATGCAGAAGTTCAGCTGCCTGGGCACCACCGACAAGGACGTGCTCATCTCCGAGTTCCAGCGACTCCTCGGCTTCCAGCTCAACCCGGCCGGCTGCGCCTTCTTCCTGGACATGACCAACTGGTGAGCCGGCCCCACGCGGAGCCAGCCCCGAGGGAAGGAACACCCGAGCCCGCTGGCGGGACAGGGCAGGGCTGGGCAGGGCCCAGGCCGGGAGGTGGCAGGGGAGTTCGGGCCCGACGGACGTGGAGAGAGGGGAGAAGTGGTGGGATCGAAGCCAAGTTGGTGGACCTGGGACGAAAAGCCTGTGGTCTGGGAGTGGAAAGCACAGGAAACGAGCATTGTGGAGTATTTTCCTTTTACATAGGTGTTGAGAACTGGGGATGACAGGACCGTGAGGGAACTCGAGGGAGTGTGTTAGGTGCGGAGGTCGAACCTGGCCTCTGCACGGGAGAGATCTCGGGTCTTGTGGTGTCCGTCTGAGGAGAGATAAGGGGAAAACAACTTTTTCGGGGCGGGGGGAGCACACGCAAGTGACCGTCAGCTGAGTGCGTTGAGAAAAGTGGAGTCGTGCCAGGGAGACCGGAGATCTCATGGAGGACCTGAGTGTCAGACCCAGGGCAAGACCTAGGCAAAGTTCCGAAAGTGGTGGAAAGGAGCCGAGCTTGGGGGCGGGAACCTAGCTGGGGTTGGCTGGCCTTGGGAACTTTGACAAGCCTGCTGAGCGCCCGGAGTAGAGGGAAGACCGGCTTCTTTGACCAAGCCATTGGAAAAATGGAGGACGGTAACTTAGGCTGGGGACCAAGTGTTTTGGCTTGTTGGTTTGTACAGACTGAAGCGGGGCAGAAGACTATCGTATGGTAGCGACGTGTTTCTTGGCTCTGACAGCAGCACTTGCTGTTTCTGATAAGACTTTGCCCTGGTCTCCAGGTAGGGATTGTTGAGTTCACTTGGGGTGAGGGAGGAACTGGAGACCATTAGACTGCCTTTGAAAGGCTCCCAGGTGAAGCAACTAATCGGGATTTGGGTGAAAAGCAAGGAAGTGCGTGCCCTTTGCCCCGTGTTGGGCATTTGGTGTCCTGACTTGTGGAATCTTGTTTCTTTGGGCATCCCTCAAACAAACTCCCACTTATTTCCATGTTCACTAAGTGCCTCAAGCAATGCCTGAAAAGACGTTGTAAACTTAGATTTTTATCCCCTAGCCTAGCCCCCTTCTCCATGATCCCATGATGCTTATGTGTAGATGAGAAACGTGGGTGGACTGTATGTTTTTTTTTTATTAGTCTGGGGCTGAATTTTTAGGGTTTAGTACACTTGGAGGCATTGAATGCAGGATACAGTCTTTAGAGTCAAATAAGCACTTGCAAGTTCTGCTGTATCTTAAAAAAACTTAGAGGTTTATCTTTATTAGTTTTGTAATTATGTGTTAGTATGTGCATGTGTGTGTAGGTTCTTTTGGAAGTCAGAGGCATTAGGTACATTTGGGCTGGAGTTAGAGGAATTGTGAGCTGCTAGTAGTGGGTACTGGGAACTCCCCTAAGGCCCTCTGCAAGAGCAGTGTGCATTTTTACCTGCCGAGCCATCACCTCCTCCGCTTTTACCTTAGGTCCTGAAGATCTGATATAAGGATTGTAGCTTGCTTTCTGGGCACCAGCTAGCTGAGTTTGGTGGATATACAAACCCTGGAGACAGAGCGACAGATCTCTGTGAGTTGAAGCCAGCCTGGTCTACATAACCAGTTCCAGGACAACCAGTGCACATTGAGACCCTGTCTCAAACAACAAAATATTGTGACCATCAGCTGATGACTGAAACAGAGTGACAGGTCGTTGACCAAAGTGAGAAGGGATCATCTCTCTCTAGCGGGGCTTCTGAGAGTGCTAGCCTTGTGTTGAGTTCTTTGGCCTGCCTGCTTCCTCCCTCCCAGCTCTTTTTCCTCTTTTATTTACACTGGGAAGCTTGGCGTGTTGTGGCCAGTTTGTTAGGAAAAGAACTTTATTTTCCCCAGTTTCTCCTGATTGACCATTGAAATACTGAAGTCAGTTTTTAGTTCACTTATTGGTTTTGGTTTGTTGGAGGCAGAACCTCCACTATAGTCCGGGCTAGCCTCAAACATGCTGGGATTACAGATGTGAGTTGTCAGGCCCAGCTCAGTTTTTAGTGCTGCCAGTGTTTATTATTACAGTTATTCTGACTACAAAACCCACTTAGTTTTATGTGCCATCTAAGGTTGTTTTGGGGTTTGTGAAAAGTGAGGAACAGGTGAGGCACTGTGGCTAAGAAAAAGTAATTTAAGAACCTACTCCCCTAGCCAGATGGTAGTGGTGCACATCTTTAATCCCAGCACTTAGGGGCAGAGGCAGCCAGATCTCTGAGTTTCAGGCCAGCCTGGTCTACGGAGTGAGTGCCAGGACAGCTTTGGTTGGTTGAGTATAATTTCCTACCCGTGGAACTTTTTTCAGACTAGACACTGCGTTATGAATAAAGAATTTATAGGAAGCCAGGTATGATGGTACACTTAATCCCAGCACTCAGGAGGCAGAGGCAGGCAGATTTCTGTGAGTTCTGTCAGTCTGGGCTAAGTGAATACTTGTCCTGTATTCATCTCTAAACTCACTTCCCATTGTCTAACATATTCTCTTGTTTTTGTATTCAAGTGAAGTTCTCAGCATTTACCTTTTTGTGTTTTTGTTGTTGTTTTTATGTTTTGAGACAGGATTTTCGTATGTAGCCCTGTCTGTCTGTCTTAGAACTCTAGACCAGCCTGGCTTCTAACTCACAAAGATCCACCTGCCTCCTCAGTGCTGGCATTAAAGGTGTGCACCCCACACCTGGCAGCACTTTATTTTAGAGGACCTTAACTTAGAATCAGACATGGACTGATATGTGAACATATATATTTTTTCCCATACTAACAGTTGGGGGACCACGTTGGGTAGTCTTTTTTTTTTTAAATTTATTTATGTAGATGAATGCTTTATCTGCATGTACAACTTTATGCCAGAAGAAGGCATCAGATCCCACTATAGATGGTTGTGAGCCACCGTGTGGTTGCTGGAAATTGAACTCGGGACCTTTGAGCCATCTCTCCAGCTTCCAGTGTTGGCCATTATTAGGTTCATGCTGTCCAGTTTATTGTTAAAATCTCGAAGGCTATCACCAGGGTCTTCATGGAGCAGTGGGTTATTTTTTGGCTCACTGACTATATCTACCTTGGGTATAATAAGCAGATATTTTTCTAATCTCTGAGAAGGGTACCCCAGGCTGATCTTCAATTTGCTATGCAGTTTATGATGACTTTTACAAAAAACTAGCCTTTTACGGTCTAGTTTCTTGAGTTCTTTATATATTTTGGAGATCAGACCTTTGTCAGTTGCGGGGTTGGTGAAGATCTTCTCCCAGTCAGTGGGTTGCCTTTGTGTCTTAGCGACAGTGTCCTTTGCTTTACAGAAGCTTCTCAGTCTCAGGAGGTCCCATTTATTCAATGAGGCCCTTAATGTCTGTGCTGCTGGGGTTATACGTAGGAAGTGGTCTCCTGTGCCCATGTGTTGTAGAGTACTTCCCACTTTCTCTTCTATCAGGTTCAGTGTGTTCGGACTGATATTGAGGTCTTTAATCCATTTGGACTTGAGTTTTGTGCATGGTGATAGATATGGATCTATTTTCATTCTTCTACAGGTTGACATCCAGGCCAGCCTGGTCTTTAAGAGCTAGTTCCAGGACAGGCTCCAAAGCTACAAAGAAACCCTGTCTTGAAAAAAACCAAAAAAAGAAAAAAAAGGCTACACAGAAGAAATTCTGCCTCGAAAACAAACAACAACAAACAACAAACTCAACAAACCTTAAATTAACCCGTTTATTAACACAGATTGTGTTCTGCCACGTGGCTCATTACCCACCCTCAGTACGGTATATCCACCACAGTGTCTCTGCCTGGAAGTCCCACCTATCCTCCTGCCTAGTTATTGGCCTTTCAGAAAGTGCCTTAGGCAAGTGAGGAAGGACCTAGGCAGATCACACACAGTATCCAAAAAGATTCTCCCAGCATGACTGATCATAATCCCATTCTCAGTCACAGCCCTATATTAATGAGTTTCTGATCTGGTCTCTGGTGTAAAGATAAAACTTGATATTTCAGTCTTCTTTAAAAATAGTCAGGTTAAGTGGGAGCGCACCTGAAATCCTTGGAGGTGAAGGATTAGTAGATAGTAGATTAGATTAGATTAGGTCGTCCTCAGTTGTTTGAGACTTGCTTCAACCCTCCACTCCCCACCCTGTCCCAAAAAGAATGTTTGCTTTTTGTTTCTCGAGACAGGGTTTCTCTGTGTAGCCCTGGCTGCCCTGGAATTGACTCCGTAGACCAGGCTGGCTTTGAACTCAGGGTCCACCTGCCTCTGCCTCCTGAGTGCTGGAATCAAAGGTGTGCGCCACCACTGCATGAATAGGGTTTTCTTTTAAAAAATTGTGTGGGTTCTAATGTGTACTCTAACCTGCTCTTTAAGGACAGAAGGGTCTGGGTCTCCTGGAGCTGGCATTACATGTGGTTGGGCCCTGGAGCAGTGGCAGGGCCTCTTAATTTCTTCTCATTGCTCTTGATTGGCCTTGAACTTGATCCTCCTGTTTGTGCTCTGAGTGTCATCTTAGTTAAAGGAACATAGAGAAAGTGCATTGCTTTCTTGTTGAAGTGTCACCCCAGGACTTTCACTTCCAGTCACAGATAAGCAAGGACTGGCATCAAAGTCAGTGTGGGCATAGGTATGTTTATTTTATTTTACTACTTTTTCATTTTATTTTTTTTTGTGTGTCGGCGGGGGGGAGTGTGCATCCCGTCTCAATAGTGGAGTTCATATACAGCTTGTGGGAATTTGGGTTCGCTTCTGTGGTGGATGTGGATCTTGGTGATTGAACTCAGGTCGTGAGGTTTAATCACAAATGCATTCACTCACTAAGCCATTTTATTAGTCCCGGAGTCAGTTTCTTTACCAGCTCCCATCCACCACCAACCCAAACTTCTACTAACAGCAAAAACTAACTACCAGGGAGTATATTTTAAAGTTTTTAAGTTCTGTGCGTGTTTGGGTATCTATGTCATCATATGTACACGTGAGTGCAGATGCCCGTTGAGGCATTGGATTCCTGAATCTGGAGTTACAGGCAGTTGTGAGTCAGGCAAGGTGGGTGCTGAGAACTGAACTCTCAGATCCTTTGAATGAGAAGTTCTTTAACCACTGAGTCATCCTCCAGCCTCTGTCACTAGGCAGTATTTAAGCAAGTGTGTTGCCTGGTGGCAGTGGTGTTTAACCCTGGCACTTGAGAGGCAGAGGCAGGTGGATCTCTGAGTTAGAGGTCAGCCTTGTCTATGGAGGAAGTTCCCGGACAGGCTCCACAGCTACACAGAGAAACCCTGTCTGGAAGAACCAAAAACAAAACAAAACCAAAATACAAAAGCGACAACAAACAAATTTTTTTTTTTTTAAAAAAGTATGTTTTGGGCGGATGCTTTCATCAGTGTAGAAGCAAAGCAGGAAACTGTCGGTCCTGTTATGATTTTCTCTCTGATAGAAAATTCATTATCTGAAGTCATTGGAGGAAAGTTGCATGACACTTGGAGATTCCTGTGTCTACAGCTAAGTTACCAGGAAAGGCTCAGAGCACAGTTCAGGATTGTGTGCCTGTTGTAGAGTTGTGTTTGGATAGGGACGATGGGGGTTGTAAGTGACAAATTGATTGTTTTTGGTATAGAATATGGTACGTGGGTTGCTAAGGGTGAGGAAAATCACTTTCATAAAATTAACTCTTGTTTTGAGACAACCCTGAAGCTCACCTGACTCCCCTGCCTCTTACTACCTTTAGCTTGCTGAGGTCACGGGTGAAATCACCCCAGTGTGCTTACAGTGCTTTGCAGCAGTTACCTCAGAGGCAGCTGCACTCTGTATGCAGTTTCCCCCACTCCCTCTGGTCCAGACACCCACCACCATTACTGGCAACTGCCTTCAGTTCTGTTACCTCAGATAGAACTAGTTTATAAATAGGATGATAAAATACTTGACCTTTTATGTCTGGCTTCTTTCTTCCTTTCTCTCATCTCTGCTTGTCCGGTCTTTCTCTTTTCCTTTCCCTGTCCTCTAGAGCTTCACACATACTACTGAGTCTCTCATTGCATCCCACCCTTTGTGTCTAGCTCTTTTTTTTAATATTTATTTATTTATTGTGTATACAATATTCTGTCTGTGTGTGTGTCTGCAGGCCGGAAGAGGGCACCAGACCTCATTACAGATGGTTGTGAGCCACCATGTGGTTGCCGGGAATTGAACTCAGGACCTTTGGAAGAGCAGGCAATGCTCTTAACCACTGAGCCATCTCTCCAGCCCTGTGTCTAGCTCTTGTTTGGATTTACCACACCGTTTTCAGGCCACCTTGTTGTGTCAGTACTTGGTCCTGTTTTGTGCCTGAGTAATATTTCACTGCATATGCATATCACAGCTCTCACCTTGCTGGAGGGTATCTAGGTGCTTTTGCTCCTGGCTGGTGGGCTGGTGTGACTAGTGCTGTTTTGAGTGTGTCACTGAGCACCTGGTTCGCTTACCTGTCGAAAGTTTCCAGTGGGATTGCTAGGTTGTAACAGTCTAGTTTATGATAACACTTTTTTATGACTGGTTTTACATTTCTACAAGAGATGAATGAGAACCTGTCCTAGCTTCTCCACATATTCAACAAGTTTTTTGTTTTTTTTTTTGTTTTTGTTTTTTTAAGACAGCTCTGACTGTCCTGGATTTCACTCTGGCCTCTGACTCAAGACGTGCCCCTGCCTCCACCAATAAAACAGAATCATCCTAGTCAATGTGAAATAATACTTCATGATTTTTTTTTTAGTGTTTTATTGTATGCCTGAGTGCAGATGTGGGTGTGGATGCCACAGTGAGTATATAGAATTCATGATAATTTTTTAGATGGAACTGAAGTTAATAGGGCCTATATGTAAAAAAGACTACGCTTTGGTTTTCTGGCTGCCCAGACCCGAATAATCACATACAAAACGATATTAGTTACAATCTTGTTTGTAAATGGCTCAAGTGTATTCCTAGCCAGCCTTTTTTTTTAAAGATTTATTTATTCATTATGTATACAGTGCTCTGCCTGTATGTCCCAGAAGACACCAGATCTCATTACAGACGGTTGTGAGCCACCCTATGGTTGCTGGGAATTGAACTCAGGACATCTGGAAGAGCAGCCAGTGCTCTTAACCGCTGAGCCCCTAGTTAGCTCTTCCTTCTTCCTTTTTCTTTCTTTCTTTCTTTTTTTTTTGTTTTTTTTGGAGCCTGTCCTGGAACTAGCTCTTGTAGACCAGGCTGGTCTCGAACTCACAGAGATCCATCTGCCTCTGCCTCCCGAGTGCTGGGATTAAAGGCGTGCGCCACCACTGCCTGGCTTAGCTCTTATTTCTTAAATTTGCCCATTTCTATTAATCTGTGTATCACCATGAGGATGTGACTTACTGGGAAGGTTCAGGCGTCTTTCTCCTTTGGCAGCTATATGGCATCTCCCTGACTTTGCCTTCTTTCTCCCAACATTCAGTTTAGTTTTCCTATCTAGCTGTATTCTGCCCTGCCATAGGCCAAAGCAGCTTCTTTAATAACCAATGGTAATAAAACATATTTGTAGCATACAGAGGGGAGTCCCACATCACCTCTATGATGTGTATGTATGTACATATATATATATATGTATAATATATATATTTTTTGCTTAATGAACCATCTTGCCAGCACATTTCTTATAATCTGGATTCTCAATTTCCAATTAATAATATTGTAACTTTTATGTGTTTGTTGACCATTTGTACATTTTCTTTATGGAAATTTCTCTTCTTGTCCTCTGACCCTTTTCAGTTGGGTTTATGTATTTCCTGTGAAGTTATAAGAGGTCTTCATATATTCTTATACCACAAAAAGATCAGGACATAGCTGAGCTCTCTGGTCTAAATGCAGGAGGCCCTGCATTCAATTCCAAGAATGCAAGAGAAGCGGGGAAAAAGTGGGTCTTGCCAGTTGGCTCAGCAAATAAATTCTTGCTTTGAAAACTTGAGGACTTGGAAAACCTGGAGCCCACAAGATGAAGGAGAGCTGACTCCCAAAAGTTTTTTTAAAAATGAATTAGTTTATATTAAGTGTTTTGCCTGCATGCCTGGTACTGTACCTTTGAAGGCCAGAAGAGTCCATCAGATCTCCAGAAACTGGAGCTACTGGCAGTTGAGCTACCGTATGAATGCTAGAACTGAACCCAGGTCTTCTGCAAGAGCATCCAGTGCTCTTAACTTCTGGGTCCTCTCTAATGGTCCTCTCTAGTTAGTTGAAGTTTTTTCTCCTTTTAAACTTACATCATAGACCTTCAATGTGATAGGAGGGTTTAGAGTAAAAGTGTGTGCTTAGGCTAGTAGTCCTGTGATGCCTACATTGTTGGCACTGGGAAGGTTTAAGTGCAGATGTGTACACATAGACTCACTCTTACGAATCTTCAAGTTGCCTCAACATTTTCCTTTTTCAATGAGAATTTCTAGTTTTCTAAAATCTTAAAACTCCAGCTAGCAAACATCCTCCAAAATAAGACAGTCTTTTACTTTTATATTACACTTTTAACTATTTGGGGGATGGTTGTTGTCCCATGTGCCTTCTGTTAACTCATCTAACACAGATCAAAGCGTCAACCTCTGTTGTATCTGTACTGAATGTGTACAGACTTACTTTTTAAAAAAATATCTGCCAAGTGGTGGTGGCGATCAGAGCTCCAAGTTCAAGGCCAGCCTGGTGTACAGAGTGAGTACCTGGACAGCCAAGACTACCCAGAGAAACCCTTTCTCAAAACAAAGCAACAGCAACCAAAGTCTAGAAAGTTCTATAAATGGCTGTTAAAAAAAAAACAGCAAACAGTTCATTACAAAGGTGCCAATAATGAAATCCAGTGAGTCCCTCAGTATCTATGGGCTGGTTTAGGGCTGCTCCCCTTCCAGGTAGACACCCAAACCTGTAGCTCAAATTCTTATAAAAGTGGCATAGTACTTCTACTACTATGGACAGCCTCACCCGTCCTCACTTCTTGTCACTGACAAGGTGAGAAACAGGTCTTAAAGGTCTTGTGAATCTGGACATAGGGAAAGTTGGAGTGGTTAAAAGCACTGATCTTGCAGAGATCTTGGGTTCAGTTCCCAGGACCCATAACAGCTCACAACCATCTGTAATTCTAGTCTCAGCATTCGGTGCCCTCTTCTGGCCTCCTAGAGCACCAGACATAGACATGTAGGGCAAACACACAGAAAATAGATTTTTTTGTAGTTTTGTTTTGATTTTAGGTTGTTTTTTTTTTTAAGTTTTTTTTAAAGACTGTTTCTCTGTGCAGCCTTGACTGTCCTGACGACTCTCACTCTGTAGACCAGGCTGGCCTCAAACTCACAGAGATTCACCTGCCTGTGTCAGGTAAAAGATGTTAACTGTTTTTGTTAACTGTTCAGTGCCTTGCTTATAGGCAAGGCGGCTGTTTCCCCCTCCCTTTCTTCCTCCTTTCCCTTCTCTCTCCCATGATCCCCACGCTCCCAATTTACTCAGGAGATCTTGTTTTTTTCTTCTTCCCATGAAGATTAGCTCCATGTATGTCTCTCTTAGGGTCTGTTTGTTATCTAGGGTCTCTGGGATTGTGAATTGTGGGCTGTTCATTTATTTATTTATTTATTTTTATTTTTATGGCTTTATGTCTAAAAGCCACTTATGAGTGAGTACATAATGATATTTGTCTTTCTGGGTCTGGGTTGCCTCACTCAACATGATGTTTTCTAGATTTATCCCTTTTCCAAATAAGACTTGTATAGTAGTTGGTGTTTATTTGGACACCCAACAAGTCAATATTCTGTGACTTCAGTGATTAGACAGTGAAACGCCTGATGTGCTGTTTTACAGGTGTACGGTCACGTCAGAGACGATCATGCGGGCACACCTGGAAGGGATTTCTAGATTAGGTTAATTGAGACATTCCAGATTGTCACCACCAACTTAAAAAAACAAAACAAAACAAAAAAACCCCAAAACTTTGAAAAAGCCATACTTGAACTGTTTGCTTGTTTGTTTGAAACAGGGTCTCTCTGTACAGCTTTGGCTGGCCTTGACCTTGCTCAATCCTCTTGCCTCTAGTGTGTGCTGACAGGCCTGTAAGTCTGGGTAGCCTGGCGTCTACTGTGACCATTTACCTGCTTGTTGATTCCAGCCATGAGTGTTTTGGGATTGCCCTTCTTTTAGGGGCTTCTAAATTCTGTCTTCCAGATCCTCCCACTCGCCATGCCCACATTCCCCTCCCCCTCAATCCGAAGAAAGGGCTGACCATGTAACTCTAGGTTGGCCTCAAATTTGTTAGTCCTCCTGCTTCATCACCCCACCACCACCCCCAGCACTAGCTTTTCTGCAGTCTTTTGTTGTACTTTAGATAGGGATTTTCCTGATTTTTTTTTTTTTTTTTTTTGGTTTTTCGAGACAGGGTTTCTCTGTGGCTTTGGAGCCTGTCCTGGAACTAGCTCTGTAGACCAGGCTGGTCTCGAACTCACAGAGATCCGCCTGCCTCTGCCTCCTGAGTGCTGGGATTAAAGGCGTGCGCCACCATCGCCCGGCTGATTTTCCTGATTTTCAATTTGCTTGGTCTTATAGGTGTTTTAGTTGGGTTATTTTTTTGTTTTTGTTTTCAAATTAAATTATTTTTGTTTTTTCCAGCTGTGTAATTTTCCTATTATCAGATACTCTCAAGTGTTTTGTCAGCCCCCACGGCTTTTTTTTTCCCTTTAAAAAAAAAGTATTCCAAGGAATTGGAGAGATTGCTCAGTGGTTAAGAGCATCGGCTATTCTTGCAGAAGACCCACATTTGATTCTCAGCCCTCACATGATGACTCACAACCATCTGTAAGCCCAGTTCCAGGGTATCTGGTACTCTATTCTGGCTTGGTGGCACTCAGATACACATCTATATAGGGAAAACATCCATATATATAAAATAAAAATAAGTATTTAAGTAATTTTATAGCAGGGTTGTGGCATATGCCTTTAATTCCAGCACTCAGGAGGCAGAGGTGGCTGGATCTCTTGAGTTCAAGGCTAGCCTGGTTTACATAGTGAGTTCCAGGGCAGCCAGGGAGAGAGGCCCCTGACTTTTAAAAAAATAAATAAGAGGATTTCAGAGCCTTAGCTCCAAACTGGTTTTCCTAGTTGAGCTGTAGCCTTTTGCATGGTTCTCAGCCTAGTGTTGCGTTTCTGTTACTTAAAGTCGTGGAAAAGACTCCACAACCTTAAACTTAAGCTTTTTGGTAGTGCAGTGGCAATATTTGGGACTTTGGCTTTCTGAATCAACTTTTTTTCATACTCTGACCTATAATTGATAGGCGTTTGGCTTGACCAACTATTTGAAGGCTGGCTGTGTTTTTCCTCGGATTTTGAAGGCCTGCCTGGTTGTTGATACATTGTAATTGTTTTGATTCTTTGAATGACTCTCTTCTCTGAAAGCACTTGATAGCTGCTCTGACTCCAGAGTTGGACTGCTCTGCAGTGCCCCTAAGCAAATGACGCTGGCCTGCCAATTTCAAGTAAAACTAGTATACTTTTATCTTCTGGATTTTTTGTTTGCTTGCTTTTCAAAACAATGTTTCTCTGTGTAGCCCTGGCTGTCCTGGAACTCTCTTGGTAGACCAGGCTGGCTTTGAACTCAGATATCACCTGCTTCTGCCTCCCAAGTGCTTAAAGTGAATTATAGGCGTGTGCTACCCCTGCCTGTCAGTATCATCTAGAGGTACAGTTTATTCTCTTTCTGGGTTAAATGTGAATAGGTTCTTTTGAGATAAAGTCTCTTACTTAGCTCAGGCTGACCTCAGATTCAGTGATCCTCCTTGCTTTAGTCTTCCAAGTGCTGAGATTATAGGTGGGCATCACCACATTTGACTGTGAAATTAAGCTTTTATATTGCTATTTATTTTATTCTGCCCCTCCTTTCTTCCCCCCTTTTCCTCTCCACTCCCTTCTCTTTAACTTTTCTAATTATCCTCCATTCCTTCTCCCCTCCCTCCTTTCTTCTCTTACTTGTGTTTTGAAAATTTTTTTGTGGGTTTTTTTGTTTGTTTGCTTGTTTTTTGGGACAGGGTTTCTGTGTCCTGGAACTAGCTCTTTTTTATTATTGCTTTTTATTGAGCTCTACATTTTTCTCTGCTCCCCTCCCTGCTTGTCTCCTCCCCTTCAACCCTCTCCCAAGGTCCTGTTGTTCCCAAATTACTCGGGAGATCTTGTCTTTTTCTATTTCCCATGTAGATTAGATCTATGTATGTCTCCTTTAGGGTCCTCATTGTTGTCTAGGTTCTCTGGGATTGTGACTTGTGGGCTGTTTTTCTTTGTTTAAAAACCACTTATGAATGAGTACATGTGATAATTGTCTTTCTGGGTCTGGGTTACCTCATTCAAAATGATGTTTTCAGCGGGGCAATGGTGGCGCACACCTTTAATCCCAGCACTTGGGAGGCAGAGGCAGGCGGATCTCAGTGAGTTCGAGACCAGCCTGGTCTTCAAGAGCTAGTTCCCAGGACAGGCTCCAAAGCTTAAAAAAAAAGTTTTCTAGCTCTATCCATTTGATTGCAAAATTCAAGATTTTTTTTTTTTTTTTTTTTTGCTGTGTAAATGTACCACATTTTCCTTATCCATTCTTTGGTCGACAGGCATTTAGATTGTTTCTAGGTTTTGGCTTTGACAAACAGTGCTGCTACGAACATAGTTGAGTACATGTCCTTGTGGTACGGGAGCATTCTTTGGGTATATACCCAAAAGTGGTATAGCTGGGTCTTGAGAAAGGTTGTTTCCTAATTTTCTGAGAAATCGCCACACTGACATCCAAAGGGGCTGTACCAGTTTGCACTCCCACCAGCAGTGCTTGAGTGTTCCCTTCACCCCACAACCTCTTCAGCGTAAGTTGTCATCAGTGTTTTTGATCTTGGCCATTCTTACAGGTGTAAGATGCAATCTCAGAGTTGTTTGTGTCTTTCAGCCATTTTAGATTCCTCTGTTGAGAGTTCTCTGTTTAGGTCTGTACTCCATCTTTTTTTTTTTTTTTTTGGATTATGTGTTCTTTTGGTGACAAATTTCTTGTTCTTTGTATATTTTGGAGATCAGACCTCTGTCTGTGGGTGGGGTTGGTGAAGAAGATCTTTTCCCATTCTGTAGGTTGTCATTCTGTCTTGTTGACCGTGTCCTTTGCTTTACAGAAGCTTTTCAGTTTCAG
The DNA here is from genome assembly GCF_037038515.1 of Microtus pennsylvanicus. Taxonomy (NCBI): domain Eukaryota; kingdom Metazoa; phylum Chordata; class Mammalia; order Rodentia; family Cricetidae; genus Microtus; species Microtus pennsylvanicus. The sequence goes on along the minus strand of NC_134585.1, from coordinate 4,286,014 downwards.
GAGGTCCCATTTATTAATTGTTTCTCTCAGTGTCTGTGCTGCTGGGATTCTATTTAGGAAGTGGTCTCCTGTGCCAATGCGTTCAAATGTACTTCTCACTTCTGTGAGGTTCAGTGTGGCTGGCTTTATGTTGAGGTCTTTGATCCATTTGGACTTGAGTTTTGTGCATGGTGATAAATATGGGTCTATTTTCATTCTTCTACATGTTGATATCCAGTTATGCCAGCACCACTTGTTAAATATACTTTCTTTTCTATTTGATATTTTTTTGCTTCTTTGTCAAAAATAAGGTGTTCGAAGGTATGTGGGTTAATATCTGGGTCTTTGATTTGGTTCCATTGGTCCTCCTGTCTGTTTTTTTTTTTTTTTTTGGTCTTGTAACTTTATTTATTTATTTGTTTATTTTTTAAAGATTTATTTATTTATTAAGTATACAGGCCAGAAGAGGGCACCAGATCTCATTACAGGTGGCTGTGAGCCACCATGTGGTTGCTGGGAATTGAACTCAGGACCTTTGGTAGAGCAGGCAGTGCTCTTAACCACTGAGCCATCTCTCCAGCCCTATTTATTTATTTATTTTTATTGAGAAAAGGAGAAAAAAAAACAAGTTTCCACCTCCTCCCAGCCTCCCATTTCCCTCCCCCTCCTCCCACCCTTCTTCCCCTCTTTCCACTCCTCTTCCCCTCCCTCTCCACCCAAAGAGCAGTCAGGGTTCCCTGCCCTGTGGTAAGTCCTAGGTCCTCCCCCCTCCGTCCATATCTAGGAAGGTGAACATCCAAACTGGCTAGGCTCCCACAAAGCCAGCACATTGCATAGGATCAAAACCCCGTGCCATTGTCCTTGGCTTCTCATCAGCCCTCATTGTTTGCCATGTTCAGAGAGTCCAGTTTTAACCCATGCTTTTTCAGTCACAGTCCAGCTGGCCTTGGTGAGCTCCCAGTATACTGGATCAGCTCCACTGTCTCAGTGGGTGGGTGCACCCCTTGTGGTCCCGACTTCTTTGCTCATGTTCTCCCTCCTTCTGTTCCTCATTGGGACCTTGGGAGTCCTGTCTGTTTTTATGCCAATACCAGGCCATTTTCAGTACTGTAACTCTGTAGTTTGAAGTTAGGGATTGTGATGCCTCCAGAAGTTCTTTGATTATACAGGATTGTTTTGGCTATTTTGTATTTTTTGCTTTTCCATATGAAGTTGAGAATTTTGCTGGGATTTTTATGGGCATTGCCTTGACTGTAGATTGCTTTTGGTAAGATTGCTATTATTTTTACTACATTAGTTCTACCTACCCAAGAGCTTGGGAGATCTTTCTATTTTTCTGGTGTTTTCTTCAATTTCTTTCTTCAAAGATTTAAAGTTCTTGTCATACAAGTCTTCCACTTGTTTGGTTGGAGTTACTCTGAGATATTTTATGCTATTATGAAGGGTGATGTTTTTCTGATTTCTTTCCCAGCCCTTTTATCATCTGTGTACAGGAGAACTACTGACTTTTTTGAGTTAATCTTGTATCCTGCTACATTATTGAAAGTGTTTATGAGTTGTAGAAGTTCCTTGGTAGAATTTTTAGGGTCGCTTATGTAAACTATCATATCATCAGCAAATAGTGAGAGTTTGACTTCTTTTCTGATTTGTACCCCCTTGATCATCTTTTGGTGCCTTATTGCTCTAGCTAGGACCTCAAGAACTAACTATATTGAATAGATATGGAGAGAATGGACAACCTTGTCTTGCTCCTGATTTCAATCGGATCGCTGGGAGTTTTTCTCCATTTAGTTTGATGTTGGCTGTTGGCTTGCTGTATATTGCTTTTATTTATTTATTTTTAATATTTATTTATTATGTATACAATATTCTGTGTGTATGTCTGCAGGCCAGAAGAGGGCACCAGACCTCATTACAGATGGTTGTGAGCCACCATGTGGTTGCCGGGAATTGAACTCAGTACCTTAGGAAGAGCAGGCAATGCTCTTAACCACTGAGCCATCTCTCCAGCCCCCTGTATATTGCTTTTATTGTGTTTAGGTATGGAACTAGCTTTTGTAGACCAGGCTTACAAAGAGATCCGTCTGCCTCTGCCTCCCAAATGCTGGGATTAAAGGTGTGCACCACCTCTTAAGTGATGGGACTTTACAGGCTTCAACTACTACCATTTGTGTGGGTTTTTTGTTTGTTTGTTTGTTTTTGTATTTGGCTGGCGTGGAATTTACTATGTATCCTGGACTGGCCTCAAAGTGGTATAGCTTCACTTGTTTCAGCCCTGTGTGTGCAGGATTACAGGGGTCATCTGTGCAGCTGGGGCAATTGGATCACAGTTTAAAGTCTATCTATCTGAGTTACAGAAATGAGTTCAAGTATTAAGTTCATTTCTCAAAATTATAAGAATAGGAATAATAATAAATTTTCAAAGGCTATTCTGTAATGCATAGAAAATGCTAAAATCAGATGATGTGTCTGAAACCTTGGTGCTTGTCATCTGTAGTGTGTGCTACCTGGGGTGGGAAGGTGTTAAGTCTGTGCATAGCAGGCCTGTACAGGGGCTGCTTTTTGTTGCACTTGCAGTGCTGAGAATGGAATCCACTGAGTTATAATATCCCCAGTTTTTATCTTTAGGGGAAAATATGTTACTATTGGTGGGGTGCATGCCACAGTGTGCCTATGGTGGTCAGGGACAACTTTCCAGAAGTTGGTTCTGTACTTCTACTGTGGGATCCAGGTTGAGAGGGTTGGAGTTGGCATGTACTTTATCCAGTTTGCCTCTCTGGGTTCAGTATATAGGTTTTACATTTTTGTTTTATTCCATTTAATTGTGTGTGTGTGTGTGTGCACGTGTGTGCACGCGCATTAAGGCTCTCATGTGGAAATCAGTGCAACCTGTTTCTTTCCTTCCACCACATGTGTTTTATGTATTACACTCAGGCCATCACCGTTGGCAACAAGTGTCTACCTTCTAACCCATTCTGACCCCAGTGTGTAGCTTTTTTTTTTTTTTTGGTTTTTCGAGACAGGGTTTCTCTGTGGTTTTGGAGCCTGTCCTGGAACTAGCTCTTGTAGACCAAGCTGGTCTCGAACTCACAGAGATCCGCCTGCCTCTGCTTCCTGAGTGCTGGGATTAAAGGCGTGCGCCACCACCGCCCGGCAGAGTGTAGCTTTTTATCGATTTGTGTGTTTGTTGACATGTACACATGTGTGTCCGTGCTGTGGAGGACAGAAGGAAGGTATAGGGTCCCTGGAACTGGCATTACCTGTGGTTGCCTATGGTGTTTTGCCTGCATGTGTGTCTGTTCACCATGTGCATGCAGTGCCCTAGGAAGCTAGAAGAGGGTGTTAGAGCCTTTGGGACTGGAGTTACAGATGATGGTGAACACACTGTGGATACTGGGAATTGGGCTTGGGTCCTTAGCAAAATCAACAAGTGCTCTTAACTTCTGAGATATCTATCCAGTTCTTTATGTAGCATTTTTTATTGTTTTTGCTTTTTGTATTTTGACAGTTTTTATATAGTCCTGGCTGGTCTGTAGCTTGCTATGTAAAACCAGGCTGGCCTCGAATTCATAGAGATCCTGCCTGTGCCTCCTGATTGCTAGGATTAAAAACCTGTACTGCTACTCCCAGCATGTATATAGTTTTTATTAAATTTATTTATTTTATGTGCATTGGTGTGAAGGTATCAGATCCCCTGAAACTGGAGTTACAGACAGTTGTGAGCTGCCATGTGGGTGCTGGGAATTGAACCTGGGTCCTCTGCAGAAGCAGCCAGTGCTCACAACTGTTGAGCCATCTCTTCAGTCAGTCCCTTGTACATAGTTTTTTAAAAGTACCTGTTTTGTAGCTATCATTTATCCTCAGCCTAGTACTTGAAGATGTAGTTGCTGTGGTGTAGTAATATGGACCGGCGGCGGGGCTGCGTCCCTAACACCCCAGCCGCCTGCTCGGCTAGCTTTTGCCCTGAAATAACAACACACAAACTGTATTCATTTAAACACTGCTTGGCTCATTTCTACCTAGCCTCTTCTAGGCTAACTCTCGCACCTGGACTAGCCCATTTCTTATCATCTGTATAGCACCGGTCTTACCAGGAAGATTCTAGCCTAAGTCCATCCTGGGTCGGAGCTTCATAGCGTGCATCTTCCCTGGAGCAGGGAGCATGGCGTCTATCTGAGGCGTCTGCTCCGGAGAGGAGAGCTGTCGAGTCTGAGCTCACTTCCTCTTCCTCCCGGCATTCTGTTCTGTTTACTCCACCTACCTATGTCCTAACCAATAAAATGGGCCAAGGCAGTTCCTTTATTAGCCAATGACCTTCCTCCATCATTTGAAGATGTAGTTGCTGTGGAGTTAAGAGGTCAGAGTTGGGTGTCCTGTGTCCTAATTTGTTAGTGTCTGGTAAAGGTTGGGTTGAATTTATTACTCTATGGCAGTAGATCATGACCTCCATGAGCACTGCAAACTGGATATATTGCATATTAGATATTTATGTTATGACTCATAACTGTAGCAGAATTACAGTCATGAAGTAGCAATGAAATAATTTTATAGTTGGGTTCACAGTATTGAGGGTTCAGAACCAGTGCTCTATAGAATTTAGTTCATCTGCTGGGCGGTGGTGGCACACAACTTTAATCCCAGCACTTGGGAGGCAGAGACAGGTGGAGTTCGCAGCCAGTCTGGTCTACAAGAGGTAGTTCTAGGACAGGCACCAAAACTACAGAGAAACCCTGTCCCAAAAAAAAACAAAAAATAAACCAATAATTACACAGAAACTGGTAATTAAATCACTGCTTGGCCTATTCGCTGTAGCTTTTTATTGGCTAGCTCTTCCATCTTAAATTAACCCATTTCTATTAATCTGTGTAGTGCCACGTGGCTGTGGCTTACTGGCAAGGTTCTGGTGTGTCTGTCTCCTGTAGGTGGCTCCATGGCTTCTCTTCAACCCCACCTTCTTTCTCCCAGCATTCAGTTTAGTTTTCCTGCCTTGCTCTATTTTACTAAGCTACCAGCCGTAACAATTTTATTTATTAATCAATAAAAGCAACACGTATACAGAGGGACTTCCCACACCAAAAACTTCCTTTACTATATTCCCTATTTGTACAGCAATAAGAACTAGATTATAGAATGGACTGTGTGTTCAGTTAATTTTTGGCAACTAAAAAAAAAATCGAACCCGAAAGTTTTTTTTTTTTTTTCGAGACAGGGTTTCTCTGTGGCTTTGGAGCCTGTCCTGAAACTAGCTCTGTAGACCAGGCTGGTCTCGAACTCACAGAGATCCGCCTGCCTCTGCCTCCCGAGTGCTGGGATTAAAGGCGTGTGCCACCATCGCCCGGCTGAACCCGAAAGTTTTTTATATTTATTAGAAAATGGTTTTTTTTACAGGCTTAGGATCAGAAACTCTGATTAATTAAGGGTTGACCTTAACATAACTTTTTTTTTTTTTGTTTTTCAAGACAGGGTTTCACTGTGTAGCCCTGGCCATCCTGGAACTAGCTCTTGTAGACCAGGCTGGCCTCAAACTCACAGAGATCACCTGCTTCTGCCTCCTGAGTGCTGGGATTAAAGGTGTGCGCCACCATTGCCTGGCTTATAACTCTATTTTACACTGTCTGATTTTCATGAGAAACGGAAACTGTGAGCTATGCTCTCTACTACCATCTCAGGGTGCTTAGGACGTTCCACATTTTCTTTTTTAAATATTTATTTATTTATTATGTATACAATGTTCTGTCTGTGTGTATGCCTGCAGGCCAGAAGAGGGCACCAGACCTCATTACAGATGGTTGTGAGCCACCATGTGGTTGCTGGGAATTGAACTCAGGACCTCTGGAAGAGCAGGCGATGCTCTTAACCGCTGAGCCATCTCTCCAGCCCCAGTGTTCCACATTTTCATGTCTCCCATGGGGCAGTGCCTCAGCATTTCCAGAAACTGTATCACCATAAGCACAGCAATTGTAAAGCATTTCAGGAAAGCAAAACCAGGGAGCAAAACAAGAAGTTAGTCTAAATATTGAGTTTTGATGGAAATAGGAGTTCTTGGAAGCAGAGGTGTGTGGTGGAAGTGACTCAGCAGAGAGCAGCCTCGTGTCAGTAGTATACAGTCTTTGTTAGTCCTACTACTTGCTTTTTGATGGGAGCCCCTGAATACACAGCAACACACTCAGACTTTGCATTAGCGTTTGCACTGCAGTAGATTAGTATAACAGTGTGGCTTCATATGCGAATTCATTTGAACAGTTCTGTAGGTCAGCAGCAGCCTGAACCTGGTCTAGAGTGGAGGGGTTCCTTCTGAGATCCCTACTTTAGCGCCCAGGCATTGTCGGCTAGGGCTCCACTTCTCCATCTTCCTGCCATCTGTCCTATTCTCTCCTCAGACTCCCCATCTGCTCCAGTGGAAGCAAGCATGGGGTGTGGCCACATAGCCCAGGGTGGTTTCTGTTTGAAGGTCTGCTGATGAGTAATTTTCATTTCTGTTACAGTGTGCTTTGGCATGTGTTTCTGGGGGCAGAGGGCAGACTGGGGATAAAGGATAAAAGCACAGTGACAGCATGGTGACACTGCCACTTCTGTGATTGTAGAGTTGTAGATTACGTCATTGAAATGGATCTGTTTGGTGCTCAGTGGTTTGGTGTTTGTTATTGCTGGGAGTTAAATCTAGGGCTGCATGCACATTGAGCACTCTACCTTAAACTGTTTCTTCAACTCAATTCAAATATTTTAAAAATTCTTTACATTTTTTTCTTTTCTCCCTCCAGCATTTACTGTGTGCACCTGTGTGGATACAGGGTAGCCATAACTGCCTGTGGAAGCTGAGGAGGACTTGGGGTGGGGGTCAAGTCCTCCTTCCCACCGTGCAGGTTCTGGTGATGGAACTCAAGTTGTCAGGCCTGTCAGAAAACACCTTTACCCAGTGAGCCATCTTTCCAGTCCTGTGCATACCCTCTGTCCTTCTTTGGGATCAGGGTCTCATGCTGAGAACTAGGCTCAAGCTAGTCCGCAGGCTAGTAGCCTAAAGTAGCTCAGGCTGGCCCCAAACGCCTGACAGTTATCCTACCTTTTGAGTATAGTGACTATAAGTATTAACACCATGTCTGGCTAGATGTTTCTGCTTGCTTTAGTAGATCTAAAGTTCCCTTTTCATGGAAGGTGGGTAGGGTCTCAGGTAGTATTATTTTCAGATGTGTCAGTTTTGTTTATGCTGCATTTGATTAACTGTGAAACTGATTCTTTGCCTGTCTAAAACACCTGATAGTCCTAATAAAGAAGTGAACGGGCAATAGCAAGGCAGAAGCACAGATAGGCGGGGCTGGCAGGCAGAGAGGATAAAAGGAGAAAAGAGGCGAAGAATGAGGAGCAGTAACAGGAGAAAAAGGAGAGGAGGACATCAGGGGCCAGCCACCTAGTCACCCAGCTACACAACAAGCCACTGAGAAAGAAGCAAAGGAAGGTATACAGACCTAGAGAAAGATAAAAGCCCAGAGGCATAAGGTACTTGGGTCAATATAGGTTTAGAAAAGCTGACACGAAACAAGCCGAACTAAGGCCGGACATTCATAACTAAGAATAAGCCTCCATGTGTGATTCACCTGGGAGCTGGGTGGTGGCCCCCAGAAAGCCAGAAGAGTAAGAGTTCACATAACAGTCCATGCAGCCCAGGCTGATCTTGAACATGATGTATAATGAAGGCTGGCCCTTTCTAGCTTCTGATGCTGTCTCCATTTCCTACAGGTCCCACGTGCCCTATGGACCAGGGTGCCTTTTTATTTCATGTTTATTATGGTTTTTTATTTTTATATTTATTTATTTATTTATTTTTGGTTTTTCGAGACAGGGTTTCTCTGTAGCTTTGGAGCCTGTCCTGGAACTCCCTTTGTAGACCAGTATGGCCTCGAACTTACAGAGATCCGCCTGCCTCTGCCTCCCAAGTGCTGGGATATTATGGTTTTTTAAAGGTTTTTTAAAATCTGCCTTCAAATAGCACCTTGCCTTGTGACATTTGTCTCTCCTGCCTGCTCCCAAATCACAACACACAGATTATTAATTATAAACGCTTGGTCAGTGGCTTAGGCTTGTTACTGACCAGCTCTTACAACTTATATGAACCCATTCTTATCAATCTACTTTTTGTCTGATGGCTTTATTACCTTTACTCTGTACTGCCCATACTGTTTCTTCTTCATCTGGCTGTGTGACTCTGTGTCTCTTCCCTTGTTCCTAGCGTCTTCTGTGTCCCCAAAATCCTGCCTACCTGTTGGCTGCTCAGCTTTTTATTAAACAGATCTTCACAGTGTGCGAAAAGATTATTCCACAACACTTATAAAGTTTTTTTTTTTTTTTTGTCAGACATGGTAGCACATTTTTAAATCCCAGTGCTTGGGACTAAGGCAAGTGTTTCTCTGAGTTTGATATCAGCCTGGTCTACTTAACTGAATTCCAGAACAGCCAAGGCTATATAGTGAGATCCTGTCTCAAAACAACAACAACAACAAAAAGTTTTCTTTTTTTCTTTTTTCTTTCTTTTTTGTGATAGTGACATTGCAGTGTAACTCTTTAGTCATCTGATGTATGTGGTTAAGGATCTGTACAGCGTTGGACCCTTCAAACTGTTCTTGGGCCCTGTGCTGTTTTATTTATCGTTATTGAAGGCTGTTTCTGTCTGGAAGCACTGAGGAAGCCAGTGCTCTTCCTTTCCCATGGCCACAGCAGAGTATGCTGTTTGGAGACAGGCTGGCACTGAACAGTTCCAGTTTGATCTGGCCTTGCTCTGGATCTGCCCAAGCCCAGGGCACTAATCTGTGACTGGAACCCTGAGGAGATAGATGTGCAGCCATGTTTGGTGACCTGTCTCTGGGAAATCATTTCCTCTGTCACTTGAGCTTTATGAGGTCTTTGGTCTTTTTCTGGCTAAATTACCTTTACCAAGCAGGTATGGCTGAGCAATGAATTAGGATGCATGGGAGGGGCTTGACAAAGGGGAGTTTCTTCTGCCTAGTAAGTAGCGTGGCCTGGCTTGTTCTTCCCCAGTTCAGGGAGACCTGACCTGATGGCATACTCAGGGTGAGATACACAAACTACAGTGAGAGTTGCTGTTTGTCTTCGCTGTGCAAGACTTTATCCCTCCCAGTTGGATTCTATAGCAGAAGACAATGCAGGTCGCTTATAGGAGAGTGAGGCAGGAAATCAATCTTTATAAAACAAAGGACACAGCTTATATAAAATGTTTCAGATGAGCGAAGTGAAAACTAAGTGTAATTTTCTTTCACTTTATCTTCAGTCCCGTAAGGGTAGGACTGATTGCTGTGTGCTTCTGAGTCTGTGTGCTCCACCTCAGCTTTAGCAAGTCACATATTCATGGCTTTGCTCATGTTATCTACAAAGGAAACTGCCTGGTATGCAGCAGTAGAGTGGGCAGGTGTAGACTGGCCCCTGGCCCAACTCTGCTCCAGACGCACAGGACAGACATGCAGCTGGTTAGTATGGCCACCATCACATGATGCTTGCTCTAAGTATAGCCTACCTTTCTGGAAGCTGCAAACACCTGGAGAAGCAGTCACAGAGGCCCTAGCTAGAAAGTATTTGCTTTTCCTAGGTGTACGTTGTGCAGTTGTGGACTGTCAAGCTTGTTTCCTGCTGTTTTTGTAAATGGTAAAAAGAGCTCACTGCCTCACAGTTGGGTTATAGGTTGGTCTGTTTTCTATGAGAACTGGTGATAAACAAGAATCCCTTAATATCATTCCAGAAGTGCCTTTGATCTCTTCAGACCCACAAATAGCTCTTATTAAAATTTAAAGATTATTTTATGTGTAAGAATGTTTTGCCCTTATGTCTGTATGTGCATCACATGCATACCTAGTGCCCTCAGAAGTCAGAAGAGGGTGTTTTTTTTTAATATTTATTTATTGTGTATACAATATTCTGTCTGTGTGTATGCCTGCAGGCCAGCAGAGGGCATCAGACCCCATTATAGATGGTTGTGAGCCATCATGTGGTTGCTGGGAATTGAACTCAGGACCTTTGGAAGAGCAGTCAGTGCTCTTAACCCCTGAGCCATCTCTCCAGCCCCCAGAAGAGGGTGTTAAATCCTTTGGAATTAGAGTTACCATGAGCTGCCATGTGGTTGCTGGGAATTGAACCCCAGTTCTCTAAGAGCAAGAAGTGCTCTTAATCACTGACCCCCTTCTCCAGCACCTCAACCCACACTACCAAGCTCTTAAACATGTAAAAAAGTAGTCTTTTCTCATTTATTTATTTACTTAATTACTTATCTTTGGTTTTCCAAGATTGGGTTTCTTTGTGTAGCCTTGACTGTCCTGGAACCAGCTTTGTAGACTAGGCTGGCCTCACAGAGATCTGCCTGCCCCTGCCTTCTGACTGCCACTGCCCAGCTGATCACTTCTTTTAAGAATGTTTTTTAAAAAACAGTTTCCATATTTAGCTAAGACTGGCTTCCAACTGTAATCCTCTTACCGCATCCTCCCAGGTGCTTATAGGCTTGCACCATCACACGCAGCAAAGAGGAAAGCATTTTAAAATGTCAGTGAGATATTTTACTTAACAAGTTGGCAGAAGTTCACCACAGTGAAGAAACACTGACCATCAATGAGCAGGGAGGCAGATGCTGTCATACATGTAGTGTGAGCATTGTTCTACATCTTTTTTTTTAATTAATTTATTTATTTATCATGTATACAATATTCTGTGTGTATGCCTGCAGGCCAGAAGAGGGCACCAGACCCCATTACTGATGGTTGTGAGCCACCATATGGTTGCTGGGAATTGAACTCAGGACCTTTGGAAGAGCAGGCAATACTCTTAACCGCTGAGCCATCTCTCCAGCCCTTGTTCTACATCTTTATTGAAGGAAGTTTGTATCCAATAATGAAAATACAAATCATCCTCTGAGAAGTATCACATAAAGGGATTTGTTCAATAATATGCTTGCTTACAAGGTGGTAGATGCTTAAACTGTGGGAAAATTGAAGGTTAGAAACACTTAGTAGTTGATTGGCTAATGACTACAGCTACAATAGACCATGAGACTACTCATCACTGAAATACTTTCAAGACCCAGCGTCAAGGTAATAAAGCAAGAGCAGTGTATGATGCTGTCTACCGTGGGAAGAAAGAACCCACACTGTCTCTGCATTGTGTGCATGTGGACACTGGGAGAAACACTGTCCTGGTATACAGATGTTGAGGGAAGAGGTAGCATGTTTTATGTTGCAGATTTTGTATCATATGCATGGATTGCTTTTCCAAAAAACTAAGTCAATAGAGTGCTTTAAAAGTGGAACTAGGCCATCCAGATGGCTCAGTGGATAGGGACGTTTGCCACCAAGCCTTATGACTGGAGTCCGATCCCCAGGAATCACATGGTTGAGCGAGAAAACTGACTCCCACAGGCTCTTTCTGATTGCTACATGTGCACCATGGCATGCACACACCCGCACCTATACATGCATGACTAGAGCTGTAGCAGTAGCAGGCTTTTGGGCCACCAACCAGCACCCAAATCATGACATGGAGACTTAATATTAGTTATGAATACTCAGCCTTATCTTATGCTTGTCCCATTAGCACTTAAAACTTAATTTAACCTGTTTCTCTCATCTACATTTTGCCTATGGCTTTTTACTTTTCTCTCATTCTGTATATTCTACTTTCCTGCTTCCTCTGTTTCTAGCTGGCTGGCTAGCCGGTCCTGGGCGTCTCCCTTTCTTTCTCCTTCGTTCTCTTCTCTCATCTTGAGCCTAGATTTCTCCTACTTATTCTGTCTGCCCACCAATCCCACCTATTCCTCTACTGCCTAGCTTTTTATTAGATCAGTCAGGCGCCTTAAGCAGGCACAGCAACACATCTTTGCATTATTGAACAAGTGCAGCATGAAAAATGTAACACAAGCCAGAAAGAAGGTGGTGGCGCACGCCTTTAATCCCAGCACTCAGGAGGCAGAGGCAGGTGGATCTCTGTGAGTTTGAGGCTACCCTGGTTTACAGAGCTAGTTCCAGGACAGGCTCCAAAGCTACACAGATAAACTCTCTCAAATAAATAAATAAAAGGCATTTTACACATCTTTGCCTAGTTCAAAGTAATATTCCACCACAGCAATAGTGGTCTGATAACCTCTGTGGAGTACCTTCAGGGGAAGGTGACACATGAGTATTATGGTGTAGCACGATTAATAAAAACCCAGAGACAGACATTGGGGTACAACCTGAAGGTCAGAAAAGCAAAACAGCCAGCCATTGGCTCTTACCTCCACCTTAGTCCAAAATGGCATTCAGCCTCCAGGAGTCTCAGAATGAGACTGTGTGTAGGAGCTGTTTCCTCCCATTTTATATTCCCCTCTAGGGCCGGGATTAAAGGTGTGCACCACTTCCACTCAGTTTCTTTGGCTGTGACTGCTGGGATTAAAGGTGTGTGTCACCACTGCCTGAGGTCTACAAGGCTGACCAGTGAGGATGTTTTACTTTCTGATCTTCAGGCTGCTCCTTTATTAACCAATGGTAATGAAACATATTCACAGATAGGAACGTATAAAGAGGGGAATCCCACATCACATGTTGGTCCTGATTTTCCATTGTTTCTCAACAGTGATGAGTGAAGGCTTGGATGGTAAGAGCCTTGGGCTCTGGGGTCAACCCTTAGAAAGGGTTTTCCTTTGTTTTGACAGCCCATTTAAATATCCTTTCGACAAGACTGAAGTCTTTTGTCTTTTTATCTATAGGAACTTACAAGCAGCAATTGGCGCTTACTATGACTTTGAGAGCCCAAATATCAGTGTGCCCTCTATGTCCTTTGTTGAAGACGTCACCATAGGAGAAGGGGAATCTATACCTCCTGATACTCAGTTTATAAAAACATGGCGGATCCAGAATTCTGGTAAGTGTATAATGGGAATTTCTATGCTAATTGTTTTTTTTTTAAAATAGAATGTGAATGGAATGACTACAGTGTTCTGAGTTTTTTCTTGTACACAGTATGTAGTATTTTCTTACACTGACAACGGCCAGACACCAGTGAACCTTCTTAGAATAGAAAGAAGCTTAGTCTATTTCTACATCCAGACACAGTCTAATACTCATTTGCTGCTAGAAACTAGGCTTGTATGTAGTATTGTCTCCACCTGGAGTTCTCTGTTCTTCCACTTCCAATCTCATGAATACTCATCCTCCTCAGCAGCCAGAGAAGGTGCCTCCTTGACTAGTGCAGGTTAGTTAGAAGAACTCTCGTCATTGGCTCCTTGAAGTTCATTCCTGTGCAGCCACAGGACTCTCAGAAATTGCACTGGGATGTCTATGAGGTATTAAAACCACTTTGAAAAATGGGGTGAAGAGTGTGGGATTTTGTTCAGAAGAGTCATTTTAATAAGACACATTGTAATTTAGCACAGTGGCACAGGTATAATCCCAGCACTCTGGGGCAGAGGCTAGAGGATCGCTGCAAGTTTGGGGCCAGTCTGGGCTATGTAATGAAATCCAGATCAACCAGAACTACATAGTGAAACCCAGTCTCAGGCAAGCATGAACACTGAAAGGTGACCGAGTAAGCACATTTTGACTTGTTGGTGCGTAAGTTGATCATAGTTCTTTGACAGTGGACCTGGTTATGGTATGGTAGATTCAGTGTCTCTTACTACCTGTTGCTTGTTAACTTCTTTGAGTTCTTATTTCTATCCCATCTAGTGGAGATTTCTGCTTCCCAGCTGAAGATGCTTTAACTTACTTAGTAGTGAAGAGAGAGCCTGAGCTGTGGAGTGCTAGGCAGAGAGTGGCACTCAGCTGAGGCGAGTGTGTGATTTGATGTGAGGTGACATAAAGTGACTTAGGGGACCCAAGCAGACTTTTCAAAATTACTTTTTTGGACTCGGTTTCCTTTTTAGTTCTTTGTAGTTTAGTTCATTGTGATGGGGCAGCTCTGGCTAATCCCTATTTTGTGTGTTCTGTGAGCCCTGGCTTCCCGGTGGTCACAGCAGTATACTGTTGGAGGCTTTTGTGACACAGGAAAATGCTCACGCTTTCTGGTTTTTGTTTTTTCTTTAAATTCTCAGCCAAGGTTTGCTTTGGGTTTTGTTTTGATTTTTGTTTTGCTTAATTTCTATTTCACCTTGAAATTTACCTGTTTTAAATCACAGACATCTCTCTAGTTCACCTTCATGTTTCTTCTCAGAATTAGGCAAACTTAACATTATACACTAAAAATGTTGTCAAACATACATGTGGTTTTCTGTTGGTTCATGCCCTCCCACCTTAAGGCAGAGTTTCTCAGTGTAGACCAGGCTGGCCAAGAACTCAAAGAGATCAGCCTACCTCAGCCTCTGAATATTGGGATCAAAGGCGCGAGCTATCACCACCAACAAATAATACGCTTTTATTTCACTTAATTCTGTGTTACGGGTGTGCACGAATGCCACAAGACACGTGGAGTCAGTTCTCTCCTTTCGTTATGTGGCCTGGGAACTGAGCTTGGTTTTCAGGCTTGGGACAGGCACCTTTTACCCACTCGGCCATCTCACCAGCCACCTTTTCATTTGTTTTGAAACAAGGTCTTAATGTATATATAGCCTTGCCTTGGCCTACTGCCCAGCTATTTATTTGGGCTTTGTTTTGAGATAGGGTTTTACTCTATAGTGCAGACTAGCTTCAAGTATACCATCTCCCTGCCTCAGCCTCCTTAGTTTGGGTTATAGACGTGGTCTACTACAGTCTGCTACAAGGCTATATTTAAGAGGCTGAGGAAGCTGGCTGTGGTGTTAATCCCAATACTTGGAAAACTGAAGATGGGAAGATGTTGAATACCAGGCCAGCCTGAGCAAGAGAAAGTGAGAGAGGGAGGGATAGAGAGAGGAAGGGAATCAGGCAAGGCAGAAAGATGGGGGGTAGGTAGTGTTTCAAGACAACAAAACTTGATTTGTTACAGAATAGCCATTTTACTTTCTATAAAACTGATGTCTGTCATTAACTCAGGAGGAGATAGCTCTGCAGATATGGGAAGTCGGGGAGGTTGTCTGTGATGTTTAAAGTAACAGGTCAGAATTCCAAAGCTGCCTTTCACCTTGACCTAAAACACGGTTGGGCTGAGTACTGTTGGCTTTCAGCACTTCTGTGTCTAAAGTCAGTTCTTGTATCTGAATTCTTCTTAAAGTGTGACAGCAATTGCTTGAAATTTTATTCTTCAAGGTACTCTGCACAAAAAAAAGTTCATTCTTTTGCTAGTTGTTGAATGCTTCCCATTGACTCGGGTACTGAGTAAGGGGTGAGTTGTTAGAGGACGCGGTGTGCACTGCTTCCTCAGCATTGGCGTAGAAGTAGGGAGGCACCTGCCATTGATAGTCTCTGACTGTCATTCATCGCCTGCTTTTGGAGAAAATTGTTTACTGGGAGAGTTAAATCCATAGTAGTTGTCGTGGCACCTCTTGTTTTAGGTACTAGACTAGCACACAATGGATGAGATAATGTAATAACTGCATGTAGCTGTCCAGTAACTTCCCTAGAGGGTTTAACTGTCATAAATTGGAAATCAGTCCTTTGATATTTAGCTATGTAGATGGCTTAGCAGTTAAGAGCACTGTCTTTTCTTCCCAGAGAACTTGGGTTCAATTCCCAGCATCTACATGGCAGCTCACACCTGTCTGTAGCTTCAGTTCCACGGGATCAAACACCCTCACACAGACACACCTGCAGGCAAAACATCAATGTACATAAAATAAAAATAAATTATTATTAAAAAAGATGTAAGAAAGACCCATGTGGCTTGGCTGGTAGAATTCACCTTGAATGCACAAGGCCTGGGTTCAGTCACTAGCACTGCACGCGCGAGCGCGCACACACACACACACACACACACACACACACACACACACACAAAATGTAAGTAGACAGATTTTTTTGTTGTTGTTAGCAGCTTCCAGTTTCTCAGTTTTTACCACAAGGGTTAACTACAGTTGACAGCAGTCTCTATTGACTGTTTCAGCTGTGGTTGTCACATGAAAGCGGCTTGAGTGTGCGCACAGCTGTTTGTGAGCTTTGTGCTTCATAGAAATGAAAATGAAACTAGACGTCTGAAAGGAAGTTGAAAAAGAACAACTGTTCCCTCTCTCCCTCCCTCTTGAGACAGTCTCACCATGTAACTGGGATTGCATTGTCCTGTGACCACACACACACACACGGGGGGGGGGGAGAGGAGAGAGAGTTTTTCTTCTTCAGATCGTTGAAATACTTTATCCCTTCTTTTCAGTCTGGTTACAGAGAGGATATTTCCCTGGGCTCATTTATCACAGTTTAGCATTGTCAGGTATAGGAAGGAACTTCTGTCTGTCTCCATGGAGCAGCCTCCACACACCAGCATTATTGGGGAACCTCCAAGGGGTTTGTCTTCTGCAGTGACATATGCGTGTTCCTTGCATCTCCAGACAACTATAGCCACAGAGCTATGGCCATGTCCAGGCTTTCTAGAGCTACTGGATGACTTCCTTTTGGCCGGCCTGCCTGCCTGCCTGCCTGCCTGCCTGCCTCCCTCCCTCCCTCCCTCCCTCCCTCCCTTCCTCCAAGATTTATTTATTTATTT
This sequence comes from Microtus pennsylvanicus, assembly GCF_037038515.1. Classification (NCBI taxonomy): domain Eukaryota; kingdom Metazoa; phylum Chordata; class Mammalia; order Rodentia; family Cricetidae; genus Microtus; species Microtus pennsylvanicus. The sequence continues at coordinate 4,269,463 of NC_134585.1, read as the reverse complement.
TAAGAATGTGAGCATGTACAACTTGATGGCAGGATTTATGCCAGAAGAAGGCATTTGATCTCGATAAAAATGGCTGTGAGCCACCATGTGGTTGCTGGGAATTGAACTCAGGACCTCTGGGCAATGCTCTTAACCTTTGGGTCATCTCTTCAGCCCCTCCTTTTGATGTTTCTGATGTTATTATTCAGGGTTGTGGGTTTTTTGTTGTTGTTTATTTTAAATGTGATATTCAGTGATAATTGAGCATTACTGCCTTAATCATATATGGAACTTAATTTCCAAAATCATAAAGCACATATGAGTTATCCTTTTGTTCTAGAAAAACCTGTTCATGTATATGAGATAACCAAACAATAGTAGCAGATCTCTAGACCAGTGGTCCTCAACCTTCCTTTCAGAGACCTTTAATACAGTTCTTCATGTTGGGGTGACCTCAACCATAAAATTATTTTCATTGCTGCTTTATAACTAATTTTGATACTGTTTTGAATTGTAATGTAAATACCTTATATTTCAGATGGTCTTAGGCAACCCCTGTGAAAGGGTTGTTTAACTCCCAGTGTGTGTGGGTGTGGGTGTGGGTGTGCGCGCGCGCGCGAACCGCGCACATTTGTGGCTGCCAAGGACAACTTAAGGGAGTTGAATTTCTCCTCCTGTTGTGTGAATCTGAGGTCAGATTGAGTTCACTCAGCTTTGCATAAGTACCTTTTGCCCACTGCCCTGCTCCTCCACCTTCAGTCCTCTTTGCTGAGTGGTATGAAACATTGTGTTGCTCAGCGGTGTGTGGGCAGATGTGCACGTGCATGTGAAGAGGCCTCTTCCTCAGCTCATTAAGAAACTCCAGCACAGGACTGCTGATTTCCTAACATTCTTTTTTTTTCTTTTGCTTGAACTTAGGGTCAGAGGCCTGGCCTCCAGGGGTTTGTCTTAAATATGTCGGGGGAGACCAGTTTGGACATGTGAACATGGTGATGGTGAGATCTCTAGAACCCCAAGAGATTGCAGATGTCAGTGTCCAGATGTGCAGTCCCAGCAGAGCAGGAATGTATCAGGGACAGTGGCGGATGTGCACTGCTACAGGACTCTACTATGGAGGTGAGTATGTCCTCATGCAGACCAGGGCAAATGAATTAGGCAGCACCTGGCAAGCTTCACGTTGTTGCTTACAGAACTAATGAATGTGTAACAATAGCATTGTGGCCTCTCGTTACCCGTGTGGTTATTGACACATTGGTCCAGTCTAGTACACTTCCTTTTACCTCAGAAATTTAAACTTCAGTGGAGTATATGAGCTACACTTGCATTGTAAATAACCATTTACTGGCGATGCTGACTTCACTGTTTAATCCCATAGTGCTGTCAGAATACTGGCTGCAGGCCTCGTGACCACCTCATGACCTCGTGATCGTGATGTAGATCAAAGAGTGTACAAAATGTGGGTGTTCTTCCAGTTCTAGGGACTTGACCTACTGCTGACACCTCTTAGCCCTCCCCTTATTGCCTCACTTTTTAGACAGGGATGCATACTCTACATTTTCCAGTCGCTCTCCAACCCTGTGCGCACTCCATAGTAAGTTGTTAATAGCAACTGCCCAACCAGTTGCCTAATCATAGCCATCAGTCTGTACACTGCCTTACCCTAGTGTCCTTAGGTACTTCACTGCAGATGTTTCTTGAAAGGTAGTGTCCTGTTTCTCCTCTTCTCTGCTTAGTTGCATCTTTACCCCGAAATTACTGCCTTGTGAGCTGGATCCATTTGGGCCTGCTGACCTCATGCACCTTGAGGCATCAGCTCCTCCCAGTTGTCTGCCCAGGATGTTCACATTCACCTCTGTGGCCAGGGCCTGTTTTCTGGGCTTCAGGTTGTAACTGATTATGGACAGAACACCTGGTTATTTTGTCGATTCAGATTTAAAAATTTCCCGCCAGCAATATTCTGTGGAAATAAATCAAATATCCTGGATCGGACATTTGTTCTCTCCACCTTTCTTAATTACAAACCGATTCTTACTGGTTCCTCTGTATTCTGTGCCTTTGAGGGAGTTCTTGACTGGCCTGGAAGGTAGTGGGACCTTTGGAGTTACATCAGTCATCCTGGTGGTCATGGTCTCTTCGTCAGCCCAGGGAAACAGATGTTTTTACAGACTGAAAGATGTTAGTGGTAGAAAGAATGTTTTATCGTGTTCCATGACATCATTGCTCTGCCTGGGCCTCCTGTAATGCAACCAAATGCCTTTGCAGAAGATGAAAACTTACCTTACAGCCTGGCCGACGCCCACCGCAGTCCCCAGAGATGTCCCTGAAGATGCCCTGCGGTTGCTTTTCTGTGTCCTCACTCATGTTCTTGTTTGAAATCTTTCTTTCCACCGGATTTCTGCGCACACTCACGGCCTAATACCACCACTGTCCTTATTGCATGCCTCTTTCCACTTTCCCTACTGCCCCAGGAAAATTCACTGGTCCCTTCCCCGTCACTCCCTATATTATATCATTTCTGTGAATAGGTGTTTTCATGCAGTGCCTTTTGGAGACCAGAAGAGGGCATTGGATCCCAGGAACTGCAGTTAGGGGTGGTAGTGAGCCACCAGGCCAGTACCTTTGAGACAGGGTATGGTTTGCACAAAGCCATTCTGAGATCCCTATGTAGGTAAGAGTGACCAATGACTTTCTGAGCCTTCCTCCCCCAGCTCCCAAAGACTGTGATGACAGGCATGTGGTACCACCTCTGCTAAATTTTGTCTTTCCATTTCTCCTTCTCTTCCCTGTGTTGGGGATAAAACTTCATCTCTTCCCTCAATCCTGTCTTTTTTAGTTCAGGTCTCAGGCTATTATAATTCTGCATATAACCCAGGCTGGCACTAAACTCTTTTTTAAAAAGATAGTTAAATTTTTGTTTTGGTTTTGATTTTTGAGACAGAGTTTCTCTGTCTAGGCTGACTGTCCTGAAATTCTCTCCGTAGACCAGGATGGCCTCGAACTCACAGAGATCCACCTGCCTCTGCCTCCTGAGTACTGGGATTAAAGGCAGGTACCACCACCGCCTGATTAAAAAGATATTTGTTGCAAGGAGCCTGCTTGTTCATCCCAGCCACTTAGCCTCGAACTAATCACACAAAAACTGTATTAATTAAATCATTGCTTGACCCATTAGCTTTAGCTTCTTCTTCTTCTTCTTTTTTTTTTTTTGGTTTTTCGAGACAGGGTTTCTCTGTGGTTTTGGAGCCTGTCCTGGAACTAGCTCTTGTAGACCAGGCTGGTCTCGAACTCACAGAGATCCACCTGCCTCTGCCTCCCGAGTGCTGGGATTAAAGGCGTGCGCCACCACCGCCCGGCTTAGCTTTAGCTTCTTATTGGCTAACTTTTACATCTTAATTTAACCCATCACTCTTAACCTTTGTTTTTTTTGTTTTGTTTTTTCGAGACAGGGTTTCTCTGTGGCTTTGGAGCCTGTCCTGGAACTAGCTCTGTAGACCAGGCTGGTCTCGAACTCACAGAGATCCGCCTGCCTCTGCCTCCCAAGTGCTGGGATTAAAGGCGCGCGCCACCACCGCCCGGCCACTCTTAACCTTTGTATTGCCACGTGGCAGTGGCTTACCGGCAAAGATTTGGCATGTCTTACTCTAGTGGAGGCTCCATGGCTTCCTTCTCCCAGCATTTAGTCGAGTTTTTACTGCATAATTCTGTTCTTTCCTGCCACAAGCTCAAAACAATTCTTTATTCATTAACCAATAAAAGCAACACATAGACAGAAGGACCTCCCAGACCAGATATTTACTTTTTTGTTTGTTTGTTTTTTTCAAGATAGGGTTTCTCTATAACTTTAGAGCCTGTCCTGGAAGTAGCTCTTGTAGACCAGGCTCGTCTCAAATTCACAGAGATCTGCCTGCCTCTGCCTCCCGAGTGCAACACCACCTCCCGGTGTAAAGATACGTATTTGTCCCAGAGTGTGTGTGTGTGTGTGTGTGTAAGACATAGATACCATGTGCATGCAACAGCCCTTTTAGGTTAAAAAGAGTTGTCAGGTCCCCTGGGATGGTTGTGAATGTCATTGTGGGTGCTTGGAAACCCCAAATCCTCTGTAAAAGCAACACACACTCTTGTTTTGTAGCAGGATTTCTCGATGTAGCCCAGGCTTGCCTTGGCTTGTAGTAATCCTTCTACGTACCTTGCAAATACTGCAGTTTCAAGTGTGTGTTGCCACGCCTGCTGTATGCTTGGTTTGTTTTGTCTTGTTTTCCTCAAACATGCTGCAGCTTAGTGAAGTTTAAAACAAATATCTCTGTTTTTAGATGAGAACTAGTAATGTCAGTGGCTGTGGTGTTGACTTGTTGTGTTGCTCTGACATAAGCATTTTTCTCACTGTTTCAGAGGTGCCAGTAGTGTGAGTCATGGTAGGGAAGGCATGACAGCTAGGCCATTCTTCCATGGTCGGTGCTTTTGGTGCCATCTTGTGCATATCTTGGCTCATCAGGACAGAGATGAACCAGACTGCTCCTCAAAGGCCCACTCTTAGTGGTTTATGTGCTGGTGTGTGTGCCACTACCATGCCTTCTTCCAGTTCTCCCGTCCTGTAACACCTCTCTATTAGTCATGTGGTGTGACCCTCCACTTTCTCTTCCCTCACCCGGAATTCAGATGGCCATGGTTTGAAAGAAACCTGCATCTACACAGCTGTCTGAATCTCCAGTCTCCAGCCACCTACTGTTGTACTTGGCACCTCTTCTGGCTCTTTTGCCCCTTTTCTCACTGTGTAGCTCAGGTTAACTTGAAATTCTTCCAGTCTTCCTACTGAGTTCTGGCATTATGTGTGGGCTACCATCCTAGTGCTGGGTTAATGTGTAGGCAGCTGTTCTAGGTTCCTTTTTTACTTGTTAGCCCTCCTTTAGAGCATTCTTCATTTTAAGCTAGTGGAATGGCTCAGTGGGGAAAGTGCTTGCACCCAGGAGCTGATTTTTATACCCACAAGTGACACACATATGCAAAGGAAGGAACCAACTATTAGAAGTAGTCCTTTGACCTCCACGTGCACGCTGCACCACACACATACACTAAATAAGTACAATTATTTTCATTCTTTTTAGAAAAAGAATACATGCATTCTTTTTGGTTCAGTTGCTTTTTTGAGACAGAATCTCAGTGTGTAGCCTTGACTCTCCTGGAACTCACTATGTAGACCAGGCTGGCCCTGAATTCACAAGTAGTCCAGCCTCCCTTATCTTGGTGTGCGCCACTGCACGGCCACACACACACCCCTTAAAATTTATTTTTTATGTAGATGAGTGTTTTGCTTGCATGTTTGTGTACTGTGTGTATGCCTGGTGCTCTGAGAGGCCAGAAGACATCATATCTCCATGGAACTAAAGTTACAGATAGTTGTGAGCTTGAGTGTGGTGCTGGGGACTGAACCCAGGTCCTCTGTATAAGCAGCCAGTGTTCTTAACCTCTGAGCTGTCTCTTCAGACCCTAAAAAATTCTGTTTACTGTTCTTCAGACGTCAGTTTCCAATATCAGGTAGAAGCAACTCTTGAATTAAAAACACATAGTTTGGTTTTTGGTAGAAATAATACTGTAAACTGATGCAGGCTGTGTGAAAAGTGTTTTAGAAGAGTCATTTAAAGTTATAAATGAAATTTAAAATTTTCAAGTTTTTCTGAGGTTGGGTTTTGCGGATTCAGAGAAGGAAGCCTGCCTCCAGGTGTGCTGTCACCAAGTGGTTAAGGCAGGTCGGATCTGCTAAGTCAGAGGCAGTGTGAAATGGTCGTCCTCTTCAGAGAGTAAAGGGAGGCTTTGGAGGGAGGAAAGGATGCAGTTATATTACAGTCTCAAAAATAAAGTATATTTAAAGTTAAAAAAAGAATCACTGCATTTCTCAGACAAATCTTCATCCAGAAATGTAGATGATATGTTCTGAACTCTGTGACTATGGTGTGGAGATGCAGATGATATGTTCTGAACTCTGTGACTGTGATGTGGACATGCAGATGGATATGTTCTGAACTCTGTGACTGTGATGTGGAGATGCAGATGAATAAGTTCTGAACCTCCATGACTATGGAAAGGCAAGTCATATGAAGCAGTGACTTTTGTATGGGACCAGTGACTAACCACATGCTTGTGTGCCTGAGTTTGAATCCTTGAGAGCCTCACTATTGCTGCGCTGAGCAGCCTCAACTGATTCTGAAAGCATCATTTCCTTTGTGATCGCCCCACTACACCACAGTCCCCACCCACAGAGGATTTGGTAGAAGGGCTGTGATATTTTGAGTTTGTGGGGTTGTTTGTTTTTGTTGTTTGAAACAAGATTATTCTGCTTTGTAGTCCTAGCTTTCCTGGCGCTCACTGTCTAGACCAAACTGGTCTCAAACTCACAGAGATGAATCTCCTATTGCTGCCTCCCAAATACTGGGATTAACAGTGTGTCGTCATCCTAGTCCCCCATGATGGAATTTGAAAACAGCACCGTCACCCCTGTTGTGGCAGAGTCACTAGTGGAACACTATAGAGTTCAGGGTTCTGAATTTAAGGTAGTGGTGGATTCTTTTAACTTACAAGCTGTTTGTACCTGTGGGTTTTTGTTTGCTTGTTTGTTACACAGGTCTTACTGTGTAGCCCTGGACTCCTGGACCTCACCATGTAAATCAGGAGCCTTAAGCTAACAGGCAGCTGTCATCCGGGCTAACTGAACACATTGAATGTATGATGCATCCTCATTTCAGAAACTCTTATAGGTGGGAAGAATTCAAACTTAAATGCATACAAAGTTTTTTTTTAAATATTTATTTATTTATATATTTATTTATTATGTATACAATATTCTGTCTGTGTGTATGTCTGCAGGCCAGAAGAGGTCACCAGACCTCACTACAGATGGTTGTGAGCCACCATGTGGTTGCCGGGAATTGAACTCAGGACCTCTGGAAGAGCAGGCAGTGCTCTTAACCACTGAGCCATCTCTCCAGCCCCATACAAAGTTTTGTTGAATTATTTTACAGTGGGAATTTCTACTAAATATCCTTATATATTCTTGTCCCAGATCAGACAGTCATCCTGAGGCTGTCAGAATTGCTTTGCCTTCAGTCTTGGTTTGTTGTCTGAGTCAATATATGGGGCTTTTGAACTTAATATGAGATCTTGGTCTGCAGTGTGTAGTGAGGCGCAGTGGGCCGCTTCCCGCCTCCCAGCTCCCGGCCACCGGCTAGCTTTACCCAAAATAATTACACGGAAACTGTATTCTTTTAAACACTGCTTGGCCCATTTAATAACGTTGGGCGCTAGATGAAGGCGTAAGTCACAAACAATCCCACACCAGTTTGGAATTACAATTAATAGAATGGTTATTTATTTAAAGGGGAAAAACTTACAGATCACCGTCCCAGACAACAGCCCTCTGTACAATCAGGAAAGGAACCTAGTCTCCGGAAGCGGAGCGGGAAGCCAGAGAGAGAAGTGGCCCCCTTTTTAAAGGGATAGAGACCACGCCCCAATGGGCTGGTATCTCCGCGGCTATTGGCTGAAGGAGCGGAAGGAGCTCCCGCAACAACAGTGTAAATTCCTACTTAGAATGTAACCGTTATTGGTTAGAGAGCCCCGCCATCCTTTAGGTTAAAGTTGGGTCACTGAGGGAAGGCTGGTAGTCTTTCCTGTCATGGTGTTGACACCAGCCATATATACTCCCGTGGATTTCAGTTAGAAATCAGTTAATTCCCTGCTTGTCTTTTTTTTGTTTGTTTGTTTGAGTTTTTGAGACAGGGCTTTTCTATGTAGCCCTGGCTCTCCTGGAACCCAGTATGTAGACCAGGCTGACCTCAAAGGCATAAAGATCTATCTGCCTGCCTTTGCTGGGATTAGAGGTATGCACCATACCTGGCTTAGCTATCTTGAGCTCTGTTTTTCTCTTTTTGTCTTGAAAGAACTTGTGCTTTCAAGTTATGCAAAGGGAATGCCAAGATGAAGCTCTGACCCTCGGCAGGAAGGCCATGCCCACGTCATTGTCAGGCTGCTTGTGGAGTTGACATGGTCTAGAAGACTGTAATTAAAGTATTGCTATAGTAGCACTTAAAGTCAGTTTTCCTCTTTCCATTTCTCTTTTATATTTATAAATTAGAAATGGTTTTTTATATTTAATTTTTTAAAATTTATTTTGTATATAATGTTCTGCCTGTATGTGTGCCTTCAGGTCAGGTCAGAAGAGGGTACCAGATCGCTTTACAGATGGTTGTGAGCCACCATGTGGTTGCTGGGAATTGAACTCTAGTCCTCTGGAAGAGCAGCCAGTGCTCTTAACCTCTGAGCCATCTCTCTAGCCCCAACTTGAGATTTTTTTAAATGTTCTTCTGAACTGGTGAGATGGCCCCTTGAGTAAAGGTCTTTATCACCAAGCCTAATAACCTGAGTTCCATTTCCTGGATCCTCCATGGAAAGAGAGCTGTTCTGCAAGTTGTCCTCTGACCTCCACATGCACACCGTGGCATGCATGCATCTTACACACACATAATAAATGAATTTTAAGATGTCATTTAAAACATGCTTAAGAATGCATTCTGTTAATTTCTTTTCTTTTTTTAAAAATTTATTTATTTGTTTATTTATTATATATACAATATTCTGTCTGTATGCCTGAAGGCCAGAAGAGGGCACCAGACCTCTTTACAGATGGTTTTGAGCCACCATGTGGTTGCTGGGAATTGAACTCAGGACCTTTGGAAGAACAGGCGATGCTCTTAACCGCTGAGCCATCTCTCCAGCCCCCTCTTTTTTTAAAAAAAATATTTATTTATTATGTATACAATATTCTGTGTGTATGCCTGCAGGCCAGCAGAGGGCACCAGACCCCATTATAGATGGTTGTGAGCCACCATGTGGTTGCTGGGAATTGAACTCAGGACCTTTGGTAGAGCAGGCAATGCTCTTAACCTCTGAGCCATCTCTCCAGCCCTCATTCTGTTAATTTCAACATGGTATCATTTCACTATGTGTCCAGCTAATGGTTTGATATGTAAGACAGAGCCCCTCCTTATACATTCTACCAATTTTTTATTTATTTATTTATTTATTTTGTGAGGAGGATAGTCTCTCGGAGTTCATTTTCTGCTTGGTGCAAGGCACAGTTCTGAGGTCAAGATAGCTCAGTGTGACCAGGTGGTGGTGGCACACACCTTTAATCCCAGCACTCAGGAGGCAGAGGCAGGTGGATCTCTGTGAGTTTGAGGCCAGCCTGGTCTACCAGCTAGTTCTAGGACAGGCTCCAAAGCTACACAGAGAAACCTTGTCTTGAAAAACCAAACCAAAACAACCTCCACCACCACCAAAAACAAAAACAACAACAACAACAACAAAAACCAGCCTTGTAGCCATGAATGAGAGAGAATGGATTCCTAGAGAAGAAGCAGGTCCACCATTGTCTGTTGTGGGTCTTGGGAATACAGGATGGTGGAACATAGCACCCACAGAATACCTAGAGCCTCCACAGGAACTGTGACTGGATAAAGTGTCCAGGCATGGGAAAAGAATGGCTGCTAAGCCTCATACCTTGTGGGCTGCAGTGTGTGGTGGGGTAGGAGGCCTGAGAGTCCCAGGATAGGCCCTAAACAGATGCTTCTCAGAAGATTCACACACCTGTACCAATTGTTGGTTTTGGGTTTGGGGGTTTGTTTTTGGCTGGACTGGAACTCAGTTTCCCTTCTTAACCTTCTCTTGATAAGCTTGTCGGTTTTATTGTCCTTATAAAAGTCAGCAGCTGGTTTTGTTCATTTTTCCATATTGTTTTCAGTTTTGTAGATGTCTCTGTTGATTTTATTTTCAGATAGGGTTTTATATATGTAACCTGGTTGGCCTTGAATTCACTGTGAATCATACTAACTTTTAATACTGATGCTCCAAGGTATTTGAATTACAGGGTGTGGCTCAAGTAGTTTAATGTGTTTATACTCTTCATGTTCCTACTTGGTTTATTTTGTTCATTGCTAGTTTCTAGAAAGTGTAAGTCCTGGAATCGAGAAGTCTGTATAATGTAGTTGTTTAGTACTGTTCCCTCTGAGTGCTGTGTTAGATACATCCTACAACTTTCAAAATACTGGGTTTTCATTCTTATTCAAGTCAGAAGTATTCTCAAATTTCCCTAGAGGCTTCCTGTTTGACTCACAGGTTATATAAAAATGTGTTGTATAATTCCCACATTAGAAATGTTCCTGTTACCTTGTTCAGAGGCCTCCAGTTGAATTCCTCTGTGGCCAGAGACCAAGCTGTTGTCCTCTGTTTTTAAATTGTTGCTGCCTTTAATCCACCACTGTTGGAATCAGTGGCTATCTGCAGCGGTTGAGGGAATTCTGTTTCCTCAGACACCAACCCTTTATTTAGCTCTACTAAGGGAACTTATCTAAATCTGTCCCCCAAAGAACTCTAGACTCAGCCAGGCATTGGTGGCGCACACCTTTAATCCCAGTACTCGGGAGGCAGAGGTAGGCGGATCTCTGTGAGTTTGAGCCCAGCCTGGTCTACAAGAGCTAGTTCCAGGACAGGCTACAGAGAAACCCTGTCTCGAAAAACAAACGAAAAACAAGCTCTAATCTCAAAGGTTGAGGTGGAATTCTGCTCCTCAGAAAGGCTGGATAACAAGCAAGTAGTAGCTCAGCTCCTTTCCTGCATTTGTCCAGAAGCCCTTGTGCTTCTCCTCACCCCATCCACCCCAACACCCCTTAAAAATCCTTCTCTACCACTTCCTGTCAGCTAGTTGCTGACGCAACCTCCTGTCCATAGGTGAATTTATTTAATCAGACACATCTTTGTTTCATTAAATGTTCCAGAGCATAAACAATAGCAATACACCTTAAAAATAATAATCTTTAAAAAATATTTATTATGTATTCAGTGTTCTGCCTGCATGTATCCTTGCCAGCCAGAAGAGGGCACCAAATCTCATTATAGATGGTTGTGAGCCACCATATAGTTGCTGCAATTGAACTCAGGACCTCTGGAAGAACAGCCAGCACTCTTAACCTCGGAGCCATCTCTCTAGCCCTTAAAATAATATTCTGTAACACCAAAACATTTCAAGTCATGCTTTGTTAGCTGCCCATTTGTTATGTTACTTTTCACCCTTGTTTGCAATTTGGTACATTGTAAATAACTAGGTTGTTCTTCAGCATATTTAGCATAGAGAGGTGTTGTAGTATATGTGGGGATCTGTTCTTGGCTTCACTAGCTGCTTTTTGGGTTTCTCTTCTTTGACCAGAGGTATACACACACACACACACACACACACACACACACCAGACCTGCAGGCATGGTTGTCAACTTTCCCATTCTGAAGGCTGCCATATCTGTAATCCTTTCAGCTCAAGTTTTCAGATGGAGAGCACAGAGGGACAAATCAGTTCAGTTTCACTTGTGTCACCACAACCCCTCTAATAATACATCTTTACAAACAAAACCAGAAAGGGACTATGTGCCAGTCACAAGGTGGAAAAGAAACAGAAGCTAGGTGGAGGTAGTATATGCCTTTAATCTAGTTACTTGGGAGGCAGAGGCAGGTGATTCTTTTGGCCACACTGGTCTACAGAACAAGTTCCAGGACAGCCAGGGCTACACAGAGAAGCCCTGTCTCATAAAACAAAAAACAAAACACCAACTTAAAAAAACGAAGAAAGAAACAGAATCAGTAAAGGCTGGGAAATTCCACAGTTAATGTCAGATGCCAAACACAGTCCTAGGAAGCATGGGCAGCCCCAAACAAGTCCCCAAAGGGGAAGGAAAATGTTGCAAGAGACTGCTAGTTTGTTTCCCCCACCTCCTGAAATAACCACACAGAAACTATATTAATTAAATCACTGCTTGGCCCATTAGCTATAGCTTCTTATTGGCTCACTCATATTATTAACTTAACCCATTTATATTAATCTGTGTATCGCTACGAGGCCATGGCTTACCGGGTAATGTTCCTGCAGGGCCACATGGCTTTTCACTCACTCCACCTTCTTCCTCCCAGCACTCAGTTTAGTTTTCCCCGCCTAGCTCTGCTCTACCCTATCATAGGCCCAAAACAGCTTCTCTATTAACCAATGGTATTCACAGCATACAGAGGGGAATCCTACATCAGGAAAATGTTATAGGAGTGACACCCAAACTCTAAGATAAAGCTGGAGTCATCAGGACAGTGTAGTACCCGTTAGAAGAAACACACAGCATACACACACACCAGTAATCCAGGGAAGGACAGCACTGATGTGGTCCTTTGAAATGGTCCTTTTCTTTTTCACTTCACTGGCTCTGTCCTCTTGATTTCCATCACAACAGGCCTGAATAGAGGTAGGCCAGCAGATTGTCAGAAGGTGCTTCAACGACCTTCACAGGCTCTGCTAGGCTTTGTCCTGGAAAGATGGACAGAAAGTCATTGTAAAGGGTGGGTTTGATAAAACATTGTTATTTATACCTCCCAATCTCTTAAATGATAAGAAGATGAACAGCCCCTTTTAAAAGTGGGCCAAGTACCTAAACAGAGCAGATGTCTTGTTTAGAAGAGCTCTGTAATTATGAAGAGACACAGGAGGGCGTCCAGTGTACACAAGGCTGGGTGGTGGCAACACTTGCCTTTAATCCCAGCGCGTGGGAGGCTGATGGATCTCAGTGAGTTTGAGGCCAGCCTGCTGTACAAGTTCTAGGACTGCAGGAATGTTACACAGAGAAACCCTGTCTTGAAAAAAGGTGGGGGAAAGGCTTTGGTCTGTGTGTGCTGCTCCCACTCTGACATTCTTGGGAAGTCAATGGCAGGATGTGAATTCTGTACAATGATGTATGCTCAGTATACATCTGCAGGTGTAAAACACACAGCACCAAAATGAACAGGACAAGCTGTGGCCCCAGGTTGATGTCAGGGCCTCGTTGCTTCATCAATTTAGCAGACTGGCACAGTGGTGTGGCCACCAGTGGGGAAGCAGGCGGGAAGAAAATCAGTGGATATTATGAAATGGTAACCATGTAAGTTAGACTGGGCAGAAAGGGCTCAGCCAAACAAATATCATTTGTTTGTGGGGTTTTTTTGTTTTGTTTTCCCCAAGACAAAGTTTTTCTGTATAACAGCCCTGGCTGTCCTGGAACTTGATTTGTAGACCAGGCTGGCCTCGAACTCACAGAGATCCGCCTGCTTCTGCCTCCCGAGTGCTGGGATTAAAGACGTGTGATACCACTGCCTGGCTGTCAAACATCACTAACAAATGGTTTGAGAGTGACAGGGAGACGCACTTCAGTTCTAGACTAAAGTGGAATAGTTGGTTTGGTGAGCTGGAACAAGTTGGGTTTGATGTGAGTGGGGTTTTGGTGTGTCAAGATGCTATGATAAGTTGGAGAGCATGTTCTTTGTGCCCTCTGGAGGAGAGGAGAGTTAATGACCGTTCTTCGCCGAGATGTGTGTGTCAGTGCATCGGTTGTCTGTCCAGGAGGGGCAGATGGCAGTGGGTGAGCAGTGGAGCCTTTTTAGAAGAGGTCCAGTCAGATGGCTCAGACCTGCAGCACACCAGTACTGAGCAGGCCCCCCAAGTCTCTGCTCAGTGCTGAGCTGGAAAAATGTGATGGACTTGGATAAGCCAGTGGAGTAAGAATGGGAAGAAAGGACTGTTCCTAAGGACCCGCATCACTGTTGTCTTTCCCTCTGAGTCTGGCAATGACTTTGGTGCCTTAGGAGGGCATGTGGTTCTCTTTGGAGAGAGAATGGTAGGAGGTGGAGTTACTGCTTTGTTTATTGTGTTCTTGCCTTAGTCCAGCTAGGACTGTGATGTGGATTGAGAACAGTTTTCCTTGTTCTCTTTGAAGAGGGAGAAGGGTGGGCATGGCCAGCACTGTTCTGTGCAGTCCCTGGGGAGCAAAAGCCTTCCCAAGGCCAGCTCAAGCCCCCCGCCGTGCCGCCCTCATCTTCAGCCTTCATCAGGTCTGAGGCAGGCAGGGCTCACATCAACCATCTTGCTTCTGACTATTCAGAACACTCTTGGGGGCTCTGTAGAAGTCAGACCCTCCATGCCAGTAATCTGGACCGCTGAACCGTGATGCCACACCCTTTAATCCGGCATTTAGGAACCAGGCTGCTGGATCTCTGAGCTCAAGGCCAGCCTAGTCTACAGCGCTAGTTTCAGGACAGACAGAGAAACCTTGTCTCAAAAAGAAAAGAGCCGGGCAGTGGTGGCGTACGCCTTTAATACCAGCACTTAGGAGGCAGAGGCAGGCGGATCTCTGAGTTGAGACCAGCCTGGTCTACAAGAGCTAGTTCCAGGACAGGCTCCAAAAAAAAAAAAGAAATTTGTGAACCAGAGGGATAATTTGGGTTCTCTCTCTCTGCATTTATGGTGTGAGTGCATGGGTGTACATGCCTTCATGGACAGAGGTCTATTTCAAGTGTTTTATTCTGTTGTGTTTCCTATGAGGTTTTGTTGGTTTGTTGGGTTTTTTGTTGTTGTTGTTGTTGTTTTGAGTCCCCACCCCCCAGACAAGGTTTCTATATAACTGTCCTGGCTGTTCTGAAACTCACTCTGTAGACCAGGCTGGCCTTGAACTCAAAGAGATCCACCTGCCTCTGCCAACTGCTAGGATTACCCACCCAGCATGATTTGATATTTTGAGGCAGGGTCTTTCACTGTGTATCCCAAGCTGACCTAGAAGTCACAGAGGTCTTCTTGCCTCTGCCTTTGGAATCCTGGAATTAGGTGAAGCCATACACCACTTCTCCTAGCCCATTTTATGTTTTTAGATAGAGAATCTTTCATTGACTTTCATTACCAAGTCAGCCAGCAGCCCCAGTGACTCACCTGTCCCTACCTTCTGCACCCCACACAGCTTTTACATGGGTACCGAATCCAAACTCAGGTCTTCATGCTTGCCATGTAGGTTTTTATTTCATTCTATATTTATTTATTTACGAGACAGGGTTTCTCTGTGTAACAGTCTTAGTTGTCCTGGAACTAACTCTTGTAGACCAGTATGGCCTTATTTCATTTTTAAGAGTTACTGTTTTGTGTGTAGTTTGTGTCCTGAATGTGTGTGAACTACCTGCATGCAGTGCTGACAGAGACCAGAGGAGAGCATCGGATTGCCTTGACTTAGTCACCATGCAGGTGCTGGAATTTGAACCTCTGTCTTCATGCATACCCGAAGAAGGAATTAGATCCTATTAGAGATGGTTGTGAGCTACCTTGTGGCTACTGAGAATTAAACTCAAGACCTCGGAAGAGCAGCCAGTGTTTTCTTCACCTCTGAGCCATCTCTCTAGCCCCTTGAGTATTTTATTTTAAATTGCTTTTTGCTGAAAATTCTGTAAGATACCAAGATTCTCTAGGTATGCCCCTTCACTCTTGAGAAATTCAGTTGGAAATTTGAAACCGACTTTTCTTAATTGTGTATAAAATGGCAATTAAAAAGTTAAGCCCCTGGGACTAGAGAGATGTCTCCGTGGTTGAGAGCAGTGGCTCTCTTCTAGAGGACCCTGGTTCAATTCCCATCACCCACATGGCAGCTCACAACTGTCTGTTAACTCCAGTTCCAGAGGATCTCACACCCTCACAAAGACATACATGCAGGCAAAACACTGTGCACGTTTAAAAGAAAAAATTTAAGCCATTTTATCAGGAGTTAAATATAAGTTTCTCTCATAATGCTGTCTGAAAAGATTAATAAAATGTCATTTTTTATCTGTGTGCTTTGTACTAGTTGTAAACATTTGGCTCTTGATACACAGTACAGCTTGATTTCTTATATTATCATTAAACATAGTTGTATTTTGAAATGTGAATTTATAGCTAGGATTTTTTTTGCCTCTGGTTTAGTGTGTGTGTGTGTGTGTGTGTGTGTGTGTGTGTGTGTGTGTGTGTGTGTAGAGGCCAGAAGTCTCATGTTGGGTGGCTTTTTCACTGCTTTCCACCGTAGGTTTTTAAGAGTGTGTCTATGGCAGGAAATGAGTGAGTGTATGTTGTGTGTCTGTGGAGACAGAACAGGACATAGGATCACTTGCAACTGGAGTGCAGTCCTTGTGAGTCGCCTGGCTTGGGTGCTGGGAACTCGGGTCCTCTGGAAGAACCTTATGCAGTCTTGACAGCTAAACTGTTTCTCCATCCCTTCCACATTACTTTTTAGACAAGTTCTCCCACTGGCCTGGTACTCAGCAACTAGATTAGGCTGACTAGCCAGTGACCCCAGGGATATTTGATGGCACCATGAAACTCCAAGATGGTGTTAATGCAATTAACCTTGGATGGGGGCGGAGCCAGCCTCTTGTCGTCAAGAATTAGCCATAGAGAGTACTGAGGACCTGGGAGAGAGAGAGAGAGATAGGGAGAAACTTAGAGATTTGTAGGCCTTTTTGGTTTGGGGTGGAAGGGGAGATGCTTATCTTGCTGGATTTCTGGCCCAAAATGTAGGCCAGTTGGCTTCTCCTTTTTTTTCTGACCTAGCAGGTTTTTACCCCAACAACTGACTCCCAAGTCTTTATTGGTAAATAGAACAATTTAGATAAAAGACAACACGGGGTTTGCCTGTCTCCCCCTCCCAGCACTGGCTTACAAGACGAGCTTTTCACACAGGTTCTATAGATGGAACTCAGGTCTGCAGTACAAGTGCCTTGCTGGCTAAGTTGTCCCTTGGTGCCTAGCTTGTGTTCTCAGGCTAGACTGCTGCTGCTCTGTTTTGAGACAGACTCTTGCTGTGTATTTCTGGGATTTTGGTACCTTATGTGGTAGCTTAGGCTGACCTTGAACTTGTAGCCACCACCTGCCTCATCCTCCCTGAGTGCTGGTATTGTAAGTGCACACCACCCCGCCTGCCTAGAAGTTTAGATGAAGAAAATTCACATGTGTGTTAGTGTGCATTCATGGCAGCCAGAAGAGGGTGTCAGATTCCTACAGCTGGTCTCACTGCTGCTTGACATGGGTGTTGGCATCTAAACTTTATTCTTAGAAGAGCAGAAAGCGCTGTTACCCACCAGGCCTTCAACTCTCCAGGCCTTCCTTCTTCAATTTGACTTCATCTTGGCTACCCTGGTTCTTACTACCTAGCCAAGACTAGCTTCAAACAGTAGTCCACCTCCTTCAGCCTCCCAAATTGAAGAACTGTATTATAGGGTTGCAGCATTAGGAAGGTTGGGAACCACTGTTCTCTAGTCTATCCTTAACTGGGATAGAAGATTAAACTCTTCCTTTCTGAAGGGTGTGTCCAGTGCAAGCAGATGTGTCTCTTGCTCATGTAGTAAGTCATTGATGTGTAACACTGTTGTGGTCTCATGTATATTAATATCTAGTACTGAAGTACTTGTTGCTCATAATTATGTTAGCTTTTATCACATGGTTTTTAAAGATAAAGCAAAGAAATTGCCAGTTCCAGGCTTGAACAGCAGGTGTCACTGCAGCTCTGCTTCCTTTGCCCAGCTCTGAGCTGGCCACTTTTCAGTACAGCTCCTAAACCATGAAACTAAGTGGCTCTGGCAGTATGGCACTGTGGCACTGTAAGGTGTTCTTCTCATGGGGCCCCAGTGAGAAAGTAGGAATGGGCTCAGTGCCCCTCTGTCCTTTCAGGTCTGTGTTACGCATAGCTGAACTGTGGCATGGGATTGCCCTCCTAACTCTCAGCAGCCGTGTAGGAGCAGTGTGCCTTTTCACGTTTGTTCTCAGCATCAGAAGGAACGGCTCCTTTACTTTATACTTGACTCCTTAGCTTTAATAATAAAGAAATCAGAAATTACGACCTGGTATCTTTTGGTATTGCTCTATTTAGGTCCAGGTTTTCCCTGGCCTGTGAAGAAAGGAAGGCGTCTACCACTATGTGCGGCCTGCACATCTTTTCTAAAAAGAACTTAGGCTGGAGATGTGCCATACGGTTAAGAGCACTGGCTACTGGAAGAGGAGACAGGTTGTATTTCCAGCACCACTGCTCACTGCTGTCTAAAACTCCAGGGTCAGGGAATCTAGCACCCTCTTCTGGCCTCTGACTGCACTGCACACATGGTGCACAGATGGATATAAAGAGATATCCATGTATACAAAATCAAATGAATAAATCTTTTTTTAAAAAAAAATTAAAGAGTTAGTGTAGTCACGCCTCCCTACACTACAGAAGAACAGCGCTGGTGATGGATTGGGTTACCCTGAACAACCAGGATGTTCTGAATCTTCACTCTACTTGCCAGAAAGCATGATATCCTGTGTCTGGTTAGTATTGCTTTACATGGACGTCCTTATTTAATTATTTATAATGCATTTTGCTGTAGCTTCTCTTTTTGGACAGCATATGGTCATTCTAAATTGCCCCCCACGTGGGGTAAGTTTAGGTAAGTTGTGAGCCTAGTCATAACAATAAGTAAGCACTTTTAGCTCTTAAGAATTCTGCCTTCCTGGCGTTTCCAGAGTTAAGCACTGTGAAGTGAAACCACAGAGAGCATCTGACTGGAGCTTCTGGTCTGCTGGCTCTCTGGGGAGTGGTCTCCAGACAGCTTCGCGGGTCCTACCACAGAACTGTACCAGTGCTTGCCCTTGACATTATTGAAGGCCCGAGGTGCTGCATTTTCTCAGTGGTTTGGATAGTATTTGGGTTTTCGGTGGTGACTGCCCTGGGCCACGGGTATGCCTGGCATTGATATGAGCTGCTTTCTGTTTCAGATGTCATCTGGGTGATTCTCAGTGTGGAGGTGGGTGGACTGTTAGGAGTAACGCAGCAGCTGTCATCTTTTGAAACGGAATTCAACACACAGCCACATCGCAAGGTAGAAGGAAACTTCAACCCGTTTGCCTCTCCCCAAAAGAACCGACAATCAGATGAAAACAACTTAAAAGACCCTGGGGGTTCCGAGTTCGACTCGATCAGCAAAAATACATGGGCTCCTGTTCCTGACCAAACCGAGCAAGATCAGGATAGACTGTCACAGAACTCTGTAGATCTGTCCCCCAGCAGTCACGCAAACAACTTATCAGTAGTGACTTACAGTAAGGTAGGTGCCCTCGGAGAAGGGGCAGGTGGTGGGCCTTGGGATCCGTGACGCTCCTTCCTGGCAAACCTAAAATGCTAGACCACTACTGCCCAGAGCAGATGTGGCTGTCAATAGCATCGACACAAAAGCCTTCTCCTTCCTTCCCTGCGTGTCCTGTGGCTGCTGCTTCATCCACGTGTGTGATTTACTTCTGTCTGCTCTGGTTGGGTATTCAAAACAGAGGCTCTTTACCTTATTATTTTTAAAACTGTCTGATCATTAGCCATGCTTTCAGGGCCGGTGTGTACTGAGCTGAACGTCATCGCAGCACCCATCTGCAATAGGCTCTTGCTGTGTTGTCTTGGTTTAGGTGGGATTTTCCCCCTGAATAAAAAGCCAGACTCAATTATTTTATCCTAAAATGTTGGCTTTGACTGTTCTATCACATACCCTCTTGCTGATGATGTCTTTAGTTTTGCTTTGGCTCATGACTTCCCTGCAACCTGGAGTGCCTCAAAGGTTGCACTTTTTGACTTTGCACATGTGGGAGATAAATAAGAGAATTGACTACAGTTTCAGAGACTCTGGTTGTCAAGAGGTGGTTCTGGGTGTTTAATTATTGTGTTTCTCTGTTTTTCTTAGCCAGTTCAGCATTATCTCCCACTTCCCACTGTCAGGTGAGGGCAGCTCCTGACTGCTGGTTTGGTCTGAGCCCTCAGTTAGGGTTGTTACGGCTCAGCCATGTGTGCATTCTCTTCCCGTGACTGCTAGGGTCTCCATGTTCAGTACTCCCAAATTCACCTGTGCTGCATGCTGGCATTCAACCTCAAGGTTTAAAATGCACGTGTGTGTTAGCAGTCAGGGCAACCTGCTGTGTGATCAGTCTCAGGAGCAACTTTGTTCACTCGGGCATGCGGATTGATTTGTTGATCGATAGAATTGTCACTGCAGAGACTTGTGCAGCCATCTTAGCTATCTAGGATATATGAAAAGTCAGTTGGCCAGTGACTTGCCTACAATAAGGAAAGATTCCACTTTCTGATTTTTGGAGGCAGGATCCTCCTGTTTGTGCCTACCAAGTACTGGGGTTACATGCCTGGTTCAAGGAAGGCTCCACACATTAATATTAAAACAAATTTTCTTTTCCATTTTTATTGTTGAGACAGGGTCTGATAGCCTAGATTAGCCTCAAACTTGCTAAATGTATCTGAGGAAGATGGCCTTGAACTTCATGTTTTCCAGTATCTACAAACACTGAACTCAGTCACCAAGCCTCCTTCCATGTCTTGCTGGGATAGAAGGTCTCAACACACTAGGCAAGTCCCTACCACTGAGCCACATCCTGAACCCAGAATACAGTCGTCACAACCCCTCTCTTGAATTAGACCCCCCACACACACACAGGCTGTCCCGTGACAGCAGGTAAAGTGTACCTTGTTATAGGGGAAATGATGCAGCTGAGGTTTGGGGAAGTCGAAAGCTGGCCGAAGCAGCTCAGCCACTCCATTGGTTTCAGGGCAGGATGCCGTTTGCCCAGCTGGGCCCTGTACTGAGCATGATTGCTCTTAGGATGTTCCTGATTAAGGAACTAAAGTCATTTGTAGCTGTGGACCATCTTCTCTTTAAGGGATTGATGCTCCTTAACGGGTCTAATGGTTATTCACAAGACAGGTGGAGGGTTGAGCCTCCTGCCAGCCTAAGATCCTGCTAGGCCCTGCTCTCTTTAAGTGCTAGGCAGTGGTGAGGACATTGAACATACTTAATTGATGAGTTTACATAATTTTACCGCTCCCTTCCCCCCACTGAAAAGTAACTTTTCAGGGCTAAAGAGATGGCTCAGTCATTAAGAGCACGGGCTACTCTTGCAGAGGATCCAGCACTTTCTCTGACCTCCAAAGGCACCAGCCATGCACATGGTGCACACACACGCATACATTTGTGTACTCACTTAGTGGCTTTTTGAGACAGGGTTTCTTAGTGTAGTCCTGGCTGTCCCAGAACTCTTTGTAGACCAGGCTGGTTTTGAACTCAGAGATCTGCCTGCCTCTGCCTCCTTAGTGCTTGGATTAAAGGCTAGCATTAGCATGCCTGGTTTACACATAAATTTTGTAATTATTTTTTTTAGTACAAATAAAAGCAGCTTCTCAGTTAGTGAGACACCTCAGTGAGTGAAGGTGCTGATAAACTTGAGACCCACATAGTGGAAGGAGGTTACTGCACTTGTCTCCTGATTTTCACATGCCCGCCATATCATACACACACTAAATAAATATATTCATTATAAAACAGCTTTCCAGTAAGGAATGGAACCAGGAACCAGGAAAACTTGGATAGAATGGATAAATAATGTGAAACTTGAATCTTAAGAGAAATTAGGGCCATTGTTGTTGTTTTTAATACAAGCAAAAATTTACTCAGAAAACAGTATGAAGCATCTGGCTAAGTTTTCTGTGTCCAGCTAGGTCTGTTGACTCCACTTCCTTTGGAAGGACACAGGCAGTGTGGTCAGTGAGTAATGACACATCTGCCTTGCGCACAGTCAGAGCCTAGGAAATACAGTGGGAGTCTGTGCCTGCACTGTTTGCCGTGTGTAGGGAGAACAACAGGGTCAGGTTTGCGTCAGTCCACAGAGCGGTCTGCTATGTAACTTTACAGTGGAGAAGCAAGTGTTTGCAGCAGGAGTTGGTGAGCTGGGATGAAGGAGAGGGACTCACAGACACCAGCGTGCAGAGCTTGAAGTTCTCAGGTCCAGTGCTCCCAATGTGTGTTCCTTAGAAGCAGAGTGGAAGAAACAATCACAGACAGCTTTGAAAATATCGGTACTAAGGGAGTGAAGAGATGGCTCAGGGTTTGAGAACAGTGACTGCTCCTCCAGAAGACCAGATTCAATTCTCAGCACCCACGAGCAGCTTACTTCTACCTTAACTTCAATCCCTGGAGCTCTCACTCCCTCTTGTGGCCTCTGTAGGCACTGCATGCAGGACAAAACACTTATACATATAAAAATAAATTAAGATGTATATATACACACACACACACAAATATGTGTATATATGAGAAACTAAAATGGATACGTGTGAACATCTATTTAGTGATGAGACTTAAAGCCTGTGAATGGCAGTGAGACACTCAGTGGTTAAAGGTCTTTGCTGCCAAGCCTGACAAGTGAGTTCCATCCCAGGTACCACATAATAGGATAGAACCAACTTCCACATTGTTCTCCGGCCTCAACATATACACTATGTAATTTTTTTATTTTACTCTTCTAAAAATTTTTTTATTTTATTTTTTTAAGACAGGGTTTCTCTATTTAGCCCTGACTATCCTAGAACTCTCTCTGTAGATCAGGCTGGCCTGCCTCCCCATCCCAAGAGCTGGGATTAAAGGCATAAAAAGCATAGGTAAGAGGACTGCAGAAGATGGCTCAGAAGTTAAGAGCACTTGCTGCTCTTGCAGAGGGCCCCATATTGGGCAGTTCACACTCACCTGTACCTCCAGTTCCAAGGGATCCAACATCCTCTTCTGTCCTCAGAGGACACTAGTACACATGCACACAGACATTATACTCAGGTACACATACATGCACCCATGTGCACGCACACACGCGCTAATAAAGCGTAGGCATAAGAATAAAGTATATTTATATAGATGTGCTTGAAGTTGTGAAGTGTGTCCTCGGCCAAGTGAGAAGGCTACTTTTGAGTTGTTCCTAAGAGCCCAGACACTCTCAGTTACTTTGCCTGTAGGTGAAGAAACAAAAGTTCTGAGGGGCTGCATGCCTTGCCAGTGTCACATAGCCATCAGATCACAGAGCTACAACCCCAGTCTAGGTGCCACGTGACTGCGAGGTCTCTGCTTCCTTCCCCTGTTCTGAATGACTGTGTTGAGTGTCAGCAGGAAAGAGGCAACGTTGGCTTGTGACAAGACGTTCTAATGTAGCGCAGCGTGAAACAAGCCCTACTGTGTATAATAGATGAGCAGAAAGGGAGGATAAAATCCTGAGGCTCCAGAGTAGGGAAGTGTCCGCAGTTCACCTGGTGCCCACCACCTTCAGTGTGCCTGATGGACTGCTGTTGGGATCACTGAGTTTAGCAAGAGAGTGGAATTACCCAGGGAAATTCCCGCCAGCCATGGAGGCTAGGGAAGAACACGATGCTCTTGGAGGCTCTTGGAAGCACGGTCTCTGTAGATATTTTTCCTGCTGCCTCTGTAGCAGAGTAACTTCTTAAAGTTGGGAGGATGAAGTGCCAAGAGCTCTGGAGGCCCCCTGCTCCATGAGCACTAGGTTATTATTTCGACAGAATTGCACATCTGTCGGTCTTGGAAACTGGACACCCTGGAGTCCTTCCCTGGCTGCTGTGAACAAGCTTACGCTCTTGGTGCCCAAATCCCAAGGGAAGCTTTGAGTGAGAACATGTGTCCCTGCTGTATCCCACAACCCACAAAGTCTGACTCCTTCCTGGGAGAGCTGCAGAGGGAATCAGGTGGGGAGTGTAGGCCGACCCGCTCCAAAGATTCTTAAAGCTGGGTCTTTGCTTTTGTCGGGAGGTGACTGGCCTCATTGTCAGCTCAGGTGTGGCTGATTTGTCCCGTGTACTGGTGAGGATGAGAGCTATTTCACTGTGAAAGTAACAGAGCCTGTGTCCCAGGGAGCCACGGGAGACAGGGATATACTGTGGACAGTGCATTCTCACTCATTGATTCAGATCTAGGGCCAAGGAGCTTCTGTTTGAACAGTTTGTTAAAGTGTGGAAAGAGGGAAGAGAGTAGAGAAAGGGAAGGCAAAGAGGCCGTCTTATTACCAGGATTTGCAGGTGTTTTGCGAGGCCTTCCAGAACATAAGGCACAGTAGTGACTCAGGACAGGTGGGAATAAATGTGGGCTGTGGACAGCAGGTGCTTCTTCATTCTGCAGCAAGAACCTTTGCACCAGGCAGGCTGAGCCCAGGGGACTGATTTTGGTACTTGGACTGTGGTATTTTGTACTGTCCCTGGGAAGAAGCAGGCCAGTGTTTGTTGTGTGCTTCTACCTCAAACTGGATCACAGCCTGAGCCACTGTCATTACTTCCAAGTCCTGAATCAGGAGAACATATGGATTATATTTGTGGAGTTCAGCCCGTGTCTTCACTTTGCTGCAGCAGCTGATGCCAAGTGCCATCTGCCCTTTCTGCCCACATTCGTGTGTGTGTGTGTGTGTGTGTGTGTGTGTGTGTGTGTGCACGTGTGTGCACATGTGCGCTTGTGCACAATTTCCCAGGGTGCTTGTCTGGAGGTCAGAGGTGTACCTTTCAGAGTTGGTCCTGTCTTCAATCGTTTGGGACCCATGAATCAGACTGAAGTTGTCAGGCCTGGCAGGAAGCACCCTTACCTGATGAGCTTACCTGCCCTGTGGCTATATTGTTGATTAAGGTATAAAGAAGTTAATTTCTCTCAGACCCAGGATACTGGAAGGATTGGGGTAAAATAAACTTTTTGTTTTTGTTTTTATTTTTGAAGCAAGCTCTCTCTGTAACCCAAGCTGGACTTGGGCTTTCCCCCTTCCTGAATCTTGGACGAATTTTCCTCTTCCAGGGTTGTGTGCAGAGTAGGCCAGACCTCTTCTGCTGAGCGGTACTCTCCATTTTACTCTGGGCTAAAGCTGCAATGGCTTCTGGATCTTCTTACTGCTTTGAAGTGGCCACAGATTTTACGTAGTAAGCCTGGAGCATTGATGCATACCTCTAATCCCAAGCCTTCTGCAGGCAGAGGCAAGAAGATCTCTGCATTTGAGACCAACATGTCTACATAGCCAAGTTCAGGGCTTTGTAGAGAGACCCGATCTCAAAAAGAAATAAAATTTAACATGGTAATAAGGAGTGACTCTGGGGGGTCCAGATCTCAGTTCAATTAGAGCCAACATTTAACAGTTTGACCAAAGATGGTTGTTGTCACTAGCTGGACTGATGCTTTCATGAGATTCTACAGGGCACCTCTAACTTCTGTCTAGTTTTAGTAGCCAAGCAGTTCTACAAGCTTATGAGAACATCCTAGCTCCCCAGCTGCGTTTTAGATGAGGGGTCAGGCAGCTGCTGCCACTGCCCTGTTGAACATTCTCATGAAGAACTCCTTGGTCTCCTGGGTTCAGATTTTGTTGGTATTAAAGTTTCTATTTTTTTTAAATAATTTTATTTAAGTGCACTGGTGTTTTGCCTGCATGTCTGTGTGAGGGTATCACATCCCTAGAACTGGAGTTACAGACAGTTGTAAGTTGCCATGTGGGTGTGGAATTGAATCCAGGTCTTCTGGAAGAGCAGTCAATGCTCTTAACCCCAGAGCCATCTCTCCAGCCTCTATAGTTTCTATTCTACTACAGGTGTAGTTGTTGAAGTCACAGAAGAAATTGTCCTACATTCCTTGCTAGTCCTTCGAAAGTCTCTGTGGTCTCCCTCTCCTCTGAGGTAGTATCGGAGTGAGGAGGGCAGCTGGTTGCAGCTTTGGGAAGGCTCCATTCTACAGAGGCTGCCTAGAACTTTAGGCACAGACACAACCAGTCCAAGGTCTGAGGTAGGAATGTTCCCTATGGGTTCAAGGAATGAGATCAAGGTAGGTGCTGCAGGGGAGTGAGGGGTGAGCAGAAGCGAAGTCAGAGGCAGGAATCAGATCCTGGGGACTTTAGGGACCCCTGTGAAGCTTTTGATCTGAGGGATATGCTTACCTTGCCCTGTGTAGAACACAGGACACAATAGAGGCAGGTATGCCATGGCAGCCGATGGCACAGAGGACGTAGAAGTGGGGTGTGAGAGGAGTAAAGGATGACCTAGCATTTTAGAAGGGTGGAGTGGACATGGCGGAGATGAAGGGCTGTGGTAGAGCTGGGATGGAGTCAGGAGTTGAGTGCGTGGAGATCTCTAAACATCCAAATAGAGGGGCAGGCAGCCTCGTGTTAGATAGAGTTTGAGAGGAATATGGGGTGGGGCCCTGCCTCTGGGTGTTGTGCCACATGAATGATGTCTAATCTTTTAATAGGGATTGCCATCTTCTAGCCGACGAGCTAACTCACAGCTGTTGGTATGTAAGAACAGCACCAATGTCTCTGGGGACAAAATCCCCCATCATACAGAGAGAAGGTCCCTGTTCTCAGAAGTGTCCAGAGCATTGTTGCTAAAGTTCTTCTGGCTTTCTTTGTGGTCCAGGGCCTTGAATCTGCATGATCTTCCTCCCAACTGTCACATTTATTCTTGGCTTGGTTTGGTTTGGTGGTGATTTATCACTTGTATTTGAAGGGTTGTGAACACCTGAACTCCTGGACTCAAGCAGTTGTCCTGCCACAGCCTTCCAGGCCACCAAGACTTTAAATGTGCCCCACCATACTTGGCCTTTTATTGTTGGAGACGAAGTGTCACTGTGCAGCCTGTCTGTCCTGGAACTTGCTGTATATTCCAGGCTGTCCACCACCTCACCTTACCCAGCTCCAGACACCTCAGCTGGGATTAAAGGTCTGCAGCCATGGTGCCTGCCCCCTCCCTTCTGTTCTGAGGATTTTTCTTTTTTCCTACCATTTCTTTTAGACTTCTTTATTATTTTATATGTATGAGTGTTTTGCCTTAGTTTAGTCCATATGTCTACCTGGTACCTGAAGAGGTCAGAAAGAGCACTGGATCCCCTGGCACCAGTGTTAAGGATGGTTGTGAGCCAACATGTGTGTGCTAGGAATCAGGCTTGCTTCCCAATTCTCAAGAGCAACAAGTACTTTTAACAGCGGAAGCAACTCTCTGGCCCCTTAGTGCTCTTTGCTAATACACACTGCTGTAGGACCCCATAATAGTTACAGGAGATAATACAGTAGTACCAGTGCCTGCCACACTCCCACAGCAGGTAATAGTAGGCCATGGTCAGAACCCAAATGAGTCTAACTTTCTAGACTGCTGGTGAGGAGAATTGGCTGTCCTCCTTAGGCAGTCAGGTGTGGAGACTTCCTCACCCACCTGTGGGAGCTGCAGAACCCATGGCCAAGGAGGAAACAAGATGGGGCAGCAAGGTACCCACCCATGTCCTGTCAGCCCAGCACGTTCTGTACCAGAAAGCATTGGACAGGAGATTCTGGGTCTGATGCTGTTACAATGACTCTGTCTCCTGAAAACTCAGAAGAGCTAGTAAAGGCCTCAGCTCTGCCAGTGTTTGCATTGGCACGGGCTGTGTGTGCGTGTTAAAATAATTTAAGCAAACAGCATAGGCCTTTTGTTATGTAGCATTGCTGATTGACTGAGGCTGAGAAGTATGTCCAGGAACACTCCTTTGTCCCTCCAGTGTCACCGGTGCCCAGCTCCTTTGTGTGTGTGTTTGGGCTCTACACATTGTTTCAGACTGCCGAGGCTAGGCAGACCTGTAGCAGAAACGTCAGTCATTTCATGTTGGTTGTTACAACTCTCTTCTCTGCATTCAGCATTTTAATTTCTGGTGGGTCTCTAAGAGTCAGAGAACAAAAGTGTGACTCACGGGTGAGGAGCTGAGTTCTCAGCTCTGGTCCTCTGTAGCACAGTCTGCTCTGCCTGGACTCCACCGGCTGTACAAAGTGTGAGAACGAATTCTGGTGCCCAGGTGGAAGCAGTGGCTCCTTTCAGGGGCCCAAGGAACTCGGGCTTTCTGCTTGTGATGTGTTACATAAGGACCAGTTACATTCGCTGTCTGCTTTACACAAATCATAGTGATGTTGCTTGGTCATGAATCTCCTCCGTGCTCAGCCGCTGCTAATCCCTGTCTCCAAAGATGTTGGTTGGGCACAGGTGTGTCTTGCCATGGGAAGGGATGTGAGCCAGAGAAGAGAAAATGGGGTTTGGGGAGATTGGTTTTGTGTTTGTTAGCTTTTCTCTTTTCTTTCAAAAAATTTTATTTTAATGTGTTACAATAATTTTTTCAGAATTTATTTATTTTTGATGTGTATGTGTGTATCTGTATGTGTATGGCATGCATGTGCAGGTGC
The DNA here is from genome assembly GCF_037038515.1 of Microtus pennsylvanicus. Taxonomy (NCBI): domain Eukaryota; kingdom Metazoa; phylum Chordata; class Mammalia; order Rodentia; family Cricetidae; genus Microtus; species Microtus pennsylvanicus. Next base: position 4,241,573 of record NC_134585.1, on the reverse strand, counting down.
CCACACAGAAGAGGGTATTAGATTCTCTGAAACTTGAGTTATAGGCAGTTGTGAGCTACCTGATGAGGATGCTGGGACCTGAACACTGGTCCTGGAAGAACAGCAAACGTTCTTAACTGCTAAGCCATCTCTCCAACTTCTCTACCTTTCAAGTTTTTTTTCTGTTGAACATTTGTTTATTTGTGTACGAATGTGGGTGTGCATGCATGACTCATGTAAAAGGGCAACTTGCAAATTGAATTGGTCATCCAGCTCGATCAGGTAAGGCCTTTGCCCATTGAGCATTGGAGAAGAGAAAACCCTCCGGTTCACAGTAGTGAAGAAAGTGATTGATGTCTTGATGGGTGGTGGCGCACACCTTTAATCCCAGCCCTTGGGAGACTGAGGCAGGCGGAGCTCTGTGACTTCGAGGACAGTCAGGGCTACACAAAGAAACCCTGTCTCAAAAAACCAAAAAGAAAGAAAGTGGTGTCTTGATAAGTAGTGAATTTGAAATGAATTCAAGGAAAACTACATACAAGAAAGCTCAGGACTCTGGCCAAACCACCCAGCTCTGTTGAGTGAGTTGTGCTTTAAAAGGGTGAGGGGAATTTCCAAAGGAGATCTTGAGGTCTGTAAAAGGAGACACAGCACAGTGAAGTGGCTCCCACAGTGCTGCTTGGGAACAGCAAGATTTAACCAGCACAGCTGACTGGGACAAGAAGAGAATCAACTTCTCTCAGTTATGATGGCTTGAGGGGCAGTAGTTGACAGACAGAGGAACCTGAGTGGAGTCCTAGAGGGAGCAGGCAGAGTCTAGGTGGTGTTAGAGCTTCAGCTTATGGTGTCTACATGGTCAGACCCTTGGGTGAGCGCCTCTCCTGATTGGTTTCCTTCTCTCTTACTCTAGGAGATGCCAGAGAGAGCTCGGTTCCCTGGCATCTCACCTGGATTTTAGCATACTTACAGTTAGCCGAGGTCATGACCATAAATCCCAAAAGCATTCTAGAGTCTTTACTGAGGGGGAGTAAAACTCGGCCAGAAACCCTCCACCTGCTTATAGAACTTCCCTTAGTGGTTTGGTTTGTTGATGAGGGCAGGGTTTCTCGCTTAAGGCTGCTCTATATAGGCTACACAAGCCGTCTACCTGCTGAGCCTAACTAACCCTGGCCCTCAAATGGTGCTGAAGCTGCAGTATTTGAGTTTGACTCCTTGTGGCAACTTAGTTAACTAGATCAGGGGAAGGTTGAAGGCAGCAGCTGTTGTGGGAACTGGGATGGGCAGAGGAGAGAGGAGGGATGTTTGTGGATGAGCAGGGGAAGGGTGCAGGGGTGGAGGAGAGAGCAAAACTATATGGTGACAGGTCGGATAGGCTGGCGCGGATGTGGAAAGGTTGGGTTGTTAGGTGGACAGACAGGTTCCTTAGCAGCAACAAAAGTTAGTTAAGACCAATTGGGAAAATTGGTATAGAGATAAGAATAAAAAGTAGTTTACAAGGCCTTTAAAAGACAGAGAACACTCTCATAACTGAGTTAACCTTTTAAGCAGTTTGACGGGATCAGGAGGACATGACCCAAGGCTACCATAGTCTTCATGCGTAAAGCAGGCTTCCTGCACTTAACCCTTGGCTAGCATGTAGACATCTTTGAACTTGGGGGCACCTTTAGAAGTTCCCACCTGCTTGAAGTAGCCCTGCCATGCCATCAGCAAGCCTCGTGAGCAGGACTCGAGTATTTTGACCCCGCTGGTTGTCCTCATACCCCAACATGTAATTCCATTTCTCATTCATGAGAGTCTTGGATTCCATCATGCCGAACATTCTCTGGTCCTGGATGGCCAGCCCTTCCTTCACACTTTGTGCAGTTTGGGATCAGGGCAGAACTTCCTGTGAAACTTGTACTCTTCTGTGTTTGTATTCAGTACCTGGAAGCCACACACAAGGAGCACTGGGAAGGCAAATCAAAGAGGAGGGCTTGTAGTGTTATGTGCTGCCATTGGTGCATGGGGGTGGGGGTTTTCTTGCGTGCAGCTAATGATCCTGTGTGGGTTTCCCCCATCCCCGCATGCAGGGTTTCTCTGTGCTGCTCTGGCTGTCCTGGAACTCACTTTGTAGACCAGGCCACCTGCCTCTGTCTCCTGAGCGGTGCTGGGATTAAAGGTGCAAGCCACCATTGCCCAGCCTGTCAGGACCGACCTATCTCTATCTATCTATCTATCTATCTATCTATCTATCTATCTATCTATCTATCTATCTATCTATCTATCTATCTATCTAATCTATCTAATCTATCTATCTATCTATCTATCTATCTATCTATCTATCTATCTATCTATGCCAAATCACAATAAAGCAAAATAAAGACAGGTGTATGAAAGTCTCTGTGTTGTGGTGGTTTGTCTAAGCAAGTTTTTTTTTTAACTTATTTATTTATTCTGTATACAATATTCTTTCTGTGTGTATGCCTGAAGGCCAGAAGAGGGCACCAGACCTCATTACAGATGGTTGTGAGCCACCATGTGGTTGCTGGGAATTGAACTCAGGACCTTTGGAAGAGCAGGCAGTGCTCTTAACCGCTGAGCCATCTCTCCAGCCCCTAAGCAAGTTTTTATATGGGGGGAAGGACTGAGCCCAAAAGGTCTTGGTGACATGTCCATGTCCTTCTTGAAAGGAATTTTGGCCTCCTCTTGACCATTCCCTCAGATAAAAGACAAGAGCTGAGTCCCCAGCACAGCTGTCCCCTTATTCATTTTTAGTGCAAGATGTAGGTGGGATGGGCTCCGTGGGCAGAGTGCGGTAATGGTTGCTGTGAAAAGGGACTGAGAGGAGAGACAAAAAGAAGCAAAGCGCTTTCTAGTGTATTTGCTGCACGATTAGTGTGGCTTTCCTGGTGACTACTAGTGACTATTAGTACAGAAATGCAAAACCAGAGAGTTCTGAATACCAACAGGATTCCTCACGTGGGAAGTTCTATATCAGGAATCGTTTCGTATAAAAATTGTCAAACACTGCATAAAATTACCTTCAAGAGTAAGCCACACACGAGATATAAATAAATGGTGGTCAGTCTGGGTTCCATCTCTCAGCCAGTTCATCATGTACGTAGACATATTCCAAAGTCTGGTTGCGGGAGTCCATAACATTTCTCAGGAGAAGCATTTCACATTTGGATACTGAGTATACACCCCTTTTGGCCAAGAGTGATTTTTGTTTTTGTCTTTTTGGGGTTTTTTTTTTCCACCATGTTTCAGGATCCCTGTGTTTTCAGGTGCCCCTCACAGAAGACACTCACAGGCAAGCAGTAACTCTTTCTGCTCCACAGGGCCAGCATCGTGAAGACTATGTCAGAGACAGTTGATGTTGGGTTTGCTTTGCCGACTTGCTCGGAAATACTAGATCTTTTCCTCAAATATTCCTAGGGCTTGACCCTGGACAGCCGCTGAGGTCATGCTACCACCATGCTGCGCCTCGGCAGCCACGTGCTAGATCTCACATTGTTCTTGGAAAGGAAAGATGAGTTAGAGTGAACTTGTTTATGCACAATAAAGTATTTTAGGAATACTGTTCGTGGTTTACAGTAGTTAACGTTGCATTATGGACAGACCAGCCAGGACCTGACGCAGTCACTTTGTTCATTCACCTGGAGTGGTGCAGAATCATCCCTTCCCTCCGCGTGACTGGTTCTGTTCCGTGCAGGCCGACTAGAGCACCTCACCCCCTGCTCTCTGGCTAATGTGTGCTTGGGATGCCCACAACCTTGGCAGCTGCTCTTTCCAAAGCCTTGGAAGACTGAGGTTGGGAAGAGTCCACTCAGCTACTGCAGGCCTAAGTGTTCCTTCGTGGCAGGCATAGATCTAATTCAGTGAGAAAGTTCCTTACTGGGTTGGTGTCCTGGCAGCCTTGGTTGAGAAGGTGGCTTTCCATACCTCACTGGATTCATTTTTGTTTGGGTCAGAGTTGAGTTCTGAACTCACCAGTACCATCTTCTGTTGCATCATCCCTTGATCTGTCACTTCTACAGGTCAGGAAGAGTCTGGCTTCTCCTCTTCCTACAAGCCAAAGCTGGAGCTCAGGAGGCAGCTCCGTGGGTAAAATGCACACTTCAGTGACTTGTGAAACTAACCCGATGTCCCAAGCACCCACATAAAAACTGGGTGCAGTGGTGTGCCGAGCCCTGGTGCTGGAGAGGTGGAGACACCATGATCCATCCCAGTCCAGATAGATTGGTGAGATGCAGGTGTGTCACCAGACGCCGTGCTGCAGACCTCTACTGGGCTGGGCTTGGCGGTGGCCCCCAGAACCTGTTATGTGATGAGCCTTGCCTCGGGTAGGAGAAGCACTTCCTGTTTGGCCTCCTGCCACAGGCCGTTTAACACACTGTTCTTGGAACCTTTGGCAGACTTTCCTCTGCCACTGGTGTAGTGTTGCCTTTGGTCTGTGGTCTGCTCATGACACATACAACCCTGCATGCAGGGAGTCTCTGTCACAACATGGTTTTGAAACAGCTGGTTCCTCCCTCCCCTCCCTCCCTCCCTCCCTCCCTCCCTCCCTCCCTCCCTCCATCCATCCATCCATCCATCCCACGTGATGGTAGTTAAAACTCAGGAAGAGCCAGGCAGTGGTAGCTCATGCCTTTAATTCCACCACACTTGGGAGGCAGAGACAGGCAAATCTCTGAGTTCGAGGCCAGCCTGTTCTACAAGAGCTAGTTCCAGGACAGGCTCCAAAGCTACAGAGAAACCCTGTCTGGGAAAAAAAAAACAAAACCACTTGGGAGGGAAAAGACCTTGTTCCTCAAGCCCCTCTCTGCACCAGTTAATAGCAGCTCTTTGGTACACTACTATTTGTTGGAAGGAGAATTTCATGGCTTTTTCTTTCCAGAAGACATAGAACCTCAGTTGTTAGAGAGCCAAGGATAACCATAAATTAAGCCAGTTAGAGTCACGCTGGGTGGTCTTGAGGGTCCCACAACAGGTGCAGTTCCGAGAATGCACTTCTTTATCCCTGTCCCTGCCCAGTGCATAAATCTCACCTTTTCTATTAAATGGGGGGGGGGGGCGCACAGCTGTCTGAAAGTCATACTCCCTTATTACATATTCCTAGACAAGCCACGGGCCTGGGAAGGCTGCACACACTGTGGAGAGGGCTGGGGAGGTTCCTCATCAGAAACAAGCACTGCCTGCTCTTCCTTCCCCTGTGAGTGTTTGTGTTGGTTCCCAGTCTAGCTACCTCCCTGGGTCGTGGGTCGTTCTGGGCTAGTAGCTGCTGCCCGGAGTGCTGAGTCAAAGCGGCTTGCCTTCAGCTCTGTGTTCTTGCTAGTGCAGGGGAGCCTCCCATCAAAGCCCATGAGATGGAGTCTGAGAGCTCGTGTTTGGCAGAGCCAGAGCCACCAGGGGCTGCCGCAGTGGCTGCCAAATAGTTGCAGCCTTCATTTGCCTAATGGAGACGTGACTGGTGCAAGGGCCCACAGTCTTTTTAAACACCAAACAACTCTTCTTCATGTACTAGAGATTCATGTGTCTGTCTGGTGCTACTGCAGCACCTGTGAATAGTTGATGCCCAATGTCTGCCTTCCCTTCTTCCCCATCTTCTCTGTTGGTTATGCGTGTGTGCATGCACACACACACAGACTGATATTGTCAAGCAGGTAAAGACATACCATACTTCTGTTATTCAGTACTTTCCAATGGGAGAAAAATCATTACTTCATGTTTCCATTCTTAGTAGCTCTGGCCTCAGATGGTATTTTTCTTGGGATACTGGTTTTCAGCTTCTTAGCCCGACACTGTGTCAGCTTCCAGAATCTGGAAAATGGAAGAGTCAGGTGGGGGGGGGTGCCCTCTGGGGTCACATGCGCATGCAGAGTGGGGAACAGACCCAGCCCTCTCTCCCAGGGCTTCACATCTAGCACCACTGGTGACTGGAGGGTTGTGTGTCTTCCACTAGCCCCCCCACCCCCAGCCTCCACAACATTGACAGACTGATGGGTGGTCCCGCACTTGTGTCCCCTCAAACTGATCAACAGAACCAGCTTTAGAAGGGTCTGATTTATGGGAATCTGAGATTCCAGGTGTCCTGAGCAGTACCTGTCCTTGTTCAGTTACCAGTTCACCACCCCTTAAGGCCAGGCACCACCCTGGGACATAAAATCGCCATCCTGGCTCCGCTGTAGCCACAGTTCTGTTAAAGAATGGCCCTAATTGTTTAAAGCACGCTGACCTTTGAAAGCTCTTCGCCCATATTTCTTCCCACTGTGGGTCATGTTTAGATTAGGGTGCTTTGGGTGGATACCAAGCACCGGTTAGCTCCCTCTGACCACTCATGGGATGGCCTGTTCTCGAGTGGTCTCCATGGAGATCTGTTGCTGCTAGCCCGCGGTGGTGTAGCTGTCCTTGCGGACCTTTGCTTTGAGCAAGTCCACCCAAGGAAAGGGGAGACATGGTTCTGGTGCTGACTTACTGTGGAGTTTGCTCTTCCTCCTCTTTCTTTTGTGGGGACGGTTGCTTTTTCTTCAAGACAAGGTTTCTCTGTAGCACTGGCTGTTCTGGAACTCTCTGTAAACCGGACTGGTCTTGAGATCAGAGATTAGCTTGCCTCTGCCTCCTAAATGCTGGGATTAAAGCTGTGTGCCACCACTGCCCAGTAGAGTTTTGTTCTTAACATAGGGAAGGTGAGATGGAAATCTTTACCACTTATCCAAAGATCACAGAAAGTGCCTTGGGGATGGGGCCTAAAATTCCAGCATTTGGGAGGCTGAGGGAAGGGATCGGGATTCCAGTCCAAGGGCTGGCCAGGTGGCTCAGCAAGGAGAACACTTTGCTTGCGAGCACTCACCTGTAACTTGAGTTCCAAGGGACCCAGCGCCTGCTTCTGGCCTCCAACGGCTCCTGCTTGCATGTGGTGTGCATAAGCTCATGGAGGTACATACCCTTATAAATCAGTCTGGAGAACAAGTCCATACTGGGCTACGTAGTAGACCCTGTCTTAAGCAAAACAAAGGACAAGGAAAGTAAGCAGCTTGTGCATTTGCAGTGTGGTAGGAGGGACAGCTCACTGGTGCTCAGTTCTGAGCTCCACCTCTTAGCAGCTGCTATGGGAAGAGAGCAGCCCTAAGGGTGGTCAGCGTGGGGCAGGTGCTGGGAAACAGCAGTTGCTGAACTTGTTTTTATTGTATTCGTTTTGTGTATGCCACAGCGTGTGCACGTGTCAGAGTCAGATGACAGCTTGTGGGACCGTGGGGAGTCCAGGCATTGAACTCAGGTCCTCGGGCGTGGCCACATCGTCTTCATCCACTGCATCATCTTGCAGTGGAGAGGTTTCAGAACCCATTGTAAGGACATATGGAAGTTTTGCAGCCTGGCTGGAAGAAAGTGGGCATCAGCTGAACTTCCTGTCACAGGAGCAGGTCTCTCCCACCTCTCCTCTCTGAGGCTGCTGGGATTCAGTGGGAAACTTCGCAGCTGGGCTCATCCTGATCCTTGGTCTGCTGAGGCGCTGTGTGGCCAGGGCAGCGACCCTCACAGCTCTGTGAGTGGGGCTGGGTTTGCTGATGAGGCGGTACTGGTGTCTTCATCACTGACTGTCTTCACTCTCTTCCAGGGGCTCCACGGGCCTTACCCCTTCGGCCAGTCTTAAACGGGTCTCAGCAAGAAGAAAAGTTAACAAAAGACAGAAGGCCTGACTTTGGGGGGAGAGGGTGAGGGGTTCCTCTGGATTGCAGAGCAAGCACATCGCACGGACCCCTGGCTCAGACCCCCACCCACCCCCCCAGTCACGGAAGAAGAGGAAGAAAGACTAGTTTTGAGTGAGCTCAGTATGCATGTGTGAGTGCTGAACTGCAGGAATGGTGTTGGCAACCAAGAAGAAATCCTCGCAGCCACCTTGGGTTTGGGTGATGACGTCAGTCTAATGAGTTGTTAGGTCATTTGGGAAGGGGAAGAGATTTAAAATGGGGGAAAATAAGCCATCTTTTTAAACAAAAATTATTTTGCCTACAGAGAGGTTGTAGTTCTGAGCACATGTTAGTCTTCCCCGCTTCCCGGTGTTTCTTTTAAGTGGAGGACGGCATGCTCTACAGAGCAGTGCTTGCTCTGGAAGCCATTCACAGTGTGGTGAGGCTGGCGTGGCATGTCTGGGGACTCTGCCAGTCAGCGTTGCTGGGCTCGTGCTGTGCCCGCCCCCACCTGGCTGCACAGTCTGACCTCGATTGTTCTTAGCGGCATCTGCCGATGAGATATCACCTTCCCTCTCTCTTCAGTCTCCTCTTGATTTACACCCTGGACATTTGTATCTGTCGACCTTGGGGCTTCTTAGCAGCAGCACTCTCTGAATCCAGACTTCCTGTGTGGCCAGCAGAAGCCTGGAGGACAGTCTGGCACACTCGCACACTTGTGACAGCTGGGACTGCTTCCTCCCTTGTTTCTCTTGGCAGAGGGAGTGTGGCCCTTAATGCCGTGGCCCATCTTTCCCTCGCTCTCTCTGGGTGTGTGCTTGTGCTTCATGCACACAGGGTTGTAACTCATCAAGTGTGAACTGTGCCCTGCTTCTCTTATCACACAGCTCCCCTCCCGGTGTCCCCCCACATGTCCTTGTGACGTTCTCACGACCTATTAGTGGAGTCCGAGCTACGACAGAATGATGATACTGCCCCAGCTGGGAGCCCCGCTGCCGACCACTGCCTGAGAGGCCACAGTCAGGCGGAAATAAAAAGACCTCCTCCGGCAGAGGTTGCTTAGTTTGGGGTGGCAAGTTGCAGCCCAGCCAGAGTATAGGCATTTGCTCCCTGGGCAGGTGCGGTGCCCACTAATGTCCCATGAACTCCAAACAGGTTGAAATATGGATGTCTCCATGGGAATCTTAAACCAGGCTAGAACAGCTGACTGCCAAAGATACAAGAATATGCAAAGTCCCTCTTCTTAACCCCTCCTTCCCTAAGTTAGTGATGCCAGAGAGCCGGGGATGTGGATTTGGTGTGGCTGCAGGTCCCCTGCCTGCCTCCAGCCCCCACGTGCTCCAGGGTTGTGAGCGGAGCAGGGAGACCAGGATGTGAGGTTCTTTAGCCTGGGTGTGGGTGCAGGTCTGCCTGTCTGTCTCTGTCTGGATGTTTGAGTTCCAAGTGTGTGGTGTTTGTTGCTCCTCATTCTCTTCAGAGACTCTTGATTTTAAACACTTGATTGTGAAAGAAAAAAGCTTGTACAAAAATCCCCCCTCACTTTTTCATGTCCCAAAAAAGCAGCCAACAGTAAGCTTTGTTTCATTGAAGAAGTCCCTGGGCAGGTGAAGAAGGCCATGGAGAAGGGCAATGCAGCTGGGTCTCCAGTAAATTGGGGCTTCTCGGGGACCCTATTTCCTCTGCACACTTGGACCCTTGAGCCAAAGGCAGCCCCTAACAGGTGCCCAAGCCACAAATCTCAGGGGGCTTTTGTCTGAGGGCCTTCTTAGGCACAGTCTCCTAAGGACACTGCCACCCTAAAGCACACGCATGCCCAGCCATTCTTTCTGCTTCCTGGCCTTGGAGCAGCGCATCCCCAGCTGCCCTCTTGGAATCATGAGAGGCTTCAACCCTGCCTCACTGGCTTCCCCGTCTGTCCCCTACTAGGTACCTTCCTTTCTCAGTGTTCCAGCAAGGACATTATGGGCCACTGCCACAGAGTGTCCTTCCCTTCTTGTGCCCCTTTCCGCTTGTAGCAACCTCACCTGGAAAATGTAATGGCTCAGGTACCCTGGCTTCCTTCCCACAACCAAGTCCTGTCTGTATCCACGAGAGGTAGCTCATTCAGAAGGCCAGAGCAGGTGCAATCCTTGATCCATGGCTTCCCGGGTTTCACTCTTTCTGCAGCCCCTTAGAGCCTTCATGTGCACTAGGCCGCCTTTTGGCAGGATCCCTGGTCTGGCACCCACAAGGTGAGGCAGACACCAGGTTTCAGGTGGTAAAGGGCCTGAGCCCAGTGGGGAAATGAGGGGTGGAGCGCAGGCTTGGGAAGAATCTCTGTGTGGAGTGAGGTGTGTATGTGTAGGTGTGTGCACGTGTGCATGCCTGTTTTCTTTCTGCCATGGGGGCAATTGAATTTGGGGCATTTTTCTACTAAAACAGCTTCCTCTCCTCCTGTACAGACTGGCTGTAACCGTAACCCAGACACTTTTCACCAACACAGGTGGTGGCCAAGGTGGGAAGTAGACATGAGTGTAAAGACCCCCAAATTTAGCCTGAGCTCCCAACAGGATGAGAGGGTTGCCAGGGCTCACAAATGCAGACTAATGTGCTGTCCCCACCCTTTCCCTGTTACCCCTTGTTTCTTTGGGTGAATGTGGGAGCAGCCTGCTGCCTCTCCCACCTGGACAGTGGTGGGTTCTGGTGGGGCCTTGTGGTGCCTAGTAGGAGATGAAGATGAGGTTTTCCTTTCCATGTAAATGAATATTTGTATGATTAAATTAACACAAAAAAAAAAACCTTTCTCGTGTGTGCATGTGAGTTTTATTGCGCCCTCAGCTCCTGTTGTCCTGTGCTTCCCACAGTAGCTCTAGTGCACACTTGCAGAGGGAAGCAAACCCTGATCCGTATTAGTTACTGCAGGATAGCCGTGCCCGTGCCTAACGCGGGAAGGACTTACTGTGATGGCTTTGGGGGCTTGAGGCCTGAGCAAGGACACTCAGTCTCTGGTGGGTGGTAGGATGGCAGGTGCTGGCCGACCCAGAAACAGACGGCCAGACCTGTTCCTTTCAAAGGCACGTGCCTAATGAGATGTTTCAGCTAGCTTGGCCCCAGTTCCTAAGGGTTCCACAACCTCCCAAAAATAGTGCCACAGCCCAGGGACAATCACTAGGTAGGAGTGATTAACAAGAAGTCAGCCTTAAAACGGTAGATTCCAAATGCTCTGTGTGCCATCAGAGCACCCTTGGGTTGGTCAGCCAGCAGGCACAGCCGAGCACAGCCGGAGGGCCATGCTAGAGACAGCACCTTGGCCTTCATCCACTTGGGAAAAAAGAAAAGCCAGGGACAAGAGCGCTTCCTGATTCCACCTGAGCTCCTGGCTTCCTGGAATTGGAAGATGCATGCCTCTTACTTGGTTCCCATGGTGGCTGGGTATCTTTCCTGGGTGTTCCTCACTGCTCACTACTGCACAGGTTTCCAGGCTGGTCTGGAAACCTGAGAGCTAGGAACACCCCGCAGGTAGTTGGCAAATGAACAAGGAGCCAGCTTCGTGACCTTGGGACTCAAGGCAATCAGAAAGGTTTCAGTGGCCAGTCAAGAGCTGATGTAATGCTGCCAAGTCTTAACTTCAGAGTTCAGAGCTGGAATCTGGCTGGGAATAATCCTAGTACGTGGGGAGTGGAGGCAGGAGGATCAAACGTTCTAGATCATTCTTCACGAGACCCTGTCTCAAGAAAAGTTCTTAACATCGCTACCTGGGTTGATTGTAGAGAGCACACTCAGGGAAAAGGGCCTCCTGTGTCTCACAGCTCTGGATGGGGGAGAGAACTGCCTGGCTGTGTCCAGGGAACCTCTAAACACAGATTTGGGGGGAGATAGGCCTCACAAAAAGCTGGTCCCCTGTGCCAAGAGCTGATGCAAGAGTTCCCAGGAAGCACCTCAGATATTGTCCCAGGACCCCCACAAGTGTCTTCACCCGTGACAGGTGAGGACGCTGCTTCCTCCCAGGTGCCGACAGCTATTTGCCCTCTGCAGGGGAGGGACCCCACCCTGTCACCTGGGTCATCATCCCCAGCACCCCTGCTCCTGAACAGTTATTTGCTTGGCAGAATCTGTTTATCTTTGGGGCTGTAACCTGTCAAGAAGTCACTGGGCCCTGGGAGAGAGGAGTTAAGTTCAGTGGTAGCTCCTGGCCTGAGACATTCCCACGCGGGCTAGGTGACAGGGAGGGGGCTCTCAGCTGAGTCTGGGAGATGGGGGGCAGCTACAATGGTCGGGGACCCAGCCCTCCTGACAAAACAAGCAATTGTGCCACCTCCCTGCCCAGTTCCTGTTGTTCTTGGGCTCCCGCTCTGTTCCTGAGAAGGCCCATCCCTCACCTGGCCTCTGTGACCCAACCGTTTCCCAGAGATCACCTGGAGTCCAGCCTTGACCAGCTGGGCGAGTAAACGAGCAAGCACTAAAGGCTCTCATGACAGCCCTAGGTCCCTAAGTGGGAAGCGGGCAGACAAGACTGTTCAAGAAACAGGAATTGAACTCAAGTCCCCTGGAAGAGCAGTAAGTGCTCATAACCACTGAGCCATCTCTCCAGCCCCCTACATTACAATTCTTAACAGTAGCAACAAAGTTATGAAGTAGCAACACAGCTGGGCGGTGCTGGTGCACACCTTTAGTCCTAGCATTCAGGAGTCAGAGGCCAGTGAATCTCTCAATTTGAGGCCAGCTTGGTCTGAAGAGCGAATTCCAGGATAGCCAAGGCTACACAGAGAAACCCTATCTTAAAAACAAACAGCCAGGTGGTAGTGATACACACCTTTCTTTAATTCCAGCACTCAGGAGGCAGAGGTAGTTGAATCTGAGTTTGAGGCCAGCCTGGTCTACAGAGCAAGTTCTAGGACAGCCAGAGCTACAGAGAGAAACCCTGTCCTGAAAAACAAAACAAAACAATAACAACAAAAATAGTACTGTCAATATCTGATATGTGACCGCTGAAATGGTTGTATCCCACAGGTTGAGAAACACTGCCATAGATGGCTATGAACCTGCATATTTATATCCATCTATGAAGGGGAAGTCAGCTCTGAACCGTGGGACCAGCTGAGGTCATAACAGTCCAGGGATGCTCCCCTCTTAGGAACTGCCATCCATGGCTGGAAACGGTGTGAGAGGGGCCCATGGGGCCATGCTTACCTGCCCCAATGATCAACGCACCTAAGATCCCTGAGGCACTAGACAGTCACAGTCCCCAGGAGAGGACAGGAGCTGAACAATGAGATCTTTACCAGCAGGTGGAGGGGTGGGAAGCAGAGTGAGCTGTCCAGCATTAGGCCACCCTCCTAGTACAGGGCGTGCCATGCCAGGCATGTGCCTTGGCTTCCGCTCTGACCAGGCCTCCCTTGCAAGCATGAGCCCATGCTCCCACTCCTCCAGGGCCTCTGTTCTCAACTCGCAGGCAGCAGGACTCTGAGCGCTGCTGAGTGACGGGTTGGGGGTCAGGTGCTGACACCAAAGCCTTGTGTCTAATCTGTAAAATGGGGAATGACAGACTGGACACCTCTGCGTGGGAACTGGTTGGACCACTGTGCTTCACCCCTTCCCGGGGTGGGATACAGGGGCTGACACATCTGTATCAGGTGTCTACAGGAGCAGTACCAGATCCCGAGCTCTGCCTGGATGCCACGGCCAGAAGGGCACCATGCAGCAGCCATCCCCACCCACGCTTGCCTGCTTTCTCCCACCACTGAAGGCTGAGCGCTGTCTACCAGGGCCCTGTATCCAGGATGAAGGCTTGGGGCTGCAGCAGTTCTGAGGAGATGGTGGCTTTGGAGCCACAACTAATTTAGCAGGAATTCTGTGATGAGCTCCTGTCCAGTCCCTCCTCTCTCCGTGGGTCCTGGAGGACTAGAAATACCTTTGTGGGGGTGGGGTCAGCACCTGTAGGGACTTAGACTAAAGAGTGGACCAGGAAAGAGTTCCTGCGGAACTTACCTGCCTCCAGCACCATGGCAGGGAGCAATGAACATTCCTATATATTCAGGGTTCCCCAAAGTCACAGTCAGTGCCAGCCTCTGCCCCCCAGACTCCCTTCCTGACAACAGAGCCAGCGGGGAATGCCAAGGCCCCCAGGGAAGAAGAATCAGCAGTTGCTTGGGAAGGAAGCTGTCTCCAACTGACTCAGATCTTGCAGCCAAGCTCCACGGTTGCTGTGGAGGAGGGGGACCTCAGTGATCACAGTGGCAGTTGGGCCCTGAGGGGAGGCAGCCTGGCTTCTCAGGTTCTTGGGACTAGTTTGCATGGAGCAGGCGGGATTTGCATGTTTGAGAAGTTGCAGCTGCTGGATGAGACCCCTGGGTAGGGGCAGGGGAGCAGTGGCTACCTGCTTCCAGCCAACACCTGTGTCCTTCAGTGAAGGACACCAGGTCTCCAGGGTTAGGGTTCCACGCTCTACTCACTACAGGAACTAGGCTGAAAATTTAAAAACATACACACACAGAGAGCTCTGGCTTCAGGAATGTTCCCGTGGCCCCCATCTGTCTGCCTGTCTCTGTAGCTCTTAGCGAGTAGAGCACGGAAGGGAACCAGTGTAGTTTTACACTCGTGTCAACACGTGTCCACACCAAAGTTCACACTGTAATGGTAAGGCACTTGCCTAGTATCTGTGATGCCCAGATTCAGACCCTAGCACTGCAGAAGAGAAAAGCCAACATTGTTCAGCTAAGGCAGCAGGTGTAAGCACAGGCATGGTGGCACATGCCTGTAATCGCAGCTCTTGGGAGGTGGAAGCAGTAGAATCGGGTGTTAAAAGCCATCCACGGTAGCCGGGCAGTGGTGGCGTGCACCTGTGATCCCAGCACTCGGGGGCAGAGACAGGCGGATCTCTGTAAATTCGAGGCCAGCTCAGTCTAACAAGAGCTAGTTCTAGGACAGCTAGGACTATTACAGAGAAACCCTGTCTGGAGAAGCTTTAAAAAAAGTTTACACGTGAGCCACAGGAGACCCTATCTCCAAAACAATCATAGTCATGATCACAGTAGTAATACGAAGGATAAACGCCCACAGTCCTATCACACACAGGCTTCATTGCCGACCGTTTCACTTAGTTTCCCTGTAATCCAGGCGTTTCTGAATTCTGCTTTGTAGAACAACCTCTGATGGCTAAATTTGTCGCTAACATCACATATCAAGAACACAGAGCTGCTGTTCCAGCTTGCTGTGCTCTCTCCTGTGCACACGGGAGAGCATCGCCCAAGGAAAGATGTGGACATGGCCCAGCACCCCAACAGCTCCCAAATGTGCTTTCCCAGGGGAGCCCACAAGAGGAGTCTCTGTTCAGAAAAGGTAAATGTCTCATGTAATATCGGGGGAGACTTTAATTTTTTACCTCTTTTAAATTAATTTTTAATGCTTTGGTGTTTTGTCTACATGTATGACTGTGTGAGTGCTGGATTTCCTGGAAATAGAGTTACAGACAGTTCTGAGCTGCCATGTGGGTGCTGGGAATTGAACCCGGGGTCCTGTGGAAGAGCAGCCAGGGCTCTTAACCCCTGAGCCATCTCTCCAGTCAAGGCTTAACCTAGAAGCTCTCTGACTGCAGACTGCCACATCACACGGTATATCCTGGATGGTCCTGCAGCTGCCCTCACCCCGAGAATGAACCATGCTCACTAAGGGTCAGAGGGCAGCCTGGTTCTTACCGAGAAAGTACCACAGACTGTGTGGAGCCATTGTCAACCACTGTCAGTCACGTGGGAACAGATGACCTCAAGGCTTACCTCAAACTTCTTTTAGGAGGACTGCCTGAGCCCTCACCCAACAACACCTGTACTGCCCCCTTGGCCTGGTCTTGGTTGCCCAAGGACTACACAGGAAGGCTCGGAGGAATCTGAAGTCTTCCTATGAGAAAGATGGGGAGGAGCTGGAGGCTCTTGCAAAGGACCTGAGTTTGATTCCCAGTGCCCTCAACGACCCATGACTCCAGGGAAATCTAATACCTCTGAAATCTGCATGCTCCCATTTACACACACACACACACACACACACACACTGAGAAAATAAATAAATAAATAAATGCACCTTGAAAGAAAGAAGGTGAGAGCAGAATAATTTAGGGAAGCTCCTCCTACCACTCCACACCGCTGCCCTCCTGTCTGGGCACTGCTTCCTCTGCAGGATCCCCTCCTTCTCCCACACTCCAGCTAGGTGTAGGTCCCCTAGCAAAATCCTGAGCCTTCTCGACTTCAGTGTTGCTCAGGTAGGGTGAGTGAGAGTCCAGCCAAGCCTGCCCTCGGTGTCCAGTAGGAGGAAGGGCAGGCTTGGCTGGACACTCCAGGGTTCTGATGTGAGGGGCAACCGTCCCCAAATCCTGAGACCCTGCAGGGAGCCGCCTGGCCCTGCACCTGGCCTTGCCCCAGTGTTCAAGTGTGGACAGAGACATCTTCGCACAGGCCCACGCCAAGAGAGGATGTCCTCATGTGCTGGGCACAGCTCGAAAGGAAATGAGCAGGAGAGATCCGACATCTGGCCTGGAGCCATGGGGGTTGCTGAGTTCTTGAGAGAGGCCACCATCCCAGGGCCCAGACCCAGAAGGACAACTGTGGGAGAAAGCTTCAAGGTAGGGTTCAGGCGCTGCTGAGGTAGCCCTGGAGGCTAGCTCAGACTGGAGGAAGGTCTGTGGACAGTAGAGAAGGACGCTCCAGTCCTGAGAAGACTCCGGCCAGCTACTGGGTCCTGGGTGGTGCCCCTCCCCCACTCTTTTTCCTTCTAGGGTTGGACCCTGGGTTCTGGGTCCTCGGACTCCAAGGTGCAGCAGAAGGAAGTCTCAGGGTCAGCCAGCTCTCCTGGAAGGTGCTCAGCCTTGCACCACAGTGCCAGGTGGTACGAGTAACCCTTTCACTGCCAGGACTGAGACTCATTGTCTTAGTGCTCCTAAGGGCTCTGCTGCCTTTGCCCTGGTGTCTCTGAGACTGGGGGGGGGGGGGGGGGTTGAAGGTAAGGGGTGTCTGGCTGCATTGTGTGGGAGCATTGATGTCACCATTGTGAGGAAGTAACAGGAGGACTGGTGACAGCTTCCCCTCAGTTCCCTCAGCCTCACCCGCTGTGCCTCAGACAGAATTAGCCCACGAAGGCTGGGGTTCAGAGGACAGGAAGCACATTCAACACCTCTGGGAGTTGAGGGGAGCTAGTCATGTGACTCGGTGGTCATGTGACTTGGTTAGTAGTGTGCTCACCTAGAACCATGTGAACTGGGCATGGTGGCACCTGCCGGTAATTCCAGACTGGAAGGATAGAGATGGGAGGGTCAGGAGCTCATGGCCATTCTTAATTGTGTAGTGAGTGTGAGGTCAACCTGAGCTCCATAAGGTCCTGTCAAAAAAAAAAAATCCGCTGGAGAGCTGGCTCAGTAGGTGACCGCTTGTTGTTGAAGCAGAGGACCCTCTGGGGTGCAGAGACCGGTGAACCAGTTCAACTGAACTGTTAAGGTCCAGGTTAAAGGTAACCCTGTCTCAAAAAGTAGGCTGAAGAACAACAAAGGAAGACACCACCCAACATTGACCTCTGATCCATACTGAGGAGATAGAAGCAGGTGGAACCCAAGGCTCGCTGGCCTGAGGAATACCCTTGGCCTCTGGCTCCGTGAGAGCCCACACAGAGAGAAGGTATCAATTCTTCCCACTTTACAGTACAGGAAACTGAGACCCAGGGAGGTCAAGGCCTTGCCCCAGGTTTGAGTAGCTGGACCAAGTCTTCTGTTCCACCCTTGCCATGGGCCCCTGGCTCCAACGTCACCCGTACCTGGGCAAATGTGACCTGGCGCAAGTCACTGGTCATCTGGAGTTCTGGGCTGGACCCCCACTCACCCAGCCCCTCCCTCTTCTGGGGCCAGGCAACAGCTGGGGGGCAGGTCCTCACTGTCACAGGTCCCCCTCTGAATGGCCTTGCGCCAGTCAGGCCCGCCCAGGCTACATCTCCCAGATGGCACCATAAAGCCGTCTCAGAACCTGGGCCCTGAGAGCAAACAGCCCCTCCTAGGAGGCCTCACCCAGTAGAGACCACATCGGTAGCTCTCCTGGTGTGAGGTGAGGGTGCAGGACATGCGTCAGGCCTGGGTGGGGCGGGGGACGCTGGAGTGCCTCCTCTTCTGAAGACAGCCACTAGCCCACCTCCCATCAGCCCTCAGGCCTTGGGCCAGTTCACCTCTAAGCTTTCTCAAAGCCTGCTTGAGAAGGCCCAGTGCAGACCCTGCTGGCCGGTCCCCACTCCTTCTACAGTGTGTGAGGAGCATGTGCCAGCCAGGGACACTGGCAAGCTCAGGGTCTCCCTGAGCCAAGTATCCCTTTGAAGGCCTTGCCTGAGAGCCTGAGCCCCAGTTTTCTAACCTGGACAGAGAGGCGGGGAGGCAGCAGTGAAAAGTGCCAGCTCACGGGACATCTGGACCAGGGCCCTGTCTTCAGCCCCACCCCACCCCTGCCAACCTGCGGTCAGTTACAGACTAGGCCTCCATCTTCTCACAGATACCCTAGGCCAAAGCCTCGGTTCAGTCCTCTCCCTGTCATGGCTGCAGAAGGGGGAACATCCACAGGGCAGCCAGAGGCCTTACCCTACACCTCCTGCCCATGGGGTCGAAGTGAGATCAGGGTCCACCTAGGATGAGCCTTGCCGAGGAAAAGGCTGCTGGCACGCAGGGCACCACTGCCAACCTTTGTGGGAAATGGTACCAGGGAGCCTCAGGATTCCAGCCAGCTGTGGGCCCATCTGTCAGGCTTCCCCAGGCAGGGTGAGAGGCAGCAGGGGCTGAAGAGAGCGCCTCTGGAGGCATGGTGGGTTGGACTTGATGGTCATCTACCCCGGGTGGGGCCATGGCCATTGTTTGCTCTCTGGGTCTCTCTCAGCTTTCCTGACTCTGACAGAGAGATCTTCCTCTCTGGGCCTCAGCCTTCCTGTCTGTGACAGAGATCTTCCTCTCTAGGTCTCAGCCTTCCTGTCTGTGACAGAGATCTTCCTCTCTGGGTCTCAGCCTTCCTGTCTGTGACAGAGATCTTCCTCTCTGGGCCTCAGCCTTCCTGTCTGTGACAGAGATCTTCCTCTCTGGGTCTCTCTCAGCCTTCCTGTCTGTGACAGAGATCTTCCTCTCTGGGTCTCTCTCAGCCTTCCTGTCTGTGACAGAGATCTTCCTCTCTGGGTCTCAGCCTTCCTGTCTGTGACAGATCTTCCTTTCAGGGAAGAGTGGAAACCAATACACATGTGAAGGGCTGATGTAAGCAAGATGTTGCTGGGGTGGTCCGCTGAGGCAGCCAAGGGTCTGTGGACATGTCCAGGAGAGCCAAGCAAGGGCAGGTGACTGTCTAATTCAACCTTACACTCCCGTGCCTCATTAGTGTGTTGGTTTATTTTTATTTTGGGGGTGGGGTCACGTTATTGCTCAGGCTAACCTTGAACTCACACTTTCTCGAGATCCTCCTGCCTCAGCCTCCCAGGTTCAGGTACTACAACCATGTCTGAACCATCCTGGCTTTTTTAGAAGATCAGGCTGAGGCCCACTGAGAGCAAGGAACTTAGAGTGTATTGCACAGCAAGTCAGAGGAAGAGCCGGGTCTTGAACCCACTGGTCCAGGTTCTGAGCCCATCCCCAGTGAAGGTGGCCCAGAGAGAATCTTCATCTGGCCCTGGCTGGCATCTTATGGGCTGCTGACTTCTTCCATGCCTGGGACCATGTGGCCAAGCAGGCCTACACCCACATCGGCACTGTTGCTGTCTGTGATGTTGCCTCCCCTTCCTGCCTCCTCAGTTTGCATGTCTCGAAAATGGCCTGGAAGGTAACCCAAGCCTCACGGTCACACTATGCATTCGCTATCGCTTATGTATTAGTGGTAACACGTTTAATCCCAGCACTCGGGAGGCACAGGTAAGTGGATCTCTGAATCTGAGGCCAGCCTGGTGTAAATATTCAGTTCTATGAATTTTTTTTTTTTTTGGATTTTCGAGACAGGGTTTCTCCGTAGCTTTTGGTTCCTGTCCTGGAACTAGCTCTTGTAGACCAGGCTGGCCTCGAACTCACAGAGATCCACCTGCCTCTGCCTCCCAAGTGCTGGGATTAAAGTCGTGCGCCACCACCACCGGGCAATATCCGGTTCTAGGCTGGCCAGGACTATGCACTGAGTCGTGCCTACTCCAAAAGATGTTGTTCCTCCCCCCTTTATAAGGTGGGCACTGTTACCTCTACACCCAAGGCCAGGTAAGTGGCCTCTTCTCTATCCTGGTCAGAGCCCCTCCCCACACCACAAGGCTCCTGCCCCCCTTCAGCTCTCACCACCCCTACAATCCCGGTATCCTCATGGGCTCTACCCAGTGACCCACAGTTCCAGGTGCTGGTTTGGGCTCCCATGAGCTCTGAAGGTCTGAATGGGTAAGCCAGGGAGCGGGCAATAGGGAAGCTGGCGGGTGTGGGTCTCCTTGCCCGCTGGGCAGTGACACCTGAGATGCTGGGTGGGTCCTGCTTCCTGAAGCAGCTGCCAAGTGTGCAATAGACAGGACAAGGCTTCTCTGACATGACACAGGAGCCTTGACAGGGGCAGAATAGAACAAGGGTCACTGGTGGACTGGGGTAGCAACCTGGCTGCTCGGTCAGAGGCTGAGGAGAGATGGGGCAGAACTCCCTGGCCCCCTCTGGCCCTGTGGCCCCTTGGTCAGCCCCAGGGACAGGCAGACCTTGGAGTGGCTGCCTGTACTTTCTGGCTGCTTGTCTCTGGGTCGGTTGCTAAGCATCTCTGGCCTTCAATTTCTCATCTATCCCACAGAATCAAGTGTCAAAGTGAGGTTGTACAGGACAGGATCAGTCCACAGTGACCAGGAGTCCGCACATTTAACTGGTGACATCGTTATTCAGTGTGTGGTCACCAAGGCTCAGAAACCAGGAGGTTCTCTGTGCTGAGCTGCACAAACAGGAGGGTCCCGGTCCGGCTGCGGCAAAGCATCAGGTTTTGCCTAGGGTTCTGGAGCCAGGCTGCCTGGACTCTCATTTCAGCCCCACCACTCCCGACCTGCATGACCGTCGGTGGCTCCTTCTAGCTCTGTGGTCTGTAGTTCTGGGGAGTTACTACAAGTGCCCCCCTTTTGATGGTCCCACACACCTGGGGCTCTCGCCTAACCTCTCTCTCCCCTTTTTTTCCCTCCTTGAGCTGGGGATCGGCATACCACCTGGAGGAGCAGGCCAGAACTGTGGGGAGGGGAGGGACATGTATTCCTCCAACCAGCTTCTCACTGAGTGCCCCGCCCACTAAGACCCTCGACTGGACAGTTAGGCCAGTGCCTTCAGAGGCAGGCCTGTCCTGTCCACCCCCACACACACACACACACACAATACGGATCCCCAGAGAAGCCTCAACCCCTTTCGGCCAGGTAGAGGAGGTGCCCTAAGAAAGAGGACAGCAGAATCATGAATGAGGCCCCGACAGCATGCGTGACTTCCAGCCAACCTTTCCTGAGCCTGTCTCGGAGCCTGAGCACAGGACCAGACATTCGACAGCCCCTCTTGAGCTAGTGATGAAGTTTCCTTCCCAGGGACCTGACTCAGTCTTCTGTGTGTCCTGTACCCTACACCTGAAAGGACTTGAGTCACGTAAGGGGAGTCCCAGGGTGCGGTAAGAGGTGAGAACCCCATACCCGGAAGCACCCTGCCCTGACCCTCCTTTTCCTGTACACCTGTGGCCCTGGCCACACGGGCAGGTCTCACCACAACTGCAGGGAGAACCTTGTCCCACAGCCCTGTCCAGAGGAAAGCCCACACCTGCCTTTAGTGCTTGCTTCCCGCTTTCCCACTGACAAAACCTGTCCATCCACCCCATCCAGTAATCTGTCCATCTGTCTGCCCATTCACCCGCTCACCTCTCCTCCCATCCACCATCCTCACCCCATCCAGCCACCCACTCAGTGACTCTTCCGTCTGCCTGTCTGTCCATCAATCCATCTACAGCCTACCTATCCATCCACAGATTCACCTATGTACCCATCTACCCATGGACATACTCATCCGTCCACCCGTCTGTCTGTGCACCATCTGTCCACCCATTCATCAGCCTGCACATCCACGTATCCACCCGTTCATCAGCCTGCACATCCACGTATCCACCCGTTCATCAGCCTGCACATCTACGTATCTACCCGATCATCAGCCTGCACATCCACGTATCCACTTGTTCATCAGCCTGCACATCTACGTATCCACCCGTTCATCAGTCTGCACATCCACGTACCCACCTACCCGTTCATCAGTCTGCACATCCACATATCCACCCGTTCATCAGCCTGCACATCCACGTATCCACCCGTTCATCAGTCTGCACATCCACGTATCCACCTACCCGTTCATCAGCCTGCACATCCACGTATCCACTTGTTCATCAGCCTGCACATCCACGTATCTACCCGTTCATCAGCCTGCACATCCACGTATCCACCCGTTCATCAGCCTGCACATCCACGTATCCACCCGTTCATCAGCCTGCACATCCACGTATCCACCTACCTGTTCATCAGCCTGCACATCCACGTATCCACCCGTTCATCAGCCTGCACATCCACGTATCCACCTGTTCATTAGTCTACACATCCATCTAGCTACCCAATCTGTCCACCCATCCATTCTTCCCATCCTTTTATAGGTGATTCTTTGAGTCCAAAAACACCAAGCAAATATGACACAGCCTGTTTCCATGGGCTCCTGGCCCAAAGTAGACTGTATAGAGCGAGCGGGGTGAGCAGGGTCTAAAGGGTGGCATGATCCAGAAGGGCTGTTTGGAGACAGTGTCAGCGCCTGGGCTCTTCAGACAGACTCAAGAGAACACGGAAGAAGGTGATGTCTTTGATTACAGGTGTGTAACGAGTCCAGCAAAAATGGCCTCACTTTTCACCTTCGTTTCTGGGGTCCAGGAGATCACTTATGTGGCCTCAAGCATTCTAGACACATCATCAGAGCCAGCGACTCGGTTTATAGCCCGCCTGCATAAGTCGCATGGACACCAGGGGTGTTAACAGAGTGTTGCACAAGGTGACCTTGGTACTGGGTCGGTCGTGTTTATGCTACTGAGCACTAAAGAAGGGCCTGGCATGGTAACACAGGCCTATCATCCCAGCACTCGGAGTCTGAGGCAGGAGAATCCTGTGTTCCATGCAAGCCCTAGTCACATAGTAAACCCCCCCGCCAAAAGAGCTTGGTCTCTGACCCCCCCCCCCGAGTGTGTGTCTTAAGAGTATGGGTGGGGTAGTCTGGCATACACCCGAGGACCTGGGAGAAGCCTCTAATGTGCTTGGCCCAGGATGTCAGGCTGTCGTGTCCAGGCTCTTCCTGCTGCCACAGACCCCGTTGTGTGGTGTTGCCTTGTTTTTGTTTTCAGAGATAGAGTCTCATGTACTCCAGGCTGGCCTCAAATTCACTATGTAGCTGAGGGCAACTTTGAGCTTGTGAACCTTCTGCCTCCACCTCCTGAGTGCTGGGATGGCAGTCTTGTGCCACCCGGAGGACAGTGACACTGGGCAGGGGCCTGTGCTGCTGAGAGCTCTCTAGAGCCAGAGTGCCACCCATAGCTTTCCCCAGTGTCAGCTCCACCTAAGCCTGGCCACCAGGGACAGGCAGTGAGCATCTGCATCCACAGTGCATCTGAGCTCGGTCCCCGTGCCCAGCCCTCCATCTCCAGCCAGACTGTCCTGCCCAGGGCCCTGGCCGTGGGGTAGCGGAATGGAGCCAGAGTCCTGGGTGTGCCGCAGGGCTCCTGGGGTCCAACCCTTGCTCTGCTGCCATTGTGCCGTGTGGCCTTATCAAGATAAGAACTCGGTATGCTGAGGGACCACTGCCTGGTTCTGTTTGGACAATCCTAAGGATTAAATCCAGGCCTGTTTCTAATTTTCCATCCTGGAACCCTTTAACTTTGTGATAAAAGCAGGAACTCCCTATGTAGCTCAGGCTGGCCTTGAACTGGCAATCTGCCTACCTGTGCCTCCCAAATGCTGGGCACACAAGCATGTTCCCCACACCCAGTTTGGGTTCCTTCCTGTGTTTGTGGTTCTGAGTGTGTGGAGGAAGAGATCTCCATCCCAGCGCCACCTGCAAAGGCTCCCTCTGCTAACTCCACACGTGTAAATATGTCCTCCGAGCTTCCTGTCTTCCTTCCCTGTCCTATTTCCGTCCCCGTCCCCACCCCCCGCAGCACCTCGTGCCTCCTGATACCTGTGTTTGTCACCTGTTTCCACAGCAAGAATGCCAGCTCCGAGGGAGGGGAGAGTGAGGCTAGGGTCCTTCATCACTGCCACGGCCCCCGGGACTTGGCGCGTAGTAGATGTTCAATAAACATTTGCAGAAGGCGCGGCTGGGGGACCGGGCGTGAAGCAGGTCTCCGTGGCTGAGGAAGTGCCTGAGGAGGAAGGAAGCTGTCCTGCCCACCTGGCACCTGTGGAGGAATTCTGCCCAGAGGAGGGGTGGGCAGGATGCTGGAGATTGGAGGAGAAGGAAGATGATCAGAAAGAGGGACCACATCTGGTAGTGGTAGACCAGGTTGGCATATGAGACTGGGGGCCTCTCGGGGTGTGCAGCCAGGTGCTCTTTCCCAGGAACCGCCCCCACCCCCACCCCTCACACACACACACACACACACACACACACACACACACACACACACGGTAGTCCCTGGGCCCAGGTAGAAGTCAGAACACACACAAAAGGCAGCTGTCCTGGAGTTTAGGGGAAGCCTAGGGCTTTGATAAGGTGGGTAAATTTCAAAGGGGCTGCTGTGAGGGGGGCCGGGCTGCTGATAGCAGCACCTTAGCTACCCGCAGTCCCTCCGCTGCGGTGGCCTTGTGACCCAGCCCCTCCAACGAAGCAAAACAGGCTTGATTGTATTCTTATCGGACCTGTGGTTTCGAAAGGCCCAGCAGGCTGGCTGGCTCTGCGTCAGTAGGGGAAAGGCAGCAGCCAGCTCCCCGGGTGAGAGCGTGACGCAGGCTACCACCTGCACCCCCTGTGGAGGCCTGGGGTCCACCTGGTGCTGGGGCAGGGAAAGAGGAGCAAACAGATGCCACGCCCCAAGCAGGGAGGCCCTGGTGGTGGCTGGGAGTTGGCCCTGTTCCATGCCTGGCTCCCCACCTCTCAACACAAAGTCTGTGCCTCAGTTTCCCCACTGAGATGAATAGGAAGCCTGTGACAGCAGTGTCCTTCAAGGGAACCATTGAGGGTGCTTGTCTCCAGGCTTGGGAGCCACGGTGCAGCAGCTGGCTCACAGCCAATGTGGTCAGTGGCAGGCTTGGCCAGGACAACCAGGGACAGCAGTGGTCTGTGCCTCAAGGTTGCACAGTGTGGCCCCGCAGCCCTTCTCCACTCGAATGCTCAAAGACCCCTGCAGAAGCTAACCATTCCTTCAGATGACCACCCTCAAGGGGACTCAGCAGTTCCCACCTCCTCACCGGCTACCCACCACGCATCCCTTCCCTGACTTGGCTACCACACTGCAGACACAAACATCCCTTCTTAGCCATTATCCTCTTTTCTGTGGGTATCCAGACCTGGCTGGGGGCAATGCCTGGCCTGAGGGAGCTCAGTGCCCTGTGGCATAAAGAGATTCATGAGAACCAAGACCAGGCCAGGGGCAGCTGTGGATGCTGTCTGTGTGTCTGTCCCCCCTCCCAAGCCCAAAGCTTCCCTTGCCTTAGAGCTCATCTCTGACTGCAGACTTGCCTGGACCCCTGAGGGGCACCTCTTTAGGCACTATCTTGGGTGTGAGCAGGCAGGGGCATTGGATGAAGTGGGAGAAGCTGCAGGGTGAACATGGGGTGGGCAGCCGGGTCTGGATGCAGGGAACAATGGTCTTCCTCGTGGAGTGTCTCCAGGTCTCCAGGCAGGGGAGGACAGCTGGGAAGACCCTGGGCCTGGGGAGTAGATCCCAGACAGGACAAGGACTGGAACTGTCACGTTTTCTAACTGTTCACAGAACGAAGAGGTCCAAAGGTGGCTGCCCTGAGACCGAATGCTGGGGACTGTCTGTGCCCTCTGAGGCAGACGCAGAGGGACTTTGGCTGCTAGGTCAGGCACAGAGGAACCCATGCTAATCTGGAATAAGCAAGGAGCCAGGTATGCCTGGGACACAGGTGACATGTCCTGGGTGTGAAAACGGTCACTTCCTGGACCATTCCTGGTCCCTGCCACATCTCAGCCCTGACCCTGGGCAAGCCAGTACACCTCTGCCTGGCACCTGTGAATGAGCCACATGGGAGGTGACCCCCAGGGTGCAGACTTGTTGGTATCAGTTACCTGAGTCAGCACTTGTGGGAGCACAAGGTTTGGGTTCTGGGTTCAGACTTCAAGCTTACTGTGTGTTCTGAGGCCTATTCCTCACCCTCTCTGGGCTCAGGATATCTGTTTCCACCACATCCACTGGATAACTCCTGAGTCTCATGAAGGAGGCTTCCTGATCGTCCTGTCTTTCCCTCGTGGTCCCATCAAGGTGAGACAACCAGGCTCCTCACCTCAAAGGAAGAGGCCCCATGCCTCCAGCAGTTCTGTCTTCTTGAAGCCAGAGCCTGGGACTGCAGGACGTGGCAATCCCATCCCTCTGGTGTTGGAATGGGCCCAGACTTCTCGGGTGTTATCACAGACTGAAGTTCCTCAGAAAACCAAACAGAGAGGACGGGAGTTCTAGGAGATAAGACAGAGAGCATTCCAGGAAGACAGCTGTCCGCTGACAGACGGACAGACAGACAGTCCTTCCCAAGATGTGTACACAGCCTTTAAGTTCAGGCAGGGTGAGTCTCGCCTTCTGGGACTCACCCCCATCCCACCATTTAGCACAATGTCACTGGTACCCTACCCTGGACCTCAAGTCCCAGCTCAAACGCTCCCTGCTGGACTGACAGGTGATTAGAGGGTCAAGGTGGGGAGGGTGCACCAGCCAGCTGCCCCAGACCTTGTCATCCTGGGCTTGATGGTGCCCTAAGGGAGTAGACAGGAGGTGGGCATGCTGCGAATACAGGTAGGGGGATTGCCAAGATCAAGGCCAGCCTGGGCTACAACATGAACCTATGTCTCATGAAAACACATACAGAAGCGTAAGAAGAAAGAAAAGCCAAGAGATAATTAAAGACTAAAGACTGTGGCCCGGGAGGGCTGAGGGCACAGGCTCGGAAAGGGTGATGAGGAGTCTTCCCAGCAGTAAAGTCAAGGAAGGAGCGAGGTGTGGTGACGAAGAGCAGTCCCAAGTCAGGCGCACACGGGAACAGCGAGGGGTAGAACAGGGAAGGCATGACTCTCCTCAGCCTCCCGAGGTCTGGGTTCATCGGCTGCCGTGGCCAAGGAGGTTGAAGAGTGGCCAGCCTTGAGGAGCAGAGCAGGAGGCGGGAGGCCTGGTGTGCTCAAGGGTGCGTGCAAGGGACCTGAGACTGGTCCTGAGGGGGGTTGGTCAGGAGACTGGGGCTGTGACCCTACACATGAAATTTTAGGTGTTCCTGCGAGGTGGGCCTACCACTGCCTTCCTGGAGGAGGCACTCCAGGTGAGCTCCCCTCACAGAAGCCCTGAGCATTCTGGGGCGTGTTGGTGATCATCAAATTCTGTTTCCTGGTGACCGGAGCTACAGGGGTTTCATGTAGTCCAGGCTGGCCTCCAACTGGCTATGTACCCAAGGTTGACCTAGAACTCCTCCTCTGCCTCCTGAGTACCCATTCACACTGAGGAAGGAACAGCTGAGCCACATCCCTGCCCCCCACATCCCTGCTCCCCACATCCCTACCCTCCAGCATGTGTTTCTTGGTTCAAAGCCAAAGTAGGTTCCCTGACACCAGACTGCTGGATCAAGATAAAGAGTCCCCAGGCAGCCCTAGAGTTAAGGATGGGACCCAGCTGGCCTCCCCTTCCATCCGGCATCACGGTCACAGCTAGTTGCAAGGGAGACCAGACTGTGTCACTCCAGGTGGCTGCACCCAGCTAGAAATGACCAGCCAGTGACAGGGATAGAGGGAACACGCAGTAAGCCTTGGCTCTTATCCCTTGCCCCTCAAACTGGAGCATCAAAAACAACCTAGGTCTGTTTCTCCTAGGAGGAGAGCAGCCATGGGGGTCACTAGCTTTCCCTAGCCCCCGTCCACTCAGGCACGTTTGTGCCACAGTGGAGCACTAAGGCAGAGCACTGTGCTGGGAGCACCATTGTCTGTGAGAGCAGGGACAAGGGGCTACCTGACCAAGTGAGGAATAGGGGACAGACCCCTGGGCCAAGAGTGTTTGGTCGCAGCCATTTCCGAGCCGTGAATTACCACCTCACCCGCTCTGCCCTCTCAGGGACTAACTGGTCCTCTTCAGGGAAGGGCAGTGAAGGGAAGCAGCTGCACTCAAGGCTGTGCAGGAAGCCAGGCCTCTGCTGGATGACATCGGTGGATGTCAAAGTGAGAGGCTGCCCCTGAAGGAAGCCATGCTGAGGGGGGTCACACGATGAGTCACAGAGCAGCAGTGGACACTACTGGGCCTGGAGGGGTGGTTCAGTGGTTAAGATGCTGGCTGCCCTTGCCCGAGGACAGGGCTCAGTTCCCAACATCCACAAGGCAGCTTACAACTGCCTGTAACTTCGGTTCCAGGAATCCCAGTGCCCTCTTCTGACCCCCACTGGCATTGCATACACACGGTGCACATACAGACACTCAGGCAGGCACAGCACATACACACATATGTATGTACATGCACATATATACACGTACACACATACACATTTGCACACGCATATACATATATGCACACACATACACTAAACTAAAATATTTAATTTAAAAATGTAGGTATGGTGGCACCTGTCTTTAATCCCAGCACTTAGAGGCGAGTTCGAGGCCAGCCTGGTCTACAGAGCAAGACCCTGTCCTTCTGCTGACACGAGAACAGATGCCTTCTAAGA
This sequence comes from Microtus pennsylvanicus, assembly GCF_037038515.1. Classification (NCBI taxonomy): domain Eukaryota; kingdom Metazoa; phylum Chordata; class Mammalia; order Rodentia; family Cricetidae; genus Microtus; species Microtus pennsylvanicus. The sequence goes on along the minus strand of NC_134585.1, from coordinate 4,213,032 downwards.
TGATTCAGCTCTGCCCCCTGTGGCATGAAGAAGAAGCTGAGTGTCCAGTAAGGCTTCTTGAGCAGGTGAAGGAACCCGGGCCAGCGGGGACCTGGACTGTAACCTCCCACTCTGCACGGCTTCAAGGGCTGTAGAGGGAACACTCTGCTGCTGGCTGACTGCTCCCGGTCCTTCACATCACTGGGTGGCCGATGGGGCACAGGGAGTATCATAGTTCCTGCCAGCTGTGGGCTCGTAAACCCTCCCAGGGCTGGGGAGGCAGGCAGCACCACCTCCAGGGAGCTCTCCTGACGGCCCTGGCCAGTTATGGTGGTCTCCACAAGAGTGAGTGGTTCTGAACTGCCACCCCTCTTGCTAATTTGTCCCTGGTCCTTGGATGACCACCAAGCCCTGATCCTGGTCCCACTGGGTGCACCCTTTGTGCCTTGTATTTGTAAAGCGAGCTTGCTGGTAACGGTCATTTAAAGGAGTGGGTGAGGGCCTGAGTCCTCTCTCCCTCAGGAGGCCAGGCCCTCAAGGGTTAACCAGGAGCCTTCCTGCGGTCTGAGGTAGGCAGGGAGCGTATTTGTTCAGGTAAATAAGGAAGGATTACTTATAATGGGAAACCTGGCGGGCCAACTCCGTGTCTTACTTCTGACTTCCTTCCAGTGCATTCCTGCACTCCGACTGCTGTCCACTCCACCTCCCACCCCACCCCCGGCCGCTGCTGCCCCCCCCGCCGTGGGCACCCCAGCTTAGGCCTCGCCATGGTGCCAACAGGTGGCCCTGAGCCTCCAACAGGGGCCTGCCTGTAGACCCTCAGGCCTGAGACCTCAGACTACCCCTTAAGGGTGGATAGGCCCTGGTGGCCTACCGGAGGGCCACCTCTGCCACAGCCCCGCTGGCCCCACGGATGTCTGGCTGAGTCGCAGCAGCGGTTGGAACTGCCCACTGCCTCCTCCTGGTTCCCGAGGTTTGCGCTGCAGAGGACAACTCGGTGGACAGCCGGCGGCTAACGGGTGAGTGTGGTAGGAGGCAGTGTGCCCTTCCACAGGGCTTCCTGCCACCTGGGGGGAGGCTGGTGGCTGCCACGAACTGGAAGAATACTTTGCAAGCTTGGAGACATATTCCAGACATGTTCCATTGGGAACACTTTACAATACAATCCTGTCCCTTCCATATGCTGCCATTTGCCTTGCTGGGTCAGACCAGAGCTTAGGGGGCACCCCCTTTTCCGGGGTTTCCATATCTGTGGACCCAGCACAGAGCCCATTCTATGCAATTTGAGGGGAACGTGGCGATGCGGGTATATGGCACCCCTGGGTCTGACCAACTGTGCCCCGACTTAGGCAGCTGTCCGGTCACCGCACCCTCGTTGCTCTGCCAGAGAGAAGGAGTGGTATTTTCCTGGCCACGGGACAGACAGGGGCTCAAGGCATGAACTAGAGCCCAGCAAACTGAGTGAGCATGGTAACACAGGCTGGCAGTCTGGGGGTCACCACCTAGGCACCCAGAAAGCAGAGGGATCATACAAGGAAAAGAACAGTGTGGGGGTGGGTGTTCTGAGGTGCTCACTCTTTAGTTTTTTTGGAGGTGTTTATTCCAAGACTGGCCTTACTCACCATGTGGGTCAGGCTGACCTCCAGCTCACAGATCCACCTGCCTCTGCCTTGGAGTGCTGGGATTGAAGGCATGTGCCACCATACTGGCTGCGGTTTGAGCTGCTTTCTGTAGCCCCGGAGTAGTACAGGCTGGTCTTGAGTTCACGTTAAACCTTACCCTGAAGGCACTCATTTCTTCTGGTTTAGGTGTTTATAAATTGCATTTATTTTGAGAGTGCGTGTGTACCGGGGTAGGGTGTTGATGTGGGGTCAGAGGGAAGCCTGCCTCCTGGAGCCCTGTAGAGCTACACCTGCCTTGACTCCTGAGGACCACCATGCCCAGCTTGGAGTCCGTTCTTGCTTTTATCATTTGTGCCAGGCTCGGTCACAACTGTCTTTACTTGCTGAGCCGTCTTGCCAGCTCCAAGGCACTCATTTCTAAACTGTCAGACTCCTATAGTGAGGAGAGGAGGGCGAGCATAGTAGGAATGACAAGGTTGAGGGCCTGAGCCCCTGAGGCTGGCCGAGGGGTGTGTGTGTGTGTGTGTGTGTGCTTGTGTGTGTGTGTATGTGAGAGAGAGAGAGAGAGAGAGAGAGAGAGAGAGAGAGAGAGAGAGAGAGACCCCTGAGGCTGGCCGAGGTGTGTGTGTGTGTGTGTGTGTGTGTGAGAGAGAGAGAGAGAGAGAGAGAGAGAGGCTGGCCGAGGGGTGTGTGTGTGTGTGTGTGTGTGTGTGTGAGAGAGAGAGAGAGAGAGAGAGAGAGAGAGAGAGACCCCTGAGGCTGGCCAAGGGGTGTGTGTGTGTGTGTGTGTGTGAGAGAGAGAGAGAGAGAGAGAGAGACCCCTGAGGCTGGCCGAGGAGTGTGTGTGTGTGTGTGTGTGTGAGAGAGAGAGAGAGAGAGAGAGACCCCTGAGGCTGGCCGAGGAGTGTGTGTGTGTGTGTGTGTGTGAGAGAGAGAGAGAGAGAGAGAGAGAGAGACCCCTGAGGCTGGCCGAGGGGTGTGTGTGTGTGTGTGTGTGTGTGTGAGAGAGAGAGAGAGAGAGAGAGAGAGACCCCTGAGGCTGGCCGAGGGGTGTGTGTGTGTGTGTGTGTGTGAGAGAGAGAGAGAGAGAGAGAGAGAGAGACCCCTGAGGCTGGCCGAGGGGTGTGTGTGTGTGTGTGTGTGTGTGTGAGAGAGAGAGAGAGAGAGAGAGAGAGAGAGAGAGAGAGAGAGAGAGAGAGAGACCCCTGAGACTGGCCAAGGTGTGCCTATGTGTGTAGGGGGTATGGGTGTGTGTGTAAGAGCATGTGCATGCATGGGTCCCCTATATGGGCCCCAGACCTCTTGCTTCCACTCCCAGCAGTGTCCAACAGCCCCAGTCCAGTCACAGGCCTCCATGGCTGACCCCATCCTCCTGGCCAAGACGGAGACTCAGCTCATTTCCTGCCCCCACCTCCCCAAGCAAACAGCTTCAAGACAACCCCAATAAAGCTGCAGGGCCCCATACCAGCTGCTCCCTGAAGTAACAAAGTAAACAGCCCTGCAGCTTCCCCCAGCCCAGGAAGAGGGCTAAGCGAGCAGGTGCTGCCCACCGCACGTGCGGATGGTTCCAGCAAGCTGAGCGTCTGATGTTGCCTTGAAGAGTACCCCATCCCAGCACACGGGCACTGGGAGGCCGAGGAAGGGCAAGGATGGTCTCACTGGGTCTAGGAGCCTGGCTGTAAGTGGTCCAGCATCTCTCCCATGCCAGGTGTGGTGGGTGCCCATTGCTGAATATTGTGTTCTGCAAGTTTTACCTGTCAAAGATGCTCAGGACCCTGTGACTCAGGCGTGACTCCCCTGCCATCCAGACCCAAGACAAAAGGGCTACACCCATTGGATGTCCAGTGGCTGCTAAGAGCAGGGCCTGCAGGGAACCAGAACAGGAGGCTAAGCTGGCTGGCTAGCTGTGGCCCGTGCGGAACCCAGAAAGGGTCAGCTCTAGCTGGCTGGGAGCCCAAGGCCCCGCATGTGGAGTAAGAAAGGATGGGTTAAGGATCACGGGGCATCTCTCTTCCTCGGAGTGTTTGTAGCCCTTGTCTGTTGAATAGGAAGGTTATACACCATAGTCTCCCCACGAAGGGAGATGTCCTGAAGGAGATGCTGGAATGGGAGTCTGAGAGCTGCTTAGGAGCTGGCTAGACATTGGCTGGACTTGCCAGCTTATATCCTAGGCTTGCGGGGGCATACAATGGGCAGGGATTCCTGGCTGTGGCTCCCACCAGAAAGTAAGGTGGTATAGATGAGGCCAGCAGCTATCCATACCTGGGCAGAGTGGGGGAAGGGCAAGGAGCCCAGACCTCCCTCTCCTCCACCCTCAAGTCTCTGCCATTTCACTTAGTGGGGTGCCAGTCTTCCCTTGTTCTCATCCATCCTTCCTCTCCTCCCTCTCTCCAGTCTCTCCCCTCACCTGTTCCCAGGTGAGCATTCAGGCACGCTCCACCGTGGTAATCCCCAGGAAAGCCTTCCGCCAGTGCTCCAACCCCTTCACAGCAGGCAACCCACAGCCTTAACACACAGCACAGCTGTCTCAGAAGAAATGCTTCCACAGCCAGAGCTGGAGGACGGGAGGCAGGACCTAGCTCTGGCCTGGGACTCTCCCCTCGTCCTGTCCCCGAGCCCCCGCAGGCAGCTCAGCAGGTAGAACCGCTCTTCTCAAAGCAAACCTTGGCACCGTTGCCCTGGGCCCTTGCTGACATTTAACGCTCTGGGCTCCAGCTGCCACTGTGAAGCCTGAACCTGCCACTTCTTTCCCACCCTTCCTGCTGATCATTCCTGGCCACCCAGAGACCTCACTAGTATCCTGCGGGGGCCATGGGACAGGGGCCTCCCAGCACAGAAGAAAAAGACAATGAGGCCTCTCAGGGTTCTTCCAGGGAGGCACCCCTACCCCCAGGGCTGAGATGGGAACCCTGAGTGGCTGGGTTCAGGCAGCAGGGGGCTCCCAACCAGAAGGGGACATAAGTCTAGGGGCACTTCCTGTCGCACCTCCTCATCTGTCCCAGCCTCCGTGGATCGTTCATTCTGGGTCTTGATTGGTTGTGGGAGGAGTGGGAAAGAGAGGAGCCGCTGTATTTTGCCCTCTGAGGAGGGTCCCTGGGCTCAGACGTGGGAAGCCTGTGCTGCTATAGAAGGAAGGCAGCCCCAAGGGCCCCAAGGGCTCCCTGAGTAAAGGAGGCAAAAAGCGCAGCAGGGTAGTCAGTGGACTCTTCAAGCCCCAGCCTCCCCCAGGCCCTCCGGGGGCTGGTGCCTTGCTGGCAGCAGGAGTGGGAACAGGGGAGCTGGGGCCTTGCTGGCAGCAGGAGGAGGAACAGGCTCACAGTGACTGCTGTCACATGGGAGCCTCTCAGAACCTGTGAACACAAATTCTAGGGACAATTAGGGACACTCAGCTATGTCTTTCTCTTCCTCCCACTTCTCATTTTATAAGGACAAGGTCCTATGTAGCCCAAACCAACCTCAGACTACACTGGGGTAGTAGCTGGTCTGTTTGGTGGAGGGAGGCCAAGCCAGCACTCCGGACACCGCAGGATTCCCCCCACCTCAAGGGATGTAAGGAAGGGCAAGGCTGCTGGGTGCCAGAGCCTTGAAAGGCAGAGATGGGCAGGGGAGTGGCAGGCCAGGGGGAGACTGGAGCGTGCAGGGGGGAGGTCAGGAAAGTGGCGAGCCTGAGATCCCTAAGGCTTGGACTGACCCGGCTCTCTCCATGGTGCTGACAAGCCTGTGGGTATTGGGGTGCAGGCGTGGGGGACCTCCCACTCTGTGGGGCTCTTCGTCAGGTCCTAGTCTCGCTCCATACCCTGTCTCTAGCCTGTTTAAGGGGTTCAGAGGTTGGGAGGACTTGGGGAGTGGCCAGCAACTGGGGCCAGACCTCACAAAGTCAGGCCACCGGAGGCTGAGCAGGGGGTGACAGGGGCTGACACGTCCCTCAGGGCCACTTTCCCAGGTCCTGAAACTGGGTCTCAGGACAGGGGGTGGCCTAAGGCATTTTCATGCTCCATCACCATCCCTAGGAGGCTGGGTCTAGAAGAAGAAACCCCACAGGCCATAGAGGACAGGGGCTCCTGACACACGGCCACCAGGCATTTCATGAGGGTCTCCTGGACAAACTTCATTCCCTGAGGATGGAGTATTGAATATGAGCAGAAGACACGAGGGGCAAAGGTGGCCCCGAAGGGAATGGGGTGCTCAGTCTCCACCATTGGTTTCTCTGTGCCCTACTTATCTTCCTGGGGGACAGGAGTTACTTAGGGATGGACTCCAAGCTATGAAGGTCTACCCGCTAACCCTCCAGTGTGACCCTGCCTCTTGACTCGGCCTGCACCAGCTGTCACCAAGCTTTCTTTTGTCTGGAGAGGCAGCCAGGGCTTCTGGGGCAAGAGCAAGCCAGACCCACTGAGCCTTAATCCAGACTCTACCCCCTGAGATCAGCTTGAGGTTTGGAGATGGGAGGGATCACTCGGGAGACTGTAACCCTGGGCAATTGAGAGGGACAGAGAGTAGCCCGTGTTCAACACGCTGGTAGACCGCAGGCTTGTTTTAGGATCTCAGGTCTACAGAGCAGGTCTCTGGTTAGGTCCTGATTCCTCTGCGTGGGTCTGAGTCCCTCCCTGCCACTACCTGAGCTTCAGCCTTCCCCAAGTCCTCACATTCCCATAGGCAGATGGGTTTTTGAGGATATAGTCATGGACTAAGTTGCCAGTCACGGGGTGGGGGGACATTAGAAATGGAAATACCAGAAGGGCTCCATGGGGGTGGGGGTCTAGGGAGCCAGGATGAGAAAGAAATGGCATCTTGGGAAAGAGGACAGCAACATGGGGGAAATAGCATGACTATGTCCCCTGCAAGGAACGAGGTGAGAAATGCCAGCTTCATCAGAGCCTGGATGTGAGGAGAGCATGCTTACTGGGTTCTGGCTGCCACACAGCGCCTTTCCGCATTCTGAGTTTCATCTGTGCGGTGCTGAGATAGAACCCAGGACTTCACGCATGCTAACAAGCACTCTACCAGCTCAGCCACATCCCAACCTGTGGAGCCAGGCCGGCAGTCAGAGCTGTGCCTGCCAGGTGCTTGAGCAAAGTCTGATAAAAGGGCATTAGAAGGAAATGAACCTGGCAGTGGCGTGGGATGAGCAGCCAGGAGCAGAAGGAGAACCTTGGAGAATGCAGGGACCCAAGCAGGAGGTGGCCAAGAGATCCCAGAAGAGGGAGAGGGCCAGAGCCGATGCTCTCAAGAAACTGTGGTCCAAGGAGCAGAGCCCACACATGGGCGGGTTACACTCTCCTAAGCCTGGCCATCATCTATGGGGGAGATTCCAGTCCATGTCCCCAGGCTGTGGGTGGCTATCCTAACTAGGGTTTCTATTGCTGCAATGAGACACCATGACCAAAGTGACCTGGGGAGGAAAGGTTTTATCTGAATGACACTTCCACATCATAGTTCACCCCTGAAGGAGATCAGGGCAGGAACTCAAACAGGGCAGGAACCTGAGGGCAGAGGCCATGGAGGAGCTGCTTACTGGATTTCTCCTATGGCTCACTCAGCCTTTCTTTCTTCTTTCTTTCTTTCTTTTTTTTTTTCTTTTTTTTTTTTTTTGGTTTTTCGAGACAGGGTTTCTCTGTGGTTTTGGAGCCTGTCCTGGAACTAGCTCTTGTAGACCAGGCTGGTCTCGAACTCACAGAGATCCGCCTGCCTCTGCCTCCCAAGTGCTGGGATTAAAGGCATGTGCCACCACCGCCCGGCTTTCTTTCTTTCTTTCTTTCTTTCTTTCTTTCTTTCTTTCTTTCTTTCTTTCTTTCTTCCTTCCTTCCTTCCTTCCTTCCTTTCTTTCTTTCCTTTCTTTTTTGAGATAAGGTTTCTCTGTAGCTTTGGTGCCTGTCCCAGAACTAGCTCTTGTAGACCAGGCTGGCTTCGAACTCCCAGAGATTCGCCTGCCTCTGCCTCATAAGTGCTGGCATTAAAGGCGTGTGCCACCACCGCCCAGCTCAGCCTTCTTTCTTATAGAACCCAGGACCGCCAGCCCAGGGATGTTACCACTGGCTGTGGGCTGGGCCTTAACCCATCAATACTAATTAAGAAAATGACCTACAAGCTTGCCTATAGCCTGATCTTACAAAGGCATTTTCTCAATTGAGGCTCCCTCCTCTGAGATGATTTTAGCTTGTGTCAAGTTGACAAAACTATCCAGCACAGGGTGTGTGGGCACCCTCGCGTGACAGCATTCTCTGTGACACCCTTTGCTCAGGCCTCAGCCCAGCTGCAGGCATGAGGAGTCAAAGGTGCAGCCAGCCATTGAGCCAAGCCACCAGGCCCCAGGCCTCAGGGACCCTTTCCTAGGTGGCATACATAGTTCACTGTTCGGTCAGGGGAGCCCTGGATTGGGATGCCGAGAGAGAGAGAGGAGGCTGGAGTCTCTGCTGGGGAAGGGTCCAGAAGGACTCTCCCACCCGTAACACAGGCTAAGAAGAAAGTTTAGACTGCCTCCCCAGGGGAGCGTGTGGGTGCCAGGGCTATGAAGCCCACTCAACAGACGAAGTAAGAACGTGGCAGTACATAGCACCTGGGTCAGCACTGGCCCCGCTTGCCACAGTGCCTGGACCCCAGCACCTGTCCGCCCCCCCCCACACCTGTGGCTGAGGCCAGGCAAACAGGGCCACGGAGCATCGAGTTCTGTCTCTTGGAAAAGCTTACACTGGGCACAGGGCCCAGGGAGCTGGCAGGGACTATCCTAACGTGGCAGACGTGGGGCTGCTGGGGCTGTGGATTGGGCAGGAGGCCACTGAGGGGTGAAGGAGGAGGGATGGAGACTGGAGAAGGCTCTCTTGGGGTGGGGCTACCACCTGGGATATAGGGTGTGGGCACAGGCCAGGGTGGGGACACTGCCTTGGTAAACACCAAGGGCCCATGGCACACACACATGTTTGCACAGAAGGACTTGAAATTAATCCAGGCCTGCCCTCTGTCCCCCGAAACTCCAGACCCCCCCGCCCCTGCCCACCCCACCCACCCAAACCTTTTCTTCCTTGTCACTTAAAGGATTCTTTGAAAGGAAGAGTTGGAACCAGAGGTAACAACACCCTCTCCTCCTTTGTTGGATTTCTCTCTCTGCAGGAGCCTTCAGGGCTGTGTTGGAGAGTGGGAAAGGCTGGGCATGAGCAAGGGGTGGGCACTGAACAAGGAGAGGGTGGGCATGAGCAAGGAGAGGGTGGGCATGAGCAAGGCGGTTGGGGAGAGGAAGCTGAAATCCATCTCAGCTCACAGAAACCTGTTTCTTGAGTTGTGGGGCATTTTCAGACAGGTCAGCTGTGGTCCTGAAGAAACCCAAGGGTTTTTCCAGTCTGGGCCTTTTCCTTTGCCCCTGCAGTGGCAAAAGCCAGCTGCATGGTGGGCCCTACAGAGTGACCAGAGATGGAGCCAGGTGCCCTGGTTCTCCCCAGCACAGCTGCAATTCTAGCACTTAGGAGTTCCAGGAGGCAGGAGGACCAGATGGTCCAGGCCAGCCTGTGTTACGCCAGACCTTAAGAAAAACTGCCCTCCACCTGCCCGTGTCCCATCTTCCAGCCAGCCCTGTACTCACTGCCCAGTGACCCAGAAGCCCCCAGGCCTCTTCCAGGCCCAGCCCACTGCCTGCTGAGCCTTGAGTCCTGTAACCAGCTTAGTGACTCCCACAGAGCCAGGGCAGCCGTGAGACCCACCTCCCTTCTCTGACTTCTACAGACGCAGCCACAAGACTCAGTGGCAGCATGGGCAGCGCCAGTCCAGGCCTGAGCGTCGTGTCCCCTGGTTGCCTGCTGCTGTCCCCAGATGTGGCACTGCGGACAGGTGTGGAGAAGCCGGCCGTGGAAACAGTGGGTCCTGAGAAGCGGGAATGGAGCCCCAGCCCACCGGCCACGCCTGAGCAGGGCCTGTCTGCCTTCTACCTCTCCTATTTCAACATGTACCCCGAGGATGGCAGCTGGGTAACCAAGGTCCCCGCGGCCAGTGCCAGGGAGGAACCGCTGGAGGAGCCTGAGCAGTGTCCGGTCATTGACAGCCAGGCCTCTGGGAGCAGCCTGGATGAGCACTCACTAGAGCAGGTGCAGTCCATGGTGGTGGGCGAAGTCCTGAAGGACATCGAGACCGCGTGCAAGCTACTCAACATCACAGCAGGTGAGACCCTCCCTGCCACCTCCACCGGGGACTCTGATCACCCTGGGCAGCTGGAGCCAGGGCCATGCCCACCCACACTGCCCCCTCTTAGAGGATAAAGAGCATTCACGCGCTGTTTCGTCTAGCGCCCCGCCTTTTCTGTTCCACCCACTTGGTCTCCCTTCTTTTCCACAACGCTCACCCCAGGACCTTTGCACCTGCTGGTCCTTCAACCTAGAATGCTTTTCTCACGGATTAACATCCTGAGCACCTCCCTGGCCGACTGCAGGCTTAACTGGCAGCAACCCCATGAGGCTGCTGATCCTCTGTTGAGATTGTCTCCCACTGACTGACTTGCCACTCACCCTATGGGAACCGGGGTTCTGAGCAGTTGACAGGGTGTAGAGGTCCCTCTGTGTGTGGAGCTGGCCTGATGGAGCATAACTGAATAGCCGAATGTGGTCCCAGCCAACTGATGGGGGGCTGTGAGGAGGAGGGGGTACCAAGGAACAGACTGTGCGTGTGTGTCTCTGTGTGTGCCTGGTCTGGGGTGTGTCATGGCTAGTGCTTCAGGTTGGATGACTGAGGGACAGGAAGTCCTGATCTCCACCCTTTAGTTTTCCCATGGGAAGTAGGGGCTTCTCTTGCCCCTCAGCTCCTGCTCCACCACCCCAATCTGCTTGATGCTCCCAAGTGGTGTCCTCATTCCAGGTAGCTCCTACTCACATCTCCTTGTCTCCATTTTCCCACACTCCAGAGAGCCCTGCCCCAGAAGGCTCTCCCACGGTACCACTTCCCTATCCCTGCTTGGGAGGGCTGTACTCTCAGAACAATGGAGACAGAAACAAATTGCATTGACCTCAAGGAAGAAACGGCCTTATGAAGTGGGAGCAGCCTAGCTTGCGGGTCACTCAGCTGGGACACTGGCTTGAAGCGCTGTTCTCCTGAAGGTCTCACTGCCACTGTGACCCAGTCTGGTTCCAGCTATGTGCCCCCAGAGCCGTTTTCCAGGGTACACACATAGCTGGTGAATCAGTTCCCCCACCTTTAGCTGATCTATAGCCAGTTGGGGCAGCTGCTATGAACCCAAACGCGTTTGCAAAGTGTTGGACAAGGGACGCACCCCTCCCCTCACGCACCCCTGTTTCCTTGTCTCTAGAATTCCAGGATAAAGGGTTCCTGGGTGGGTTTTCTCCTTGAGAAGATTGTGGGTTTTTTGGGGTTTTGTTTTTGTTTTTGTTTTTTCGAGACAGGGTTTCTCTGTGGCTTTTTGGAGCCTGTCCTGAAACTAGCTCTGTAGACCAGGCTGGTCTAGAACTCACAGAGATCCGCCTGCCTCTGCCTCCCGAGTGCTGGGATTAAAGGCGTGCGCCACCATCGCCCGGCCAAAAATAAGGTGGCTGGAGAGACAGCCGTGGGTGCTGGGAACCGAACTCTTATATTTTTGGTTGTGAGCCTAGCCTTTAACGGCTGAGCCATCTCTCCAGCCCTTGAGAAGATTGTGAAAAGGCAAGAGGTATCTGGCTGTCTGTGGTTGAATGCCACTGTCCCCTTCAGAGCTAGTGTCTCCCCAGAGGCCCCATGAGGGGCTAGACAGACACCTGTTTGTGATGGGGTTGCAGAGGCAGCAAGTTTGTGTTAGGACTGTGGCTCTTCCTTCTCACTTCCTATTTGGTGGAGTGTCTGCCGCCATGGAGCTCCTTGAGGCTCCAGATGTCATGGTCGGCCGCCTTTGGGGTGGCGCCCACCAGCAGTCCCCAGCTAAGATGCTGTCTCTTGCCCAGACCCTGGGGACTGGAGCCCTGGTAACGTGCAAAAGTGGCTGCTGTGGACGGAGCACCAGTACCGGCTGCCTCCAGCAGGCAAGGCCTTCCAGGAGCTGGGCGGCAAGGAGCTGTGTGCCATGTCGGAGGAGCAGTTCCGCCAACGTGCGCCCTTGGGTGGGGACGTGCTGCATGCCCACCTGGACATCTGGAAGTCAGGTAAGACATGAAGCTGCACGGGCCAGGTCCCTCCTGGCTCCAGGCTGGCCTGGAACTTGGTCGATCTTTTTGCCTCCCTAGTGCTGAGATTACAGGCACACATCCCATGCCCAGCTTTTTAAGGTTAGCTTTCTTTTTATTAAAGAGGTAGTGACTGAACTCAGGCTCAGTCAGCTTGAGCTCGAGCCCTGGCACCTGCATGTTAGGAGAGAACGGACTCCCCCAAATTGTCCTCTGACGTTCACACGAGCGATGGCACACCTGTGTTTACACACACAGCGTTGTTGCCTGCTCTTTTTTTCTCTCTGGCACTTTGGAGGATTCTGCGTTTGCTCATTGGGTCAAGGCCCCTTCCCTTAGAGGGCTGGGAGACTGGGGGACAGGACCCACTCAGGTGACTCTGTGAATGGTCAGTGCCTGCCCCAGCCCGGGCGCCTGACCAGCGGATTCCCTGGCTGATGGCCTAGCAGTGGGTAGAGGGGGTGGTCGAGTGGGTAGCTAGAGAGAAAGGCCTGGTGCAAACGCTGAGGGCCAGCCCTCAGCACTGCCGCCTGGCCACAGCTCCAAAGAATGTCCCTGTCCGGTTTCACAGTGAGGAAAGGTAAGCCCCTGAACACAGAGGCCATGCAGTCGCAGCTCCGACATTCCCACTCCCGTGTTAGTTACCCTAGATAGGCGGGAGGCAGGGAGCTGTAGGACCCCAGCCACGGGGGACCTCAGCTGGGTATCCAACCTCCCCTACTTGTCCCACAGCGGCCTGGATGAAGGAGAGGACCTCGCCCGGGGCCCTTCACTACTGCGGTGAGCCGGGCAGGCGCAAGAAGGCCTGGTGGGGCTGAGGGAGGCTGCCCGGGGAAGCGGATGGTGGCCATGCCACTCACCCTACCGCCCTGGCTTCCAGCCTCCACCAGCGAGGAGGGATGGACAGACGGCGAGGTGGATTCGTCGTGCTCCGGGCAACCCATCCACCTGTGGCAGTTCCTCAAAGAGCTGCTGCTCAAGCCCCACAGCTACGGCCGCTTCATCCGCTGGCTCAACAAGGAGAAAGGTACAATACCCCCTCCCAGAAACACACACACACACACACACACACACACACACACACACACACACACACACTCACCAGGGCAGGGAGGGCTTAGAAGGGGGCGTGACTTATGGCAGAGGGACAGGTCTACAAGGTCTATAGTGGGAGGGGTCAGAAAGGGAGGGAGGGGCGGGGCCTATGTAGGGCGGAGCTGCGTGTCTGTGGGGGCGGGGCTCAGAGTACTGAGAGGGGGAGGGGCTGGGTCAGGGATATGGCTTCTTTAGGAGGGGAGGAAAGGCGGGGTTCCTATGGAGTGGAACTCCTCCTGGAAACATGGGCAGGGCTGGGGCAGGGCTTCTTCTAGGCAGAGATGGGCACAGGGCTCTGGCAGGGATGGAGAGCATGGGCGCAGCTGCGATTGAGGTGGGGTTGGGGCGTGGCTCCAGCTGAGAGAGGTGTGACCTAGTCTGACTCCGCCTTCACCCTGTGCTAAAAGCGCCACTCAGAGATCTGTACCCCTGCAGCTCCAAGGATTTCAAGGTTTAGGGTGTTGCTTGTATCCTCATCAGCCTCTCCACCAGACTGGCACTGGCACTAAGATTCCTTCACCTCTTTAAGGTCCCGCCCCCAACCTCTGCAGGCACCAGGCATGAGCTTACAGACACACAACCAAAACACTTACCACATGCAGTAATAAAATAAATCTTTGGGGCTGGAGAGATGGCTCAGAGGTTAAGAGCACTGACTGTTCTTCTAGAGGTCCTGAGTTCAATTCCCAGCAACCACATGGTGGCTCACAGCCATCTGTAATGAGATCTGGTGCCCTCTTCTGGTGTGCAGACAGAACGCTGTATACATAATTAATAAATAAAAACTTAAAAAAGAACTTTAAAAAATAAAAAAATAAATAAGTCTTTATAAAGCATCATGTTTGGGGGCCGGTGAGACAGCTCAGTGCGGGCAGGCACCACGCCTGAAGACCTGAGTTCAGTCCCTACAGGATGGAAAGGGGAGCGATTCCTGCCGATTGTCTTCTGATCACACACAGGCACGCCGGGGCACATGACACACGTTCATACAATATGAACAATAAAGAAATGAATGTGAAAAATTAATAGCAAGAAAAATCATAGCTTCAACCTAGAGACCCATGTTGTCTATCAGAAACACAATGTGAGCCCTATATATAATATTAAATGTTCTAGGTCCAGAATAGAAATGTTTAAAATCAAGTGAATTTTACTTTAATGCTCTGTTCTGTCTGAACTTTAATACAAAATTCCTAAATGTTCCCCAAATGCAAACTCTTCAGAACACCGTCATGGATGTCCGGCCAGAAAAGCCTGTCAAATACTCCCAAACCCTAAAACTCCAAACTCTGATGTCATTCTGACCCCAATTTCAGATTAGGGATATGCAACCTGCATTTGATCTAATATTATGCGTAAGTTAGAATTTCAGCCAGTAAAAAGGTAAAAATTATTGAAATATAGTTTGCTAATGCCAGGCATGATGGCATTTGCCTTTAATCCCAGTACACAAGGACAGCCAAGGCATGTAGAGAGACCCTATCTCAAAAAGAAGGAAAGGAAAGAAGGAAGGAAGGAAGGAAGGAAGGAAAGAAGGAAGGAAGGAAGGAAAGAGGATATTTGCTAAGTCCCACGACCTGTCCTTGGGGCCAGGGCTGAAGAGGGCCCCAGCATCTGGCTCTTGTCCTTTCCCCAAAAGTGACTCATTGATCTCATCTCTCTTCTTCTCACGGCCTCCACATGCCCATCCTCCTCTCCTCCCACTCCCCTTTCCCCCAGGGATCTTCAAAATTGAGGACTCTGCCCAGGTGGCCCGGCTGTGGGGTGTGCGCAAGAACCGGCCGGCCATGAACTACGATAAGCTAAGTCGCTCCATCCGCCAGTATTACAAGAAGGGGATCATCCGCAAACCCGACATCTCTCAGCGCCTGGTCTACCAGTTCGTACATCCCGTCTGAGAGCCGCAGAGACCAGAGGCCTGTCCCAGACACTCACTCTCTTCCTGGCCTGGGCTCAGCCCAATCTGAATCCAGGGGCTGCTGGCATCCCAGAATCCAAGGCCCCAGAGAGACAGTCCTAAGGATGCACGTGAGCTCTCTGAGTCCCTGCTCAAGGACAAGGGCCCCTGGAGGGTCAAGGGAGCTAGGACTGCTCCCAAGTGGAGAACCCCCACCCCCAGGCTTGGACTGTAGGATTCAACCAAGGCAATTCACAGGATGGCGATATCACTGTTTCCTGCTCCTGCGACCCATCCTGTACCATGACTGGCGTGGTACCAAGAGATGTCTGCATCCTATGTTGGGGAGCCAGGAGTGCCCTAGGAATGGTTAATAAAGATACAAGATAACTGCCAGGTCTCCAGTGTCTGGCTATGGACAACCCAGCCGAGAGGCCAGCAGCGGGCAAGGGTGACTGTGGTCACAGGTGTTTAGGGTGGAGACTACAAGGAAAGCTTGCCCAGGGAGGTGTCATGGAGCTGAGCCTAAGAGAAAAATGGTAGCTGTTTGGTAGACATCATAGAAGAGGCAGAACATTCTCCAGGCCAAAGCAGCTAATCTAGCCAGCCACTGTGCCCTCCTCACCCTGTCTCCACACACAGGCCCCAGGTGAGGAAGGCAGCCTCTGCACTTACTCTGTCAAAGAGCAGGGCTTTGCCTCCAGGTGTGCCCAGGTGTGCCAGGGGTCTGGCTCTCCTGCAAGAGGCCCAGAGCTATTATAGTTTCTCAACCACCTAAGGAAGCTGAACCACATGGTGGACTATGGGAGACGGTGGGCGATTCAGTATGTTTATGGGACAGTAGCTTTGTAAGGATGGAGGGTTTGCAGTCTCTGTCCCCCAAAGACTCCCCAAGATGCATCCGTTGGGTTGTGAGTCCCTTTTGTAGGTGTGAGAGCCACCCTAGTATGGGAAGCTGGTCATGCATCTGCCTGCGTGTGGAGACCCCAGCCAGTCTGCTCATTCTCCTCAGCAGCCCAGGGTACCACACTTCCCTGGTTTATTTGTCCAAATCAAGCATCCCTACTGTGCGCCAGCCACTCCTACTGCCTTTTGTCATTGGCGTCCTCAACAAAACCACCGTGAAGCCAGGGTCATTTCTCGCTCTGTACACAGTGGACCAGAGGTCCAGCATGACTGAGCAATTAGCTCACAGTAACACAGCTGTGGATGCCAGGGCCAGAAGCTGGCTCACTCCATGCCTCCCTTGTCAAAGGGGTCAGCACCTAGCCCCACAGACCGTAGCTTCTGAGGCCAGTCTTCTAGGAGAAGGGACAGGGTGCCAACACTACCCGGAACACCAGGGGTTTGGGGTTTTTTGTTTTGTTTTGGTTTTTGTTACACAGAGACGGGTTTTTTCTGTGTAGCCTTGTTTGTCCTGGAACTTACTCCATAGACCAAGCTGGCCTCGAACTCAAGATCTTCCTGCCTCTGCCCTCTGAGTGCTGGAATTAAAGGTGTGTGCCACCACGCCAGGCTGGACCACCAAGGGTTAAAGGCATCCTGCAGCCTGCCTTTTGCCCCCAGGATTTTATTGTCTCCTGAAGAATGTTTACCCCTGACAGCGGGCAAACAGTGACTTGGCATCTGTCACTCGGGGTTGGACTTGACAGGAGGGGAGGACTCTGCCCAGGTCTCTGCCTTGCTAGGCCCCAGCTGTCTCCCTTCCCCAGGGAAGAGGCGGACTGGGACCCTGGCCAGAGGCAGGCTCAACGCTCTGTTAAACTGGTTTTGTCTCCAGCAAACCCATCCTACTCCTCAGGAGTCCCTGAAGTCACACAGGATGTCCCAGCCGTGCCTCGGCCAGGCACAAAGCTCAGGCAGGGCTGGGGGTTTCTCAAATGGGCAGGGGGGTTGGGGAGCAGGAACAGCTCCACCTAGAGGAGATCAGAGGGGCATCAAGGATCATCCAGAAGACTGCAGCCACCCAGTGACACCTCCTGAGCTGGCAGCAAACCATGGATTTGCCTCCCTCTGTTGGCATAGCCCTATTAGGACCTCACCTGGGCAAGACATTTCCTGACCCCTTTTTGGAATCGTGTGTGTGAGTTAAGAGGCCACCACTCTGATTTCTGGGCTGGGCATGGAGGCCTGAGCCTGCAGTGCTAGCATTTGGGAATAGGAGGCAGAAGTTACTTCGGCTGCACAACCAGTTAGAGACCAGCTACGTGAGATTCTGTTTATTTTATTTTAGATTTACTTATGCACACGGGTGTTTTGCCTGTACACACATTGCCTGGATGTCTGTACACCACATTCATGCAGTGCCTTCGGAGGTCGGGAGAAGGTGTAGGATCCCCCAGAACTGGAATCACAGAAGGTTGTGAGCTGCCATGTGGGTGCTGGGGATTGAACCTGGGTCCTCTGCTAGAGCAGCCAGTGCTCATAACTGCTGAGCAAACTCTCAGCCCTGGTGAGACTCTGGTTTTAGTGAAAGAAAGGAACGAATAAAGGGGAGGAATATGGAGAAAGGAAAGGGGGAGGGAGGGAAGGAGGGAGAAGGAAAAAGTGAAGGGGAAGGAAGGAAGGCTGGTGAGAGGACGGCTCAGATGGTAAAGGGTCATGCCAGGAAGCTCAAGGTTGTCCCCCTACCCTCCACAGATCTGGGGGGAGAGAGTGACATGAACACTCTGGGGTGGGGTGCTGTGGGCACCCTGGGGTGGGTTGATGTGGGCACCCTGGGTTGGGAGTGCTGTGGGCACCCTGGAGTGGGGGTGCTGGTACAAGGGTTATGTTTGTGTGAGGCTCTGTTAGACCACCAGGGTCAGAAGGGCCTCTTGATTCCTACCCACAGACTGGCAGGGGAAGGCGTGGGTCTCAGAAAAGACCCCGCTGAGATGCCAGCAGGCATCAGAGCTCTAGGATGGCTCCCGGAGGGCCGAGCTCTAGTCCTGCCAGGGCGGATGCCCCCAGGAGGCCTCCTACACTACATGTTCACAGCAGGCAAGCAGCAGGAGAGCAAGGAGACCCTGTGTCGCTCCGCGGGAGGCCCCAGTCAGGACTATTGAGAGTTCTGTTTTAAAACCCAAGACTGTCTGAAGATCGAGTTCCTTGAACCATGGATCGGCTAGTCATTTACTGGCTGATTGTTCTGCCTGGTACGGAAACCACCTCACACGACAGACGAGAACCAACGGGCCATACCTCCAACCTTAGAGCCACGAGTTTGGGACTTTAAATGCCCAGGTCTACTGGTCAGTGCTGTCACCCTTCACCTCGTATCTGAGGCCAGAGCCTCAGTGACCTCCCTAGACCCTCAGCTGCCCGGCACTTAGCCTTGCACAGGGCCACCTCCCCCAGGACAGACATCATCATCACAGAGACTCAGAAGACAAGGCAGGGTGATAGAATTCTGGTTTTATCCACAGTCATACAGTCACAACTGATATATATATATATTTGTATTTATATACCTTTAAATTACACAATCATGTACAAAACATTGCTGAGACCACAGCACTTCTCGGAGTTTCACAAGTGTCGGAACTAATGGAGTCAGGAAGCCTAGGGCGGCAGACGCAGTGGCGGCGGCGGGCGGTGGGGCAGCCTCGGCTCCTCCCTGGAACCAGGCTGCAGGATGGTGGTTTAACTGGGGACGAAACACATCACTGACCGAGCCCTGCAGGGTCCCGTGCAGCATCAATGGGGCCCTTGGGGAGTACAGGAGGGGTGTGGACACAGCGAGGGTATGTGTGCCCCGACACCAGTCATGACAGGTGGGGCCAGGCTCAGGGCTCTAGGGATTTCCAGGGACCCTCTAGCACTGGGGTGCTGAGGAGCTTGAGGACCAAGTCTGGTCACAGATGGGGTCGTTGAAGGTGGTTGTTCATAAGGGAGAGAGAGAGATTTTCCAGTCCCTGCCCACGACTGGGCAGCTAGTGTGCTGGGGGGCGGGGGCAGGCCTGGGGTCTAGTCAGGGCCACAGCCCCTTTCCAGATGCTGGGAAGCCGCTAGCGCAGAGGGGGAGCCCAGGCCCCAAGGTGCAGACATGGCGGCTTCTTGCCTTTCTAGGGTGGAGGATTCCTGCCAGCCGGGGAGGCAGGAAGAGCTATGGAAAAAGGAAGGTTCCGAATCCTGCTTCAGGTCCTGAGGGGCCCAGCATCCAACCTTGGCTGAAGCAGAAGTCCCTAGGGCAAACGGTGACAAGGGAGAGGATGCTGGCAGCCCTAGGATGCCACGCTCATGGTCCTGAGGAAGGACTGACCCCCATAGGCCCCTGCCACCGCCCTAACCACGAGAAGAGGGTCAGAGCCCCAATGCCTGGGTCCAAGACAGTGTCAGAAGTAGCTCAAGGGTCCTAGAGAACATAAGGATGCATGCTCTTTCCCCGGAGGCCCCAAAGCCACCCGATCCGGGAGGCGGAGGGTGTCAGTGGCTCAGAGGCCTAGTAGATACTGGCTGTGAGCATGGGACTCCTCAGGTCCTTGTTCCCAAAGTTTCGGATAAACAGACTCTGCCCATTCTCCCCTCTGGGGTGTTATCCAGCCTGTCTGCTTCCCACGCCACCCAAAGGAGAGCTGCCACCCGCTTTCCACCCACAAGGCCCTGTGTCCCTTCCCACCACCCAGAGTCCTTTAATGGAGACTCAGGCTTAGAGAAATTGGGGGAGGTGGCTGCCAGCATTCAGGGGGTAATGTTGGAAAACCAAAAGGGACAGAAAGATAGGGTGACCATCCAGAGCTCCTTTCTCATGCCAGCCTGGGCTGCTGGCTTCCCCATACAGGGCCAGGCTGGATGCTCCCCTGAGCCCACGGGTCTCCCCAGTTGAGAGGGGACCTGGATCCTCCCCTAAGCCCACGGGTCTCCCCAGTCTAGAGGGGACCTGGATGCTCCCCTGAGCCCGTGTCTCCCAGGTTGGCCAGGTGACAGAAACAAGAAAAGGGAGGTTGAGAGCCTTGCGTACTGGCTTCACAAAGGCCGATGCTGACACAGAGAAGGGTGGGGCATTTCTGGATGGCCATGAAGGACGGGGGACGGATGCCCAATGCCTTTTCCCCAGAGAACGGGAGAAGGCTGCTACTGTTGCTGGCTTTGCCCTGGGCTTGGGTGAGGGGGACTTTGCCCAGTGTCAAGGCCTCCGGAGAGGGCAGGGCCTCTGCTAGCTGCAGAGTGGCTCTGGGGATCCTCTGACCACAGGCCCAGACAAGGTTTTCATCCCTCAAAATGGGTCTGGCACTGGGAGGTTGGCACAGCCTGGATAGGATCTGCTCTTCCCCTCACTCTCCCGTGTGCCAGGGACACCATCACTTCCTCTAGCTCTGGAGAGCCCTGGAAGCTCCACAGATAAGGGTGATCAAAAGATCAGGACTGGGAGAACAGCACCCCCAGGGCAGAGTGGAAGACTACAGATTGGGAGGCCTCCTTCTTGGGATGTGGAGGAGGGTAGTAAGCTGGGCGGTGGTGGCGCACGCCTTTAATCCCATAACTCGGGAGGCAGAGGCAGGTGGATCTCTGTGAGTTCGAGGTCAGCCTGGTCTACAAAGTGAGTTCCAGGACAGCCAGGGCTACACGGAGAAACCCTGTCTTGAAAAACCAAAAACCAAAAAATAAATAAACAAATAAATAAATAAAAAAGAAGGGGGTAGTGGTAGAAGTTGGGAGGGGGGAGCGGGGGAAGGAGGAAGAGGTGAAGAAGCCAGGCTCAGGTGACAAGGGCAGCTGCTGGCAGCCCGAGGTGGGGCAGGGGAGCAAAGCAGGGTAGAAGGATCCAGAAGGTATCCCTCAGGGCTCAGGAGACTCTTTGGTGGACTCTGTAGAGCAGATGTGACATTGGGCTAAATCCCTTGTCCACGCTGGGGCCGTTGTCCTAAGCCCCACCACCCTGGCCTCCATCCAGGTAGGCCGCAAATGCTGTCTCTGCATTTCTTTTGTTCTGTTTGACTTTTAAAAAAATAAAAGCTTGATCGGAAAATATGTCTGGAACTCTATGGCGAGGGGAGGGAGAGGGTGGGAGCGGTGGACAAGGAGCGAGAGGACTTGGATGGGCAGGGTAGCTAGATGGCCTCAACGTAGTTGGCAGGATAGAGGCCCAGCTGCCCGCTGTCAAGCCGCCCGCGGCACCAGCCCTGCTCATCTTCTTCTCCCAGCTTGGTGAGCTCGTCTCCTGGGGAGGGGGACACGAGGGCACCTTGTTATGATGGACAGGCACTCAGTCCGAACTGTCCCTTAGCCCAAAACTGTTCAATGAACCCTCCAGGGCGCTCCAACTGAATTACCTGGACTCCAATTCGGGGCTACACCTCACTCGAAAACCAAGTGCTGCCCCGGACCCACTTCAGCCAGCACCCGAGTCTCGGCCCCATCCTCCATGCCTAAACCTCTGCCCTGGCCCCCTTACCTGCCAACCCTTGAAACACCTGTCTCCAAGCCTTGCACTGCCCAATCCAAGCCCAGTCTTCTCTGCTAGCCCCGCCCCCTCAGCCCTGCTCGCTTACCCGCCTTGAAGCTGAGTTCGTCCTGTTCCTGGCCGTCGTAGTCGTAGAGGGCCCGCACACGTACCCCTTTGGCGTCATCCTCGAAGGGGTTGGCGCCGCCATTGGCCTCATTGCCCCCGAAGGGGTTCCCACTCTCATCGTCTGACCACTCGGCGGCGTACGGTTGGCCTCGGTCATAGCTGCTAACACTGGGGTGCAAATGGAGGTCCCGATCAGCGGCTTTGACCCCATCCTATCAATACTCTCTCCTAACCAGAGCTTGGGTCCAAATTCTACCGAGGCTGGGGCAGAGACTGGATGCACGGGGCGGGGTCAGAGCCAATGACCCTCTGACAACTTGAACCTTGTGCCTTAGTATTTCAGCTCCTGAGGGAGGAAGTGCTGCAGAGGACCTCGAGACTGTCTGACCCTGTGACCCTGTGAAAGAGGCACCATCCCTAAATGGATACCAGCTAAGATCTGGAGTGGAGAACCTTCTCTTGGACATGTTACCTCGTCGCTCAAGACAGGGTTTCTCTGTAGCTTTGGAGCCTGCCCTGGAACTCGCTCTGTATACCAGGCTGGCTTCGAACTCACAGAGATCCGCCTGCTTCTGCCTCCCGAGTGCTGGGACTCAAGGCGTGCGCCACCACCGCCCGGCAAAATGCACACATTTACACATTCCCCGGCTGGTCAGAGGCTTGAATCCATTGATGTGGGAGCCTAGAATACTGTGTACCTCACTCACAGCAGTCTTGAAGGGTCACCCATCTGCTTCTCAGTGGACACATGGCAGCTATGGTCTGGGGTAATTTCTTGTCTTCTTGGATAAAATGTATCTGTCGCAGTATGTTGGTCTCCCTCCTACCCAGGAACTCCATGGAAGGTACTCACCTGCCGCGGTCCCCAGCCTGGGATGTGGACTCTACAGCCCCTGTGGCATTGCTCAGTGTGGCCCCCTCTGCCTTCTTAGGCGGTTTCTCCTTCTTGGCAGTGGTGTGGGGGAGGTCTGGGTTCCACTCCTGGGGGTGGAGAGAAGTCAAGCCAAGAGGTCTGAGCTGTCAGGACCCTCCTAACCTGCTAAGGATCCCCCCTTTGCCACGCTGCCCACTCTCACCTCAAACTGGGGCCAGTTCATGGGCATTCCAGGGCCACTGGTGCTGCGGAACCACCTGAGGTCCTCCTGGGCA
Source organism: Microtus pennsylvanicus (assembly GCF_037038515.1). NCBI lineage: Eukaryota > Metazoa > Chordata > Mammalia > Rodentia > Cricetidae > Microtus > Microtus pennsylvanicus. The sequence continues at coordinate 4,190,670 of NC_134585.1, read as the reverse complement.
TCGGCGCCCCTGATGGCCTGCTCCAGTTCTCGGTAGACGTGGGTGTAGCTGTGCAGGAGAGGGCCACAGGGTTCCCACCTCATTCAGAGGCTAGGGCGCTAGGCACATCCCAGCCAGGAAGCAGAAGCATCCCCTCTATTTGCATTTATCTATTTTACATGTGTGTGTGTTTTGCCTGCATGAATGTGTTTGCGCCATGTGTATCCCTGGTGTTCTCGGAGGCCAGAAGAGAGCATTGGATTCCCTGCAGCTGAAGTCAGGGTGTCTGTGGATTCCCTGGAGCTGAAGTAGTGGTATCTGTGGATTCCCTGGAGCTGAAGTAGTGGTGTCTGTGGATTCCCTGGAGCTGAAGTCGGGGTATCTGTGGATTCCCTGGAGCTGAAGTAGGGGTGTCTGTGGATTCCCTGGAGCTGAAGTCAGGGTGTCTGTGGATTCCCTGGAGCTGAAATCAGGGTGTCTGTGGATTCCCTGCAGCTGAAGTCAGGGTGTCTGTGAACTACCAAGCAGGTGTTGGGAATCTCAGTGCTTTGCTGCTGAGCGGCGTCTCCAGACCTTTAACTTGTATTTTTGTTTGTTTTAGTTGTTCGAGACAGGGTTTCTCTGTGTAGCTCTGGCTGTCCTGGAACTCACTCTGTAGACCAGGCTAGCCTCAACCGCACAGAGATAGGTGAGTGCACCTACCTCTGTCTCTCGAGAGCTGGGATTAAAGGTGTGTGCTGCTACTACCTAGCTTTTAACTTTTTTTTTTAAGATTAATTTATTTATTATGTATACAACATTCTGCCTCCATGTATGCCCGCACGCCAGAGGAGGGCGCCAGATCTCATTACAGATGGTTGTGAGCCACCATGTGGTTGCTGGGAATTGAACTCAGGACCTCTGGAAGAGCAGCCAGTGCTCTTAACCACTGAGCCATCTCTTCAGCCCCCGCTTTTAACTTTTTTTAACGTTTTTTTTTTTCCCCTGAAACTTTTGTTTTGAGACAGAGTCTTTTTATGTAGCCTTGGCTAGCTTTGAACTCATAGAGATCTGCTTGCTGCTTCCCAAGAGCTGGGGATTAAAGGTGTTCAGCAAGATATTTTTTTTAAATATTTATTTATTATGTATATAGTGTTCTGGGCACCAGATCCCATTATAGTTGGGTGTGAGCCACCATGTGGTTGCTGGGAATTGAACTCAGGACCTCCGGAACAGCAGTCAGTTCTCTTAACCTCTGAGCCATCTCTCCAGCCCCATCAAGATATTTTTTAAGAGACTTATTTTTATTTATGTGTCTGTGAGTGGATACCACATGTGTCTATGGCCTGGAGGCCAAAGGTGGGGCCACCACAAGGGGGTGCTGGGAACCCAACTCTGTAGGAGCATCAAGTGCACCAGTTGAGTCTCCAGCCCAAGATTTATTTATCCTTTAGTTTTATATGTGTGTGCCTGTGCCTCTGACTGCAAGTGTCCCCAGAGGCCAGAAGGCGGCAGAACCTCTGTCACTGGAGTCACAGGCAGTTGTGAGCTACCCGATGTGGGTTCCAGGAACAGAGCTCAGGTCTTCCCTTTAGCCCCAGCCAAATGCTTCCTGGGAGCAGCTCTGGCTCTCTCAGCCCCAGTGGCCTGACCATGGCCATGCACGGACACCCAGGATCGTGTTTCTGGGGTAACTAGAGAGCACCACCCCACCCCTACAACAGCTGCATCTGCAGACTCCCCCAATACCCCCCTGCAAGTCCCCCTGCCCTCGCCTCCCATCACCAGACCTGGAACTGAGCGGGCCATGCACAGGTACCTGCTGTTCTCCGCTAGATTGAGGTGCCGTTTGATATCCAGCAGGACTTCCTTGAGGAAGACCAGGCGCTTCTCCTCAAACTGCTGGCACTGCTCGAACACCTGCTCCATGCCCTCCATGTACTGGGGTGTGGTTTTGCCCACATCCTCCAGCACCTTCTCATACTTCTCCTGAGTCTGTGGGTACCAGGGCGGAGGATGGGGTGAGGCATTATGAGGCCTGCAGCTCCCAGCTGCCACCCTCAGGCCCACCCCCATTCCCACAGGAGCCCTTTGCACATCCTCCCCACAGGGACCTTCTGCAGTCCTCCCCACAGGGACCTTCTGCAGTCCTCCCCACAGGGACCTTCTGCAGTCCTCCCCACAGATATCTTCTGCAGTCCTCCCCACAGGGACCTTCTGCAGTCCTCCCCACAGATATCTTCTGCAGTCCTCCCCACAGGGACCTTCTGCAGTCCTCCCCACAGATATCTTCTGCAGTCCTCCCCACAGGGACCTTCTGCAGTCCTCCCCACAGATATCTTCTGCAGTCCTCCCCACAGGGACCTTCTGCAGTCCTCCCCACAGGGACCTTCTGCAGTCCTCCCCACAGATATCTTCTGCAGTCCTCCCCACAGGTATCTTCTGCAGTCCTCCCCACAGATATCTTCTGCAGTCCTCCCTATAGGGACCTTCTGCAGTCCTCCCCACAGGGACCTTCTGCAGTCCTCCCCACAGGGACCTTCTGCAGTCCTCCCCATAGGGACCCTTTGCACGTCCTCCCCACAGGTACCTTCTGCACGTCCTCCCTATAGGGACCTTCTGCAGTCCTCCCCACAGGGACCTTCTGCAGTCCTCCCCATAGGGACCCTTTGCACGTCCTCCCCACAGGTACCTTCTGCACGTCCTGCCTGCACTTGTCCACTTTGTCCAGAAGTTTCTTCTGCTGCTCAGGGGTGACCGACTGCTCCGTCTTACTGTTCATCTCCCGAGTCATGGCCAGCTTCTCCTCTTTGCAAGCCAGATGATAGGCCTTCTTGGCCGCCTCCAGCTGTGGGGAGAAGGCCAGGGTGGGTGTGCACGTGGTCACCCCTCACCAATACCTGACTGCCCATCCCCCGACACTGTGGAGCAGCCCTTTTAAGAGGCAAGCGGCTGCTGGCTCTGGCTACGAGGCTTTGCCCAATGCCCTCATCTGCAGGACACGGCTCACAGTCTCTGCAGACATGTCCAGCATGGGATCTGTGGAGCCATCTGGCTGTGTGCTAGGGGAAGCACACTGGGACTAGAGACCCCATGTGGACAGTTCTTTCTGCAGATGTTGTTGTCCTGTGAGTGCCCTCCCTCTCCACAGATGCCCTCCTGTGACATGCCACCCCTGAGCTGGCCCCTGTGAGTGCCCTCCCTCTCCACAGATGCCCTCCTGTGACATGCCACCCCTGAGCTGGCCCCTGTGAGTGCCCTCCCTCTCCACAGATGCCCTCCTGTGACATGCCACCCCTGAGCTGGCCCCTGTGAGTGCCCTCCCTCTCCACAGATGCCCTCCTGTGACGTGCCACCCCTGAGCTGCCCCCCCATCCCGCCTGTCTGAGGCACCTCCTTCATCTTCTTGGCCCAGGGCTTCTGGGCCTTGCGGAAGCCATCCTCTGCCTCCTTGGTCTCCTTGAAGCCACCCATGATCTGCTTGTGGTAGGCGTCCTTCTGCCAGTTCTTGACCTTCTCCAGGTCCTCGTTCAGCAGGCTGTTCTTCACCTCCTGGTGCAGCTCGCTCACCTTATCTGCCTCCGTCATCATGGCACCCCAGGCCCGCTCCAGACTGCCATACTGCGGACCTGGGGGAAAGTCAGGGAGCTAAGGGACCCCAGCACACAATGCCCACAGTCCTCTGATGCTTCCCCTCTTCCAGGGGCAACAGAAACCCCTTCCCACACTGTCCCCAAACTTTTATCCATCCTCTTTTTTTATTTTCTAAGTTGTTGACTTTTTGAGACAGGGTTTCTCTGTATAGTCCTGGCTGTCCTGGAACTCGCTCTGTAGACCAGGCTGGGCTCGAACTCACAGAGACCCACCCACCTCTGCTTCCGGAGTGCTGGGATCAAAGGCGTGCGCCTTTCTGAGCTTTATAAACTCCCTGATTATGACAGCTGAAGGATGGTGGCCCGAGCAACTGGTGTTCTTCGATATTTGGAGAGTTTGGGAATGGGGGTCAGGGTGCTAGTGCTAACTTCCCAAAAACAGTTCAGAAAAAAACGTGCATGCTAACGGAGGAAAAGCCTGGGGCAGATCTCAAGTTTATGGCCAGCCTGGGCTGCAGAGGGAGTTCTAGATTCTCTAGGTGTGAGGGTTACAGTCTGTCTAAAGAAACAAGAGAGAGGTTGGGGGCGGGGAGAGACAGGGAGAGAGAGGGAGAGAGGGGGAGAGAGAGAGGAAGGGAGGGAGGGAGGGAGGGAGGGAGGGAGAGAGAGAGAGAGAGAGAGAGAGAGAGAGAGAGAGAGAGAGAGAGAAGCTAGGCATGGCCAGCTACACCTGGAATCTTCAATTTAGGAAGGGGAGGAAGAAACATCAGATTTCAGGGTCATTCTCAGCCACACAGAGGGTTGGAGGTCAGCCTGGGCTACATAAGATTCTGTCTCAAAATGAAACAGAAAGCTACAGTGAAATGTTATTGTTAGCGGTGAAGCTGGCTCTGAGTAGACAGGGTTTCTCTGCACTATAAATGTGACTTTTTGGGACGTTTCTTTCAAAAGAAAAATTGATGATTGTGTGTGTGTGTTCATTCTCGAGTTGTACAAAGTAGGAGAATAAAGGGGCACCCTGATTGTGAAAAGCCCTGTGGCTGGGATGCTGGTGCACTGGGGTCCCGCCCTGGGGCACCCGCTAGAGCCCGGGGGTGGGGCACCTTTCTCGATGAGCTGACGCCAGCGCTTGGCCCAGTCGGTGAGCTGCTGCGCATAGGCTTTCTCGATCTTGGCGCGCTCCTGCACGCAGCTCATGAGGTCGTTGCACAGGCGGTGGCCATCGTCAATGCGTTTCACCGTCCGCTTGTAGTTCCCCACCTGGCGGCAGAGCAGCTAGTGACCGGGAGCCCCTGTGATCCTGGCCCTGGCCTGCAGGGGGCGCAGCGCCTCCTGCCATCCACCTCGCAGAGTCCGGGAACTCCACGTCAGACCACACGGTCTCCACCTACCCACCTCCTCCAAAACCTCCTCACTGCCATAAAAAGCAGAAGGGGTTTTATATAATTTGGACTTGGGCTGGAATGAATTATTCATTTTGGTCTTGTAAGCTAAATCTATTATATTTATACGAGTCATATAAGCGCGAGCGGAGCTACTGTTTCTTGACACAATATTATGTTTTGTGGACATCTCATTAAGCACTTATTAATCTAGGCCCGCCAGTTTGCTTTTTGGTTCCAAAGCCAAAAGCAATATATATATATTTTTTTTCCTCCAAGGCTCAAATACTCTCAGAAGCCCCTGAAATGCTGGCTTATAGTCTTGCCTCTGCCTCTGTGAGGTTGTTGAGTCCCTGGGCTCACTCAGCTCTCCGGTTCAGAAGTCCACCCTCTGCCCACCATGCAGGGGGTAGAGCGGGAACAGCTAGGTAGGCTATGAGAACTGTAAAGTACAGCAGACGCTGGTGGGAAGGGCTGGGCATTGTCCACTCAGGAGGGACCTGGTCCCAGAGTGTGAGCTGCTACAGGCAGCGTCCAGGGAGCAACCACAGGCCATGACTCTTACCCTACTTTCAAGGCCTCAGCTGCCTGTTGGACACTGGGGATTCTGAAGAGGCCCAAGGAATTGGGGAGCAAGGCTGAGGTCATGGATTGAGTCTGGGTACAGACAAGAGCCTAGACTTCCGCTCACCTCCCAGAAGCTGTCTGTGACCTCGTCCGAGGCTTCATCGTAGGAGCCAGACATGGCGTAGCCGGAAGGAGCCAGGCAGGTGCGGATGGGCAGTCAGGGACTTCGCGCTCACAAGCTGCAAGGGATAGGGCCACAGAGATGAGGGAAGAGGTCCATGTCCTAGTCCTGGCCCAGAGATGAGCCTCAAACTGGGATGGCGGCCTCCTGGAAGGGCTTCCCATGCCGAGGATAACCCCAGGATTCAGTCTGTAGTTTCTGGTGCGTGGTCTCCATGCCTGCTCCTTCCTTCCCAGGATTCTGCTGACAGCCTCTCCTCAAAAGCCATCTCCCTGAGGAAGCCCTCCCTTCCAGCTTATACAAGCCTTCCTCACTTACCAGGGAGCGCCAGTTGGTTTCCTAGCTGGTGCCCCCCTCTCCTCAGTACCGCCTGACCCAGCTGGACCCCGACACTAGATCCTGGATTCCCCTGGCCCCAACACAGAGCCTCTGGTCTTGTCCCCTGGAGTCCCAGCTTCTGTCATGACAGGAGATCTTTCTCCCACTTATATCCCGAGCTAAGGGTTCCCCCAATTTTTCCAGTTGGACCCTGCCCATCTTCTTTTGGCTGCCCAAGTCCTGCCTCGACAGCCCCATTAGCTGTCTGTAGTCTCCCGCACACGGCTGAGCACGTGGTTCTCCGGCCCTGGGGGTCACACTGTCATCTACACAATATCCCGGGCCTGTGTCTGCCCCGGATCTGTCATCAGCATCACAGCTGCCCAATCTAGGCCAGGCTCTGCCCCGGGGGCCGAGGGCACACCCCTCCCCTCCCGGGCCTCACTGTCACCCAGCTGAGAATCGTTCAATGATCAGGAAACAAGCCACAGAGGGCCAAGGGCTTAGCCTTCAAAGAGGCAGCCACGGCTCCTGGGCATTTCCTTGTCTGTGCAATGCAGCTATGGGCTTGAACCCTGACCAGTGAGGTCTCTGGGTGAGGGTTGACCAGCTCTGCAAGCTTCAGCTCCACCTGGGAGAGGCCACTGTCCCTCAGGCTCAAGGCAAGTGGCACCAAGACATGAGGATCCTGGGTGAAGGATGCCCCTCCCCCAGCCCCGTCTCTCTCCTTCTGGGTCTGGTGCCCCATTCCTGGGATGATCCAGTATGGCCTCCTTGTGGCACCTGGGACTGAAGATCAGAATTGCCACAAGCCTCTTGGCCTCTGTAACGGGGGATGGGGCGGTACTGTCATGGCCTGGTCTCACAGGATGGATTCTCCCCCGCCACGTATTGGCTAGGAATTCCCATTCAGAGCACAAGCCAAACAACCACAAGCTGGTTCAGTGCAACGGGGCGGGTCAACAAAGGCTGGGGGTGACCCAAGTCCATGCTGCTGGGGCACTGGCTAAGGGAATGACAGAGCAGACTTGCAGCCTGCACCCATCCCAAGCCACACAGGCCAAGTGATGCGACACCACGCAGAACGGCCTGGCTGGAAAATACACACACACACACATACACACACGCACACACACACAATATATATATATATACATACATACATACATGGGACTGTTTTATATAAAAGGGACTATTTTAGAAAGACCACAGAGCAAAATGGGAAGGGTGGTCAGCCTCAGAAAAGCGTGGGACTGGGAGCCGGGTGGAACGGGTCTCTCACACTGGGATCACCTGAGCCTCTCACGCTTCTGCTTGTGGATAAACTGAATTTCTTTTTGTTATATATTTTATGGTCTATTTAACTTTATTTTATATGCATTGGTGTGAAGGTGTCAGATCCCCTGCAACTGGATCTTCAGACAGTTGTGGGTGCTGGGAATTGAACCCGGGTCCTCTGGAAGAGCAGCCAGTGCTCTTAACCACGGAACCATCTCTCCAGTCCCCCTGAATTTCTTTTAAATCATGTGCATGATTTTAAGGATCTCTGTGGAAGCATTCTCTTCGTTTACGGTTGGCGTAGGAGTGCCCAGCCCGCTGTGGGCAGGACCACCCTGGGCAGGTGGCCCTGGGCCCCATGAGAAAGCAGGACCAGCAAGTCTGTCAGCAGCGTCCCCGTGTTTCCTGCCTCTGCTCTTGTTGCCCTCCTTCAGCCACCAACAGTGATTGGGGTGTGTAAGTCAAATGAACCCTCTCCTCCCCAGCTGCTTTGGGTCGTGGTGTCTGTTACATTAACAGAAAGCCAACTAGGACGCGTGGTGACCAGGGGTCAGGTCCTCAGGTATGTGTGGGAGTACTTTACCCACTGAGCCGTCTCCCAGCCCACGAACTGTATTTCAGAAACAAAACTAAAGTGGGGTGTGTGTGCCTGTGTCTTTGCGTGTGTGTGTGCATGTCTGCATGTGTGTGCACGTGTGTGTCTGCATGTGTGTGCGTGCATGTGCATGCGTGCGTGGGGTGGGGGGAGTCTGGCTACTCTTCCAGAGGACCTGACGTCAATCCCAGCACCCACATGGTGGTTTACAACAAGCTAACTCCAGCCTCAGGGGATCCAATGCTCTTTTCTGGCCTCCACAGCCATTGTATACAATGTGGTATACAGATGCACATACAGGCCAAACACTTCTACACACAAAGTAAAAGAAATTTAAAAAAAAAAGTTGGGCTGGGCGGTGGTGGCACACATCTTTAACCCCAGCACTCAGAAGGCAGAGGCAGGTGGATCTCTGTGAGTTTGAGGCCAGCCTGGTCTACAGAGAGTTCCAGGACAGCTGGGGCTACACAGAGAAACGCTGTCTCAAAAAAAAAAAAAAAAAAAAGGTGTGGTAGGTGGTGGTACAAACCTTTAATACTAGCATTTAGGAGGCAGGAGCATCTCTCCGAGTTTGAGGTCTGTTTGGTCTACATAGGACATTCATGGCTACATAGTAAGACCCTGTCTCAATGACAACAAAACCAATTCACCCTGAGTAAGAATCTACGGCCTGGGAGCTTGGCTGAGGGTGTCCTCCCAGCATCAGCAGGGACAGTCTGACCAGGACCTGGAGTGTCAGGCCGAGAGCCCCACGGCTCCGACAGCAGGGCTTGCATGACCCTCCTGGGCTCCCAGCTGAGGTAGCATGTGGCACAAGAAAGGTCCAGTACCAACTTGCTCTGACTCTGGGCAGTTATGTGGTCCCTCTAGGCCTTGTTGGAAAATGACCTGACTTCAGAATTAGATGTGGGACTGGAAAGACGACCCAGAGGCTAGGAATGCTTGCTGCTCTTCCAGGGGACTGGAGTTTGGGTCCCAGCACCCACGTCAGGTGGCTCATAACCTCCTGTAAGTCCAGGCACCAGACCCACACACAAATATACACATGATTAAAAATAAAAAGTCTTAATTTATAAGAGAGAGAGAGAGAGAGAGAGAGAGAGAGAATGAATTAGTTGAGTTATCCAGCCCAGCCCAGAGCAGATTCTAGGCTGTGTGCGTTCCAGCCACTCCGGGTTGTACCCACATGGGATGTGCTTAGAAGGGAGGCAGGTTAGATGGTGGAAGAGGGGTGTCAAATGAGCCCCCAGTGCCACACACACACTCTCGCAGGCAGGAGGAGGTTCTCCTCCTACAAAAGGCCACGTGGAGCTGTTTCACATGGAGCTATTTCAGCGGTCAGGAAGTGGGTGTGACTGGCATCTGGCACTTCCTGTGTCACACCCAGCAGGCTCCTAGGCGAGGCAAAGGTCACCACATCCGGTTCCCTATAGCCGGTCATCATCAATATCAACAGGTGGCAATCACCAAGTCATGGGCTCAGGGGTGTCACTGTGAGGAGTCTGTCGGGGCCTGGGAAAGTATGACAGGGTGCCAGGGAACAGTCATTCCAAGGTGACCAGCTGCCCAGCAACTAACACTGCTTCAGGCCATGAGGGTCACGGCAACAGCCAGTAAGCACGGGTTTGCTTGTCCGTCCTGTGTCTGTACCCACTGGCTTGGAGGTGGAGCAAGGACCAAGCAGGTGGGAGACTCTAGGGGCCAACGCCCACTTGGCAGGTCTGAAGGGGCACACCCGGCTGGCGTGCATCCCTGGGCAGAGTGGAGGGGGCTCTGGTGGAGAGTGGAGTAGAGGGATGGACTCAGGGAAAGGAGCCTTCCCCCCAGGGTGCACAGGCTTCTACAGCCAGGGGTGGGGGGCAGAGGAAAGATAATACCGCTGGGGGCACTCCTGCCCAGCGACATGGGAACCCCTGCTTCCCCAGCCCCCTGATGCTGGGGTTGAGATATGTACCAGCAGCTCCCCACTTTCCTCTCTCTCAGCCTCACAGAAGCCTTCTTCTCCCCATCTCCTGGCTGCTGGTCTGTGTCTCTTGGGAACTCTAACTAGCAGTCCCTGAAGGGAAAGAGCACCTAGGATTGGGAGCCCAGAGTCCTGCTCCAAGTCCACTTTCTTTATTATATAGCATGTATTATTGTTGCTGCTGGCAGGCCTTACGTAGCCCAGGCTGCCTCACATGCCTTATGTAGCCCAGGCTGCCTCACATTCACTATATAGTAGATGATGATCTTGAGTTTTTGATGCCCCTGCCTCCACCTCCCCAGTGATAGGGTCACTGGGCTACCATGCCCAGTGTACACTGAACAGGACTTCTGCGTGCTGACAAGAGCCCCAGCCACTGCTGTAAAAGTGGTGATGACATCAATGCTGGCGGGCACCAGCTCATATTCACTGAGTGTCCACTCTGGGCTAGGTACCGGTCTACATGCTTTACGTGTACCTCATCTACATGTAAAGACGGAGAAACTGAGGCACGAGGCAGATAAGATGGCACAGCCAGGGCCACGAAGGTGGTGAATGGCGGAATTGGGTCCAACCCTGGCTACAGATAAAGACCCCACCTCTCTTCGGGTCCCAGGAGAAGAGGAAGAAGCCAGATGAGAGCATGGGGTGTGGGTGTGTGCAAGCGGGCAGAGAGGTGAAGTAGCAGGCCTAGGTCATACAGCACGCAAGGCACCCTGGGCTGGCTGGGTCCTCCTCTGTCCCTGCTCCCAGGTGTCCAGCCCACCACTGCAATGTCCTCAGACTCCTGGGTCAGTCAGAGCAGCCTCAAGTTCCACACACGCCCACTGGCTCCCAGCTCTCTTCTCCCTTAGAAATGGTCAGAGCAAGACAGGCAGTGGTGGCGCACACCTTTAGTCCCAGCATTGGGGGCAGAGGCAGGTGGATCTCTGTGAGTTTGAGGCCAGTGTGGTCTACAAATAGAGTTCCAGGACAGCCATGGCTACACAGAGAAACCCTGTCTAGAAACAACAACAACAACAAAGAAATGGGCAAGGCAGACAAGCCTCTGTTGGGATGCCATGCAGTACAAAGAAGTGGGCTTAGCGGTGAGGTGCTGTGTTGTCCCGCACATCCCTCCCCACCCCACCCCTCCTCCAGTCCAGCCTCCTCTGGCCGCGCTTCCTCAAGCCTGCTGACCCTGGTCACTCACACAGAACTCTCCCAGTCCACTGTCTCCTCACACCCCTCCTACAGTGAGGGTTCAGGACCCCACCCTGGCTTTGCAGCACACTGGCCCCCAGGGCCATGGAGGACTGAAGACTGGGTTCAAATCACAGCGCTGCCACTTCTCAGTGGTGGGACCTCAGCTACCTGAGCCTCAATTTTCTCACTTGAGGAGCCGAGGGAGTGCATACCACCTATCCTGGGGCAGAAGGAGAATGGGTCACCAGCACAGTGGGCAGAGGCAGGCCGGCCTTGCTCTACGGTCAACACCGCTGAGTCAGCCAACGGCTGGCGCTCCTCCTGAACTGCTGGGTTCATCTCGGACGCCGGGTCCTGGTGAGAAGCCGGGCCTGGGCATGTGTCGTGGCGCACCCCTGTTCTCCCAGCAGGCAGTGGTGCAGGCAGGAGAATCAGCCTTCCCTATACGGCTAATTTAAAGCAGCTTGACCTACATGATACCACGTCTCGGATAAAACAAACAAATGCATTTGACCCTATTTCATATGCCTGCAGGTCCCCAGGGGACTTCTCTTCGAAATGATGGCTTCACAGATGCTGGCCCCTAAAGGAGACAGCAGGTAGAATTCCTGTCTCACCTGTGCTGCAGGGCACCAGGGAGACCCAGGGCCCAGGGGGCGCTACTGAGCAACCAGAAGCTTCATGGACTCCAGAAGGGGTTAGAGGGCAGAGCCTCAGAGGGCACCCTCTGACCTGCTCTGGATTTTTCACCCCCAAACACAGTCCCACACTACTGTGGGACTACTCCCAGCCTGGTGAAGGACTCAGCATGTCCAGCCCCACAGATCTTCCCTGGGTGAGCTGTTGGGGGAGGCACGACATGTCCCCGCCACCTTAGGGCACACACATTCTGGTGAGATGGTGACAGTAAAGAAAGGCCAGGTCCCAGGGGCCTTGAACTGTCCAGCAGGAGTGAGGCTTGGCCTTCACCCCAGACTTTAGCTCCAAGTCTGCAGGGCAAGGGACCCAAGGGGCTCTACCTTCCCATCCTGTCTCAAGGCAAAGTGTGAGGGGTCTTAAGTGAGTACCCAAAGATGGGGAACAGAAGGGGGGCTGCGAGCACCGCCGTCTGCCCTCTGCTCTAGATTCACCCCCTTAGCCAGTGATCAAATGCCAGTACCCTCTCTAGGCACCAGTCTGTCCAGTCTGTCCTGAACCCATGCATCCAGGACAGCTTTGCGTAGAGCTATGCGGGCGTGGGTAACGCTCCTGGTAGGGACATGATGGGGTTTTCCCACAGTAGAGACCCCAGGTGACAGAAAGAAGGAGGGAGTGCTGGCAGGATGAAGTGTGGTGGGGGCAGTTGTGGCGGCTTCCTCTCCCAGCATTCCAGTCTCTCAGGGGAGTCACACCGCATCACGCTGCCCTCCCACTGCGGACATCAAATCCCAGAGCCCCCTGAAGCTCAGGAGTGCGCCAGCCCCTCCTGAGGCAGGGACCCTGGCTCTCAGAACAGAGGCAAGCTGCAGTAGGGAGCTCCGAGCCTGGGACGACATTCTAAGGGGCTGGACTGGCGAGACAGAGTAGGCCGCATGCTGACAAGTACTGTGGAGAAGGGTGGCATGGAGGGGGGCAGGGGACCACGGCCAGGGCCGGGAACTGTGCTATACAAAGACCCGAGGGAGGAGCATCCAGCCTGAGGGCCCAGCCAGCGCAAAGGCCCTGAGGTAGAACCACAGCATTTATGGTGGCAGCAGACTGAGCAGGGGTAGGACAGAGAGGTCTGGAAGGCATAGGGGCGCCAGGTGGAGGAGGCGGATGACTTGGGTCTTCCAGGCCAGGAGACCTGAAGTTTCCTCCCAGAGACAGAGGGAGAGCTGGGGTGAGGTCTGGCTTTTATCTCTAAGGTTTCCCTAGAAGACCTACAGTGGGGCAGGTACAGGGCCTCAGAGCTCCCCACTGGGGGGCACCTTGGAGAGGGGTCGCAGGTAGGGGGCAGAAGGTGGGTACAGAGTTCCTATTACTCTGAAGCCAGGGGGACTTCTAGTGGTGGGGTACAGCTGAGAGGAGAGGAGCAGTGACTTTAGAATTGGGGGCTGGGCAGCTGACATATTCATGGCCTGGATGGAGCCCAGTTCTCTCTCAGCTCCAGGTCTCTGAGTGCCAGGGCCTCCCGTGGGCTCTCTGTTGTGTGGGAGGAGCTCCTGGGGAAAATGGGGTCTCAGCCTGGCTGCAGATAATTGGGTATGGGTACTACACCCCACTATGTCTACTGACAATGAAATATATAGCAAACATCACATAAAAACTGCACCCTGTCAGGAACGGGGTGGGGGATGGGACCGACGAGGCAGGAAGGGGGAAGTGGAGGCCAGGCTATGGGCAGGCGGCAGGCACTGGTTAAAAGACCCTGTCTTCCAGAGATAACTAAGCCCTGCTGGGGGACCAAGGTGGCAGCTGATGACCCTGAAGTCAGTGGGCCTGGCTTCAGAGGGCAAAGCACATAGAGACCATTTCAAGGCTTCATGAGGGGGGGGGGGAGATGGAGCTGTGAGGGGAAGATCGGCACTCCCGACCCCCTCCTTGCCAGCCCACCTCTGCTCTCTCACCTCCCAGGCAGGCCCCTGCCTTCCAGGCACAAAACCTGTGCCCACACTCCCAGACTGTTCTTGACATTTGCAGAAATCAGCAATCCCATAACCTACAGGGGGCTTCCACCGTGCAGCCGGGCCTCTGAAAGAACTGGGGAAGGAGGGAGGCTCACAGGTCGTGCAGGACCAAGCAAAGAACTCAGTCAAATGGCCAGAGGGTGCTGGGTACGGAAGTGAGGCCCTAGCCTGAGGTAGGGTTTCCAGGCTACCTCTGCTCAGCTCCTCCCCAGCGCTCCACTCTGCCTCCTCCTCCTCCGGAGCAACAACGGTAGCTTTTCTGCAGTGTCCCTGCTACCCCAGTAGCAGTGAGCAGGTCCCCGGCAGCACCACTGCAGAGGGACAGAGAAGGCGGAGGAAGGCCACAAGCCACCCACCCCAACGTGGAAATCCCTGGCTGGCCGGTGGGCTGGGTCGAGAGCCCTTTGAGAGTTGCAGGGTCATCCCATCCTCCCCATCCCATCCCGAGCAGGGAGGGACTTATATGTCCTGACTTGGAGCCCAGGGTACAAGACCACCCAGGAGTCACCCCAGAGGTTCTGGCGTCAGACAGAGGTTTGGGACAAACGGCCAGAGACTAGCAGATCCCTGGCGGGATGGGGGATGGGGGTGGAGGGTGAGAACAAGCGCACTCCTTTCCACGCCTGGCCCCTCCCTGTCTGGCATGGACCTGGGGAGCGCCTGAGCCCATTGCCTCTGGGGAGTGGGGCAGCTCTACAAAGTCACACCTGTGGTGCAGACAGGGAGGGAGGTACAGAGGAGAGACAAGACGACAGACAGGAGACAGTCCCAATGCGACGCGGAGAGCAGGTCCCTGGACCCCCGAGCCCCTCGGACCTGCTCGTTTGCTAGCAGGTGCACCAGCAGGAAAGCAGGGGCGCTCGGTCCCCACGCTCCACGCAGACTTCTCCAGAACCCCATCGCCTACCTGAGCCCGGCTGGGCACCGAGCTGGGGACAGGTGAGCTCTTATTGCCCTGGCTGGGCCAGGCCAGGGCCGGAAGGGCTGCTTGGCCACCTGCTCCGTGATGGCAAGTGGGGCGGGGGCCTGGCGCCGGGCTCGGGGCTCCCTGTCCTCGGGGTCCCCTCCGGCGAGTTCTGGCTCGGGAGGCGACAGCGCCCGAACTGCAGGAGCCAGCTCCCTGCCCCCACGCGCCGGTCCTCCCCCCCACCTTCCCGACCCGCCTCCTTCCCCAGCCACCCACCGCCCGCTGCTCGTTTCTATGGCAACCGGGTAATGCTGCGCACAGATGTCCTCCTTGGGTGGACGGCAGGGGACGCCCTCTTTCTGCACCACGCCGCGGTGACCCGGGAACACTCCCGCATCTCGCATCTTGTTGTCTTTTCGCTGCCAGCACCCTCGGTCGCACAATCCCCCCCACCATCGGCCGCCAGTCTCCCCGCAGGGTATGCTGCGGCGCTCCTGCTCCATCCTTCACACCTCACCTCACGCTGAGCTGCTCGCCAAGACATTTCAGTCAGCTTGATCATCCCGGCTCAGTGACCAGACTGCCCCCCCCCCCAGTCCTGCCAGGTTGACTGTGAAACTCACACAACCTAGAATTCATACCCATTATACAGATTCATGCCTTTATATTCAAGACCGTCTCAAGCCTCACTGCGCAGACCCACAGAGATCTTCCTGCCTCTGCCGAGTGCTGGGTTAAGGGCGGTGCGCACCACCACACAGCCTTATTAAAAGCAAAGATTTTTCCCCCCCGAGACAGGGTTTCTCTGTGTAGCCCTGGCTGTCCTGGAACTCACTTTGTAGACCAGGCTGGCCTCGAACTCACAGAGACCTGCCTGCCTCTGCCTCCTAAGTACTGCGATTAAAGGTGTGCGCCACTACCATCCAGCAAAAGTAAGGATAGTTTTTTAATGCAGGTGTGTGCAGAGCCCAGTGGCCAATCCTCAGGAGCCTTGAGACAAGGTCCTCCACTGAACCTGGAGCTCACCCGTGGGCTGGCCATGGAACCCTGGCGTCCTCTTGTCTCCACCTCCCCAGGGTTGGGATTAAACACATATACCACTAAGTCGCTGGTTTTTATGTGGGTGCTGGGGATTTGAACTCAGGTCCTCAAGCTTTTGAGGCAAGCATTTCACTGACTGAGCCATTTCCACAACTCACAGATTTATTTATTTATTTGGTTGGTTGGTTTGGTTTTTAATTTTAGAAGACAGAGTTTCTCTATGTAGTCCTGGTTGTCTTGGAACTTACTCTGCAGAGCAGGCTGGCCTCACACTCAGAGAGTCATCTTTCTCTGCCTCTCAAGTGCTGGAATTAAAGGAAAGGGTCAGCATTCCCAGTTTGAAGATTTGTTTTATATCTTCTGCATGTAGCCTGCAGACCAGAAGAGGGCGCTATATCTCATTACGGATGGTTGTGAGCCATCATGTGGCTGCTGGAAATGGACCGCAGGTTAAGAGCAGCTAGTGTTCTTAACCACTGAGCCATCTCTCCAATCCTGCGTATGAATATTTTGCTGAGTCATCTCACTAGTCCTACACTTACTTGTGTGTGTGTGTGTGCGTGCGCGCGCGCACCCGCCGCGCATGCCTATGTGTGTGTATGTGCATGCATGTGCATGCCCACCCTATGCTACAGTGAACTGGGAATTAGAAGACAGCTTTCAGGAGATATGAGTTCTAGGGTTGAACTCAGGTGACCAGAGTTGGCTGCAAGTCCCCTTCCCCCTAAGTCATCTCGCTAGCACCCCCAAAAAGTCTCTTTAGTCTTCATTTGGGGGCAGGGTCTTGATAAATTGCGCAGTCGAGTCTGTCTTTGCCCTCGCTGCATAGCCCAGGTTGGACTTCAGCCTTCCATCCTCCTGAGGGCGGGGATCCCAGGGGTTGTCGGGTTAATGACAACCTCATCCACATCCATCACACAAGTCCCTCTCAGCCAGAACACTGCTGCCAGCCACAGACTGCTGGCCCAAGGTGGCAAGTCCCCTGTAAGCTAGAGGCCACCAGCCACCAGAAGGCTACAGAGCCCACTAGGAAATACGCTCTGAGACCAAGACATTTTCCCAAGGTGATAAAGTCAAGAAAGGGTTGGACTGGGATTGGAACCCTCTGCCAACAACCGTTATGATCTTTGCGACTGCGTTATGAAAGACTTAATTAGAAAACGTGGCAACAGTTACCCAAAGTCTATAGGGTTCATAACCAAGTTCAATCCTTATCTTCGGATCAAAAGCGAAACAGAAACGCTGTATCTGAAGGTGCGGACAGTCTAGTGGTGTCACAGGGCCTGAAAATGACCTTCGAGGTAACAGCTAGCCTTGGGGAAAGTCCACCATCAGTGTTCTCAGGCCTAGAGGGTGGAGGTGCTGAGTGCTCCAGGGTACAGGCTCTCTGGAGAGGGCCACGCTGGGGGATGGGAGAGATTGGGTGCTGGAGAAGCCCCTCTGCCCACCCACCAGCTCCCAAGCCAAGATCGTGTTTCTTCCAAAGAGAGGCTCCACCCAGGGACACAAAAGACAGCTGCCCACTCCCAGTGAGCTTGACCCAGCCCATCTGCTGCTGCCTGGCAGACCCAAGTCCTGCCTCCCCACACTGAGACACCAGACGGACCCTGTGGGAGAAGCAGACCCTCCTGTCATCTCTCCACGGAGAACATCCCTGCCACGACATCCCTACCATTAGCCCAGTCTAGCCCATCTACTGCTGGGAAGACCCCACCACTGCAGCTCTAGTTTGCTCATGACCTCAGCCGTTGTCCCCAACCCCTTGTAGAGATAGCATAGAGGAGGATAATGTTATACCTAGGACACAAAGCAGCTGCCCTCCTGCCCTTCCCCGCCATATCCACTTCCACCACCCCTGCTGTGTCTTCTTGCCCAGCACCCAAAACACTCACTGCCCCTGCCCCCACCCTGGCACAGTTATCCACGTGTTCCCCAGCACCAGGGCCAATGCAATCAGGGCTCATTAGCTGCTGCTTTGCATATCATTTGCATAATGTTCCCTTGACTGTCAAAATTCCAGAATCCTCCTCAACCCCTGAGCAGCTCTGCAGAAATACAACAGACAAAGCTCCACTGGTGTGGGGGGAGGGGCGTGGGTCTATGCAGGAGGCTGAACACTGGGCACGGGAAGCAAACAGACAGAAGCAGCATCCAGAGCCCCTCAGGCCCAAAGGAGGGCATCGGACGCCGACTGAGCAACTTGCTGAGTCCAGGCAGCAGCAGGCACAGGACTTCATAGGCATGGAAACTGAGTCTCAGAGCAGCTAAGGCTCCACCGCTCAAACTGTGGGCCCGAGGCTGAGGGGTGGTCAGTGGGAGAGCACGTGCACATGCGCACGCACAAGAGACGAGATCGTGGGGTGGGGGTGGTAGGGCACAGTCATCATCCGAATTACCCATCAAGACATGCAGGACTCTGGTCCCCACCCCACACGGAATCCATACTCCACAAGAGCCTGGCACTTTATGTGGGAGACCCGCTGTCCAACACGGCAGGACAATGAAGCAGGCACCAGCACTGCGCTGCGTCCGGATGAATCCCAGGCTACAAGTCAGGCAGTGGTGGCGCACACCTTTAGTCCCAGCACTCGGGAGGCAGAGACAGGAGAATCTCTGAGTTCAAGGCCAGCCTGGTCTACAAAGAGAATGCCTGGGCAGCCAAATAGTTCCTGAACACCTACTGTGTGTAGTACTAACCTGGGGCCAGGGTGGGGCACACAGTAGGTAACTAGCCAGACAGGACCCACAAGATCAAGGACCTTTCATGCCAAAAGGGGAGCTACACCACAATAAATAATGATGTAATTTCAAGTGCTAGTCTGTGTTATCAAGAAAATAATGTTGGGGGCTGGAGTGATGGCTCAGTGGTTAAGAGGTCGTGAGTTCAATTCCCAGCAACCACATGGTGGCTCACAACCATCTGTAATGAGATCTGGCGCCCTCTTCTGGCATGTGGGCATACATGGAGGCAGAATGTTGAATACACAATAAAGAAAGAAAGAAAGAAAGAAAGAAAGAAAGAAAGAAAGAAAGAAAGAAAGAAAGAAAGAAAATAATGTTAGCTATGAGGAAAGTGTGAGTGGGGGCCATGTTAGAGCTTGTGGTGCCGGTGTGTGTGTGTGTGACTCCGGGCCTTGCACGCACCAAGGAAGCACTCTACCATTGAGCTACACCCCAGGCTACAGCCGATCTTTGAAGAGGTGACATCTGAACAGACGGAAATAAAGGGAGAGAGGGAAACTGTGAAGGCTTGGAGGAAGAGTGTTTCTGGCAGAGGAGACAGGAAAGGCGAGGGCCATGAAGTGGGAGGGACCCAAAACTGGTGAGTGGGTGGATGGGTAAGTGTAGGGGTGGGCAGATAGGTGGGTGACTGGATGGATGGGTGGGAAGATGAATGTAGGGGCAGGCAGGTGGGTGGATGATGGATGAACAAACGGATGGATGGATGGGTGGATGGATGGGTGGGTGGATGGATAGGTAGATAGGTGGGCCAGGTGTGATGATGCACACCTTTAATATCTGCTCTGGTGAGGCAGAGGCAGGTGAATTCAAAGTCAGCCTGGCCTACATGATGAGTTCCAAACCAGGCAGGGTTATATACTAAGACCCTGTCTTAAAAAAAAAAAAATAGCAGGGCTGGAGCGATGGCTCAGAGGTTAAGAGCATTGCCTGCTCTTCCAAAGGTCCTGAGTTCAATTCCCAGCAACCACATGGTGGCGCACAACCATCTGTAATGAGGTCTGGTGCCCTCTTTTGACCTGCAGTCATACACACAGACAGAATATTGTATACATAATAAATAAATAAATATTTTTAAAAAATAGCAGATTGATGGCTAGGTGGATGGAGAATGATGGGTAAATAGCTAGATGGTGGGTGAGTAGATGCCTGGATGGCTAGATGCATGGGTCAGTGGGCAGGTAGACTGGTGGGGGCTGTGTGGATGGAGAGATGGATGATGGCTGGATGAGGGAACCAGTGTTTAGATGGATATATGGATGCAGAGGTGGGTGGGTGGATGGACATATAGATGGATGGATGGATGGATGGATGGATGGATGAATAGAGACATGGATGGCTGGATGGATCAGTGGACAAGGTAGATGAATATGTGGATGGGTGAATGGGATCCGTAGGTGGGTAGATCTATGTATGGATACATGGATGGATGGATGATGAATACATTGTTCAGTGGATGGGTAGAAGAGTAGATGGATGGGTGGATGGGTAGATGGGTGGATGGGTGGGTAGATGGGTGGGTGGGTGGAAGGATGGATGGGTGGGTGGAAGGATGGATGGATGGGTGGATGGATGGATGGGTGGGTGGAAGGATGGATGGGTGGGTGGAAGGATGGATGGATGGGTGGATGGATGGATGGGTGGGTGGAAGGATGGATGGGTGGGTGGAAGGATGGATGGATGGGTGGATGGATGGATGGGTGGGTGGATGGATGGATGGGTGGGTGGAAGGATGGATGGGTGGGTGGAAGGATGGATGGGTGGGTGGAAGGATGGATGGGTGGGTGGAAGGATGGATGGGTGGGTGGAAGGATGGGTGGGTGGGTGGAAGGATGGATGGGTGGGTGGAAGGATGGATGGATGAGTGGATGGATGGATGGGTGGGTGGAAGGATGGATGGGTGGGTGGAAGGATGGATGGATGGGTGGATGGATGGATGGGTGGGTGGAAGGATGGATGGGTGGGTGGAAGGATGGATGGGTGGGTGGAAGGATGGGTGGATGGATGGGTGGGTGGGTGGAAGGATGGATGGGTGGGTGGATGGATGGATGGATGGGTGGAAGGATGGATGGGTGGGTGGAAGGATGGATGGGTGGGTAGATGGGTGGGTGGGTGGGTGGGTGGAAGGATGGATGGGTGAGTGGATGGATGGATGGATGGGTGGAAGGATGGATGGATGGGTGGATGGATGGATGGGTGGGTGGAAGGATGGATGGGTGGGTGGAAGGATGGGTGGATGGATGGATGGGTGGGTAGATGGGTGGGTGGATGGATGGGTGGGTGGATGAATGGGTGGGTGGAAGGATGGGTGGATGGATGGATGGGTGGGTAGATGGGTGGGTGGACGGATGGATGGGTGGGTGGAAGGATGGGTGGATGGATGGGTGGGTGGATGGGTGGGTGGGTAGATGGGTGGGTGGGTGGAAGGATGGATGGGTGAATGGCTGGGTGGGTAGATGGATCAGTGGGTAGGTAGGTGGGTGGCAGGAAGAACTACCCAGACAGATAGCAACAAGGGCAGTGTAACAAGGAGGGAAGCAGGGCTTCAACACTATAGACTCTGTCAGTCACACTAAACATTCAAATTCCAACAACGGAAGGAAGCCTTTTTGTTAGCTCACTGGAAGGATTCAACAGCAAAACAAAGGTAACAGAGGGGGAAAACAGTAAACCTGAAGACAGAAAAATGGAAATTACTCAAAGCTCAGAAAATATTGTCTGAACAGCGGAGAGAAAATGGGTTGTGGGGAGTCGAAATGGATGGAGCCTCAAGAGACTGTGAGCATAACCAAAAAATCTAACGTGTACGTTGTCTGAGTCCAGAGAGAGGAAGGGTAGGAGCTAAGAAAGCGTTCAAAGAGAGGGCAGAAAACAAAGCCCCAAATAGATAAGAGCACAGACGCCGCCGAGCACCCCGCACGGTTCTGGAGAAGCAGACGACACGGTGAGAAAGGGACCTTGTCGAATGGAAAACGGACAATAGTGGTTCACGCGGATGACAGTGGGACTGTACAAGGGGCTGGAAGGGAAGACTGCCACCCGCCCACCTGCGGGTGACTCAGAGTAGGGTCTCAGTGAAGGACAGCCCCAGGAGAGCGGCTGGAGGAACAGGAGAGAAGGCTTGTGGGAGAGTCAGGAGGAGTAAAAATAGGGGGCAAGATGACAGGCGAGACTTCTCGGGAACTTTCTAGCTGTGAGCTGAAGTAACCGTTATCACGTTGTTATCACACTGTCTGCAAGCCTCTCACAGTAAGGGAGAGCCATCTAGATGAGCATGGAGGGCTTCAGACTCCATAGAGGGCTTCAGACTCCGGGTGGGTTTTCTATAATCTGCCTCAAAAGGTCGACGACGCCAAGGTGACAAAAAGTTAAATATTTTTTTATGTTTTTGTGTTTTTATTGGGATTTTTCCTGAGTAGGAGCTGCCACCATGAGGTATGCCTCCTGGTGTCATATTTATATTTTGGTTATATGGTGACATATAACCAAAAGGTTAAATATTAAAATGTACATTGAAGTCAGGTGTGGTGGAGCGCATCTTTAATCCCATTAATGAGAAGGCAGAGACAGGAGGATCTCTGAGTTCAAGGCCAGCCTGGTCTACATAGTGAGTTCTAAGACAGCCTGGTCTACATAGCGAGACCCTGTCTGAAACAAACAAGTCAGTTCCCAGATCATTAATTGATAACACAGCTGCGGCTGCCAACTGGACCTCCTGCACTAAGAAGTCAAAGGGACATCCCTAAGAGGTGCCACCAAAGCACACAAGGGTGGAGGGTGGCTCACCGGGTTGGAATGCTTGCCCAGCACACGTGAAGCCCTGGCTTCCATCTCCAGCACCCCATAAAGCAGACAGCGCTCAGGAGCTAGAGGCAGGAGGATCAGAAATCTAAGGTGATCCTTGGCTATACAGTGAGTCCAAGACCCTTTCGCTGGCTGGAGAGATGGCTCAGTGGTTAAAAGCATCAACTGTTCTAGAGGACCCGAGTTCAATTCCCAGCCCCACACGGCAGCTAACAACTGTCTGTAACTCCAAGATCTGACTCCCTCACACAGACACACAGGCAAAACAACAACACTCATAAAATTAAAAAAAAAGACCCTTTCGCAAAAAGGAGTTTTAAAAAAGAAAAGAAAAAGGCTAGGTAGCTGCCTCACTGAGGTTCACAACCAAAGGGCGCCAGGGAGCCCACGGCACATTCCTGCACATCACACTCTAATCTCCTCTGCTGTGACAGGCCTGAGACTCACTTCTTTGACAGAAAAACATGACCCCCATCGGTGTAAAACCAACACTTGGGATGCAGCAGCCTCTAGTTATGTGCTATATTTAGAGATGACGCTCGGCGCTCCCATAAAGCAGCATTAGCAGTAACGTGAGGCAAACCGAGCCCTGCTTGCTGTCCCCAGGAGAGGACCGGGGGCTGTGCCTTCGATCGCGCCGACACCCTGACACTCGGAGACCTGCAAGTCCCACATCTATTTCTGCTGTTTCAACCTGCCCTGCAGGGGACAGTGAGGAAGGACAGTGGGGACATCAGACTCAAAAGTGGAAGCAAATGTCTGTGTCCCACAGTCCTTCCTCCTCTGCCTTCCTGACCAGGGTCCCCACTGCATGAGGGAGAGGGCACCAGGGTGTGGCTCAGTGGTATGCATGTACCTAGCATGTGTGAGGGAGACTCTGGTTCCATCCCCAGCGTATGTGCACACATGGAGTAGGGAGTACAGGGCACACACAAACACACACACACACATGCATGCACGTATGGGGGTGGGGAGTACAGGGGCATACACATACACACACAGAGATTGGACTCCAGCAAGGCTGCACACACACACACACGGGGGGGGGGGGAGTACAGAGACACACACACACACACACATGCATGCACGTATGGGGGTGGGGAGTACAGGGGCATACACATACATACACAGAGATTGGTCTTCAGCAAGGCTGCACACACACACACACGGGGGGGTGGGGAGTACAGAGACACACACACACAGAGATTGGTCTTCAACAAGGTTGCATGCGCACACACACAAACACACACTCATAGGGGCAGGGAGTACAGGGGCACAAACATACACAGAGACTGGACTCCAGCAAGGTTGCATGAGTACACACACACACACACACACACACACACACACACACACACACACACGGGGGTGGGAAGTACAGGGACACACAGAGATTGGTCTCTTGACTCAGCACTGGTTGACATATGGGGCTGTCCTGGCACTATGGGTCCTGAGCAGCATCCTGGCCTTCCTCCAACAGGTACTAGCAGTATCCAACCCCCAGACATGTTAAAAACATGCAGACACTGCCAAGTGGCCCCTGGGAACAACTGCCTCCCAGACTGAGGAGCACTGGGCTGGGCCGGATGGGGCCAAAGCTTTTCAGCACAGTGGGCTCTTGTTGAAGCACAAACTGCAGGTTACCATGGTGACTCGGGCCTGTCATCCCAGCCTGGGAGGCTGAGGAAGGAGGACGGCTAATTCGAGGTCTGCCAGGGCTACAGAGAGACCAAAGCCAGTCTGTGTTAACTCAGGGTACCCTGTCTCAAAACACAAAGTAAAAAGGCAAGTTTAGCCGGGCGGTGGTGGTGCATGCCTTTAATCCCAGTACTCGGGAGGCGGAGGCTGGAGGATCTCTGTGAGTTCAAGCCCAGCCTGGTCTACAGAGTGAGTTCCAGGGCAGGCTCCAAAGCTACAAAGAAACCTTGTCTCGAAAAAACAAAAACAAAAAACAAAAAGAACAGGTGTCTTTAATGGCTGGGCCATCCCTCCAGCTCCCCATGGAGCCCTGGCCATGCCTAGCCTTTGAAGGTGGGTGCAGGGGATTTTTTTTTTCTTTTTTTTTCTTTTTTTTTTTTTTTTTTGCTTTTTCGAGACAGGGTTTCTCTGTGGCTTTGGAGCCTGTCCTGGAACTAGCTCTGTAGACCAGGCTGGTCTCGAACTCACAGAGATCCGCCTGCCTCTGCCTCCCGAGTGCTGGGATTAAAGGCGTGCGCCACCACCGCCCGGCTGGTGCAGGGGATTTGAATTCAGAGACTTCTTTCCCTTGGCACTGTCTTCAATGTCACCCATGCAGGGGCATGGAGCAGCTTTGTCAGGGCTCAGTAATATTCCATCTCGCGTGTACAGCACGTCTGTTTATCCGTTCCTCTGCCAATGAGCAGCGGAACTCCTTTACTGCTCCACTGTTGAGAACAATGCCCCCAAGGGCCCGGTCTCTCTTTTAAGAGACTGGGAGGTGCTTAAAGTTTTCAGTGCCCAGAAGAAATGAAGACAGAGATTTAGATTCCTGGCGCACGGAGGACCAGCTGCTTATCCGGATAGCTGTACCGCTTCCCAGTCCTGTGCACAGGGTCCCAGCTTTGCAACGTCCTCTCCAACAACGGCCATTTCCTATTTTTAGGCTAATGGCGTTACCAGTGAGTGTGAAGTGGCATCTTGTTGGGGACCTGATTTGCATTTCGCTAGCGATTACTGACACTGGACACTCATTCACGGGCCATCTGCCTGTCTTCTCAGGAGAAATGTCCATTCAAGTTCCTTTCCCGCTTGGTTTTGGCTTTAGTTTTGCAGAGCTGGGGATGGAAGCCAGGGCCTTGAGAGGGCCCAAGCACCCAGCTGCAATGCTTTTTATTGCTTTATTTGATTATTTATTTATTTGAGATAGGGTCTCACTCTATAGAGCAGGCTGGCCCTCAGAGATCACCTGCATCTGCCTCCTATGTGTTGAGATTAAAGGTGTGCGCCATCACTGCCCTGCAGTGTACATGTCCAGTGTGTATGCATGCCCAGGGAGGATAGGAGAGTGTGTCATTCACCCTGGAGATGACATGACAGGTTGCTGGAGCCGCCTGGTGTGGGGCTGGGAACGGATCACTGGCAAGAGCAGCCAGTGCTTTTCCCCACCGACACCTTCCCCACCGACTCCTCCTTCCCCACCGACTCCTCTCTATGGTCCTATATGCTCATTTTCTTTTTTTCTTTTTTTTTCTTTTTTTTTTGGTTTTTCGAGACAGGGTTTCTCTGTGGTTTTGGAGCCTGTCCTGGAACTAGCTCTGTAGACCAGGCTGGTCTCGAACTCACAGAGATCCGCCTGCCTCTATGCTCATTTTCTTGATTTTGTTTTGAGGCAGGGTCTAACTATGTTGCCCTGGATGACCTGGAACTCACAGAGATCCTCCTGCCTCTGCCTCCTGAGAGCTAACATTAAAGTTAGGAGCCACCATGCTGCATGCCCGGCTACATGCCCGCTTTAAACTGTTGTTGAATTATGTAAGTTCTGAATAGCTGGGCATAGTGGCTCACATCTCTAACACCAGCACACAGCTAAGGCAAAAGAGTAAGAAACCCAAGATCCGCCTAGACAGCTCAGTGAGTGTACCACACACAAATGTGGGGTTAGGAGGCAGTGTGCACAAGCCAAATTCCTTCCACCACTCTGGTCCCTGCGAGCAAAGCCTTCAGGCTGGTCAGCCCGCGGCTCTGCCTGCTGAGCCATCTGCTGCCCCCAGCTTCATTTCTGCTTCTATTTTCCAGGTTTTTTTTTAATATTTATTTATTTATTTTTGGTTTTTTGAGACAGGATTTCTCTGTAGTTTTGGAGCCTGCCCTGGAACTAGCTCTTGTAGACCAGGCTGGCCTCAAACAAGCCTTTTGTGCCAGCACTTGGGAGCGGGACACAGGAGGAACAGGGGGTTCAAGGCCAGCCTGAGCTACAAGTGAGATGGGCAATGCAGTTGGGCTCTGAGGACCAGCAGGCCTGGTGAGGCTCCTAGTGCCCACCCCCTATTGGGGTGGTAAAGCTCTGGCTTCACTAACTAGCCACGGGCAGTCCAGCTTCTGAACACAGCCTTGAAATAGAAAGGGGTGGGTTCTGGAAGCAGGTGGAGCCAGTCCTGGATTGCAATCCACAGTTTAGTCCGAGAGGCTCTGTTGCTAACTCACCGTTTTGCTCAGGAGCCAGGCCACATAGGCAACAAAATCTACCCTTTTCCTGCGCTCCCCTGAGCAGGCAGAGGGGACTTGGACGCGCCAGGCCACCTGAGTTGCTATCTAGTTGTGTGATGATGTGTCTGCTGGGGCTGGAAGTGGGTGCTGGGATCAAACCCCTGCTGCAGATACTTCCCTGGAGCCCCCCCCCCCCCGAGCCATAGAGCAGTGGATCCACGCCATGTTGCACGGCAGAGTCAGGAACATCCAGACCACAGTTCCCTGTGCCGAGCTGAGAGAACATGGACGGGCCCTCCAGAGAATGCCTCAGCAATCCCTGCTAAAGTTGTACACGTGCATACAGCCAAAGCACCAATACCCCAAAAAACAAATAAATCTTTAAAATAAAATAGCTGGGCAGTGGTGGTGCATGCCTTTAATCCCAGCACTTGGGAGGCAGAGGCAGGCAGATCTCTGTGAGTTCAAGGCCAGCCTGGTCTACAAGAGCGAGTTCCAGGACAGGCTCCAAAGCTGCAGAGAAACCCTGTCTTGAAAAACCAAAAAAAAAAAGTTAATTAATTTAACTAAAAGTAAAATAATCGTAAAGGCCATAAAAACCAGAGCTGTCTGTGGAAGAGGGTACACTCTAAGACCACTGTGCAGTGCTCAGCCCTGCCCTCCCAGGGAATCCATCTTCTCCAGAACCACAGGGTGAAGAGACGGCTCCACCCACTGCCTAAGTGCTGTGGGTTCACACATCAGGCCTCATGATTCCATTGGAGCCAGCAAACCCCTGACACTTCAAGCATGACTGCCTCACCAGGCTCTGCCTTCCTCACAAAACCAAAGATGTTTCTTCTGTCCCCGGTGAGAGAGACACTCCTTTCTCCCATGTGAAAGAAAAAGGGACCAGGGATGGTGTTTCAGGCCTTAAAAGCATGCACCCACGGAGGCCAGAAGACAGTGTCAGATCCCTGGGAACTTAAGCTAGGGACGGTTCTGAGCCACTCTGGGCATTGATGATCAACAGTAGCAGGTGCTCTAGGTCGTTGAGAGCTCTCCAGCCTCCTTTTATTTTGAAGACAGATGTCTATTGCTGTGACGAGACACCATGACCAGGCCAGCTCTTATACAGGAAAACATTCATTGGGGTAGCTTACAGTTTCAGAGGCTTAGTCCATTCCCAGCAGGGCAGGACATGGCAGCATGCAGGCAGACATGGTGCTGGAGAAGGAGCTGAGAGTCCTACATCTTGATCTGAAGGCAACAGGAAGTGAACTGTGTCTGCACTGAGTGTAGCCTGAGCATAGGAGACCTCAAAGCCCACCCCCACAGTGGCACACTTCCTTCAACAAGGCCACACCTACTCCAACAAAGTCATATTCCTAATAATGCCACTCCCTATGAGCTTATGGGGACAATTCCATTCAAACGACCACATAAGGTCACAGCTAGTGCTCAGAAGGCACAGACAGCTCCTCCAGCCTCTCCCGACAGGGTCTCCCTCTTTAGAACACCCTGGACTCAGGAGGCACATCGGTCACAACTGACAGCCCTCCATAGAGGCATCATCACTTCCCATACCCACAGTCAGGCGCTGGAGAGTCCACAGGTCTGGACCAGTGTAGCGGCAGGTGTCTGCTGCCACATGACCACACAGTTGCCGTCTTGCTCCGAGAGGTCTGTCCATCCAGCCCATTCCCACCAAGCTCCTAGCACCACTGGTCCCCTAGTGTCTGCCTGCTTTTCCTTCCCTTGACCCTCATACAGCCACACAGCCTTCCCAGACCGGCTCTTTGACTCTGTAAAAAGCATTTTAGCTCAGCCTGGTCCTTTCAAGCCTTAATGGCTCACATCTCTGAGTGCTAAATAATTGTCCAGACAAACTGCCCACTACTTCCTAACTTTTTAAAGGGCATCTTGATGGCTTCTAAGTCTCAGCACTTCCTTGACATCCATAAGCTATGGCAGCATAATAAAGGCCTGATGAGTTCTGTAACGAAAACCCTTACCTGGGTGTGGCAGTAATCCCGCACAGGAGAGACAGAGGCAGGAGGAGGGGAGTTTGAGGCCAGCCTGGGCTACAGGAGTCTCTGTTCCTAAAGTAAAGGAGGGGCCAGAGAGTAGCTCAGCAGGTAAAGGCCAGCTGACCCACCTGCAGACCTGAGTTCAATCCCTCAGACCCCGTGGTGAAAGAGAGAAGTAATTCTGTCCTGACCCCACCTGGACACCATGACAGGCATGCGTACACCTGCATACAAATAAATTAAATGTAATTTTAAAAGTGATGAAGCTTTTATATCAAAGAAAGAAAAAGGCAGATATGGGCTGGGATGTACTTCATTTGGTAGGGCGCTTGCCTGACATTCTATCCCAAGCACCAGACAAACTGGGCACGGTGGTGCACACCGGTGATACTGGGGTGGGGGCTAGAAGCAGGAAGATCGGGTGTTCAGGTCATCTTTGGTCACACAGTGAGTTTGAACCCAGTTTGGGACACAGGGTTCAAATAAACACCCTGTTTCAATAAAAAAGAACAGCCAGGTGGTGGTGGTGCACACCTTTAATCCCAGCACTCAGGAGGTAGAGGCAGGAGGATCTCTGTGAGTTTGAGGCCAGCCTGGTCTACAAGAGCTAGTGCCAGGGCAGGTTCTCAAACTACAGAGAAACCCTGTCTTGAAAAACCAAAAAAAAAAAAATCAATCAATCAATAGATAGATAAATATAAAGAAAGAAAGAAAGAAAGAAAGAAAGAAAGAAAGAAAGAAAGAAAGAACGAACAAAACCCCCTCTCATAAATAAATGTTCCCTGAGTGTTGCTAAGGGGACACAGCCCCTGAGGGAGTCCAGACCTCAGGCAGCTTCAGCCTCCGATGCACAGCCTGACTTGTGGAGCAGCAAGTAGTCAGACCAGCCTGGGAGTTGGGCAGTGGGGAACAGGGAGAGTCAGAGGGCCCGGAGAGCAAACTCTAGGGGAGGTACCGCCCTGGTTCTCTGGCTCACACCCCTTCCCAGGCGGGCTCTTCCCCACATTCCCTCCTCAGTATCAAGACTTGATTCTGTGAGTCTGGCCTGAAGCCACTGGCACCTGCCACCCATTCTCAGCCATCCAGGACACTATTGTTGGTCCAGCCAGGCCCACTGTGTTCACCGAGCTGCCTTGTGCCAACGGTGTGGAGACACCACCCGTGCACTGCCGAGCAAGATCTGCCCCCTTCCTCAGGGCTGTGTACAGACAAAGGGCTGGGAATGGGGCAGAGGTGAGGACTGGACCCCGTGACCCAGGGAGGGTCCATCAGAGGGGCCTGCCAAATAGGGCAGGTGAGATGGTAACCAGCCATCCAATACCCAGGTCGGGCAGGAAGGGTGGGGCTGGAGCCGATGAGACCGGTGATAGGGGACACAAGATACCCCGCTGGAGGAAGGAGGAGGGAGGATGGGAGGAGGAAAAGACCTCAGCGTAGCCTCTGGAATCACACACTCCTGAGGGACCTCGGCTGGTCCTGAGGCCCCTCCGTGGCTCAATTTACCCATCTGCAACTGGAAATAGAGGCCTGGGGCTATAGCTCAATGGGGGAGCACCTGCCCAGCATACTGGACTCTAAGTTGCACCCCAGCACTGTAAAAACAAAACATCGCCAACCAAGCAGTCAGGGGACCCTGACTGTGAAGGAGCCCAGGCTCTGCAGGGGAACTGGGGTGCGGGGCGGAGGCTCCAGGTGACAAGGTCAGAGCAGCCGTCACTCATGCCACACTCAATACTAATTCATCAGCATCTGGTACAGTGAGCACACAGCTGGGAACAGGCAGTCCTACGACACAGGGCAGAGCACTCCACCAGCTGAGCCACACTTAGAGACAGGGTCTCACATAGCCCAGGCTAGCCTGGAAGAATGCTCTGTAGACCAGGCTGGCCTGGAATTCACTTTGTGGAAGAGAATGGCCTTGAACCTCCTATTTCCAATCTCCAAGACCAATCTGGCTTGTTTACCTATCTATTTATGTATTTGTTTGTTTTTTGAGACAGGGTTTCCCTGTGTAGCCCTGGCTGTCCTGGAACTCTGTAGAATAGGCTGGCCTTGAACTCACAGAGTTCCACCTGCCTCTGCCTCCCGAGGGTGCCACTGTGCCCTGCAAGCTGGGGCCTTTTACAGGACTTGGGTTTCATTCTGAGTGGCAACAATGTCCCTGAAGAGTTGCAGAGAGGAGGGACACATTCCTCCGTGGTCGTAGCCCAAAAGCATCCAGCTGAGGCTGAGTAGAGGGCCATGGAGGTGGGGGGCATGGATTCTGGGGTCCTGAAGGCTGAGAAGGTTTCCTGCAGCTGGCAGCACCAGGAGACAGATGGACCCAGCCACCAACTCACAGAGGACCCTGCTGAACGGCACTGTGGGGCTGCAGTCGGCCAGGCTGTGGACTACGTACAAAGCAGATGACTCAGGAGCAGAAGGCAAGGGTAGGAAGGGGCCCAGGTTCTCAGCCAATCAGAGCACAGGCCTGATCCGGGTCTTTTGTTGTCTTCTTTTGACTGCTGTTTTGGGACAGGGTCTCACGTAGTTCAGGCTACCCTCAAATCTGACATGTAGTGGAGGCTAACCTTTAATTCCTTATTCTCCTGCCTCCACCTCCTAAGGGCTGGATTATAGGTGTGCACCACTATACCCAGCTCTTAAACTAGAAGAAAGGTGGTGAGGGGGGAGGGAAGAAGAGGGAGAAGAAGAGGGAGGAGGAGGGAGAGGGGGAGGATCCATCTGAGACAACAGGAAATGGGAATCCCGACTGACAACTGATGACATTAATGAATTGTTACTTCTTAGGTATTAATAAATTGTAGGCGATTCCGCTAGACAGAGTCTCTCTCGGGACAAAGATGCAGCCCATTGGTAAAGCTCTTTCCTAGTGTGTGTAAGGCCATCTCCAATGCTACAGAAAAAAAAGGAGGAGGAGGAAGAAGAAGAAGGAGAAGGAGAAGAAGGAAGAAGAAAGAAAGAAGGAAAAGGAGGGGGGGGAGGAAGGAAGACAAAAAAAAAAAAACAAGAGAAAATTGCCCAGAGAAAGTCCTTACCTTGGGTGGACAACAGGGCTCAGTGTGTACAGGGGCTTGCTGCCAAGGCTGATAACCTGAGTTTGATCCCTGAAAGTGACATGGTAGAGAGAACTGACTCCTCCACGTGAGCATGTGTGCTCAACACGAATGTGCACACAAATGAAATTTAAGATACTCAGTAGAAAAAAAATTTTTTTTTTTTTGGTTTTTCGAGATAGGGTTTCTCTGTGGCTTCGGAGCCTGTCCTGGAACTAGCTCTGTAGACCAGGCTGGTCTCGAACTCACAGAGATCCGCCTACCTCTGCCTCCCGAGTGCGGGGATTAAAGGCGTGCGCCACCATCGCCCGGCAGTAGAAAAATATTTTAAAATTATTTATTTGTAACAGGTAGGTGGGGGTGCAAGCCTTTAATCCCCTCAGTCCTGCCTGGATCTCCTCCCAGCCCCCAACATCTGTCCCTGCTTTAGGTCAGCCTGGGATGACCCCTCCCTCCTCTGAACAAACCGTCCTTTCTTTCCTTCCAAGTCTGCTGCTCACACAGTGGCTACTCAGCAGTCAACACCCCTGCCCAAGCTCTCTGGCCATTATGGCCCCAGCCTGGCCCGCGGGACAGCAGAGGAAGGACATACACCTCTAGAGTCAGACCACATGGCAGCGTGTCCTGTCCCAGACCCATGTTTTTTTCACAGAGTAACTAATTAAATAAAAACCTGAGGTGGACCAGGCATGGTGATGTAAACCTTTAAGCCCAGCACTTGGCGAGGGGGGGGGCAGGCAGAGGCAGGCATATCTCTGTGAACTCAAGGCCAGCCTAATTCCAGGCCAGCCTGGTCTACAGAGTGAGTTCTTGGACAGCCAGGGCTACACGGTCAAGCCCTGTCTCAAACAACAAAAAACAAAACAAAACGAAACCAAATCAGGAGCTGGAGAGATGGCACACCTGTTAAGAGCGCTTCTAGAGGACCCAGGTTCAATTCCCGGCACCCAACATGGCAGCTCACAACTGTGTGTACCTCCAGTTCCAGGGGATCGGACCCATTCACACCGATGCACATAAAATAAAGTTAAATAAATTAAGAGAGAAATCAAGTCCTAGTCATACATAGCCACCTGCTCCATCCTCTCCACACGGTACAGCCATTCTTTTCCGCCGTCCTTTTCCCCCAGTGTCCCCAAGCACCTGTGCCTGGTACACAGCAGAGGGCGCTGACGGACGGACAGAAGGAAGAACCCCCTACGGTTGGCACTGGGGGAGTCTGACTGCATCACGTCCTCCTGGTGGCAGCCAGCTGACCATCGTCACCCAACCAAAACTAAGACTGTCCTCGCTAAAACTGCACCTATTGGGATGGCCCCAAAGTGGGATTGCCAAAAGAGGGGGTGCCAGCACATTCTTCCCCAGAGATGTGGGGGTTTGTCCGCCACACCCTACGCCAGGAAAAGGCTTACTGTGAGGATTTGTGCAGCACTGGATTAACCCTATTTAGAGGCTCCGCCTCGCTTGTCCATCTGAACGGGCGAGCACTCTCTGGGCAGGTCAGAGAATCGGTTCACTGACACAGAATTCAAAACTGCCCTGTGACCGTCAGGCCCTGAGTCTGAGTCCATGTGGCCACCAGGCCCTGAGTCTTCAAGCTGGGCGTGGCAGTGTCTGTAATGCCAAGTGCTCCTACAGAGAGACACAAAATACGTAAGAACCCATGAAAGTCCGGATGGAGCAGCACAGAACAAGGGACTCTGAAGCAAGGTGGCCCATGAGGACAGAGGTGTCCTGTGAGGCCCGAGGCATCCCCTAACCTCCATGCTTGCACAGTTACACACAAGTATACACACACACACGCGCGCGCGCACACACACACACACACACAATCTCTTAGTCCTGTTCATTCCCAGTAATCACCCAGAACCCCTCCCGCAGGACAGAAAGAGAGCACATAGGAGGTTCTGTCCTCTTTCCCTCTCCAACCCTAACCAGCCTAGAGAGGCCAAAGGGCCACCAGGGCAAATGAGATTCAGATAAAAGACAAATCAAGTTTAAATCACTACAGTTATTCATTGTGGAGGGGTGTGCCACGGTACACATGTGTGGGTCACAGGACAACTGTGGAAGTCCTATCTTCTTCTACCCTGTGAGCCCTCAGTCGGCAGCCAGCCATCTTTACCCTCCGAGAGACAACGGCCCCAGATGTTTCTATTAGGGCGAAGTCTAGGACTGTCACACGGGAACATGAAGCGTGTTCTGTCATTGCGATGCCATGAAAAACCCTCTTTTTGGTACAAGTTTATAATGCAACATTTGGTATATATTTATGCTAAAAAGTATATATATTTAAACAAATAAATTTATTTATCTGAGCTTTTTTTCCAGTGCTGGGATTTGACCCAGGGCCTCTGGGCCCGCTACACCAGCACTTTACTATGGAGCCACATCCCCACCAAATTCAGATTTCACCATTTAACCAGGCGCCCGCATCTTATCTGATGCCCCAGCCCAGCCCATGCCAGCTTCTATGGTTTTTGATATATTTGTTTTATTCTATATGCACACGTGTTTTATCTGCATGGATCCCTGTGTACTGCGTGTGCCTGGCCCCTGACGAGGTCAGAAGAGGGTCCCAGATGCTCAGGACTGAAGCATAGTTCTGACCTGCCGTGTGGGCGCTGGGAATCAAACCCAGGGAGGTCCTCTGCAAGAGCAGCCAGCGTGCTCACCTAATAAACCACCCTCCTTCCAGCATTTCCACACCATGTGATGCTTAAAAAGTAGCCATGGCCTCTGGTCCTCCAGCCTTGAGGAGCCCCAGTTTGAAGGCCAAAGGCATTTCTCCAGCCCCACAGCCCCACTCCCCTTCTGAGCTGGCAGCACTCACTTGGTTGGCACCCCAGCTCCTGCCTCCTCCCGCAGTCCACCTCCCCCCTTCCTCTACCCTTCTTGGAAGTGAGCATCAGCCACGGTCCTGGCTGCTCAGGGCACCATCTATAGATGCCCCACACGGTCCCCAGCAGCAGTGCCTGAGGATGCTGGGACCTAACTGGACACAGCTCTGAGAGTCCCTCCAGCTGTTCGGAGCCTATGGGGTTATCTGTGACTGCCATTGTCTCAGGATTAATAATAATAATGAAGAAGAAGAGGAAGATGGAGAAGAAGGAGGAGGAGGATAGGAGGAGGAAGAAGAAGAAGAAGAAGCAGGAGGAGGAGGAGACGGAGGAGGAGGAGACGGAGGAGGAGGAGGAGACGGAGGAGGAGGAGGAGGAGGAGGAGGAGGAGAAGAAGAAGAAGAAGAAGAAGAAGAAGAAGAAGAAGAAGAAGAAGAAGAAGAAGAAGAAGAAGAAAGGTAAGCGGTAAGCTAGGGCTATCTATATAGCACAGAGGGATGCCCTTGCTCAGAATCCCCCATGATGATGGGGTGTGGCTCAGCAGACCGAGTTTGTCATAGTAAGTTCCAGGCCCTCCCCAGAACACCCATTCTCTCAGCTCCTCCTCTTGCTTCCACAGGGGGACGGCCCAAATCAGTGAGCTCCTTCCCTGATGGCCTTCCCTGTCCTTCCTGGCCTGCCTGGCCCACTGAAGTTTCCCTTCTCCAGTGAGGTCTCCCACAGCCAGTCATTCCTGCTGGGGATGCAGGCATCTCCTGAGGAAGGAGAACCTTGCCTGAAGTCATGGTGGAACCACCATGTCAGGCTTTTACAAGTTAAGTGAAGTCTCTGTGTCAGGCCTTGGGGACACCAGACCAGGACACACACACCCCTGTATCCATGTGGAAAGATGTCACTCTCAAAACCTGAGGCAGGGTGATACCAGAGGATCCGAGAAGAGGGGAGCAGGACACAGCCAAGGAAGCTTCCGAAGAGGAACGGAGAGTCTCTGAGCAGTGGAGGGCAGAGCGGGGGTGAGGTGGGGTCAGCTGACTGGGCACGGTGGCACAACCTCGTCAGAGGAGCAAGGCTGCCCAAGAAAGGCCCTGCAAAACCCCATGCTGCTTCACACACAGCTCCTGGAAGAGCCAGGAGACCCAGGACAGCCTGCTGGGGGCTCGCCCAGCCCCAGAGCATGACATGGGCTGTCTTCTTAGAGCTGGGACCGAGGGTCTGAGCATAGCAACACAGGAGAAATCACCAGCCCGGTGGCTTGAAGAAAGGGAAGCCCTTAATGATGGGCCATATTCCCCAAGGACATTAGGGGGCCAACAAGACAGTCAGGAGCCAGCAGGGCGGAAGCCCTTCCAAAAGTCACAGCTGCCTCTCAACCCCAGGTCTAGAGGAGCTTCATGGCTCTTTGGTACCGAAAGTGGGGGGGGGGGGGGGGACAAGAGGAGGATAGGGGAGGCCGGGATGCGCCAGTAGAAAGGCCAGAGGGGGTTCCCTTCCATCTTTCAGCTTGCTAGCAAATGCCCAGAATTTACACATTCATTCATTCATTCATTTATACTGCAGATATTTCTTCAGTGATGAGCCCTTCTCAGACACGGGAGCAATGACAGAGCCAAATCAGATTCTTAGCCTGAAGACACTTTGGTCTAGAGGGCGACAGACCAGACATAAATAACCTCAAGGCTGACAGGGTCCAGGAACACGGTGTGGGAGGTAGCCTCTCACCTGGGCGACAGGAAGCTGCTTGGAGGCTATAATCTAAGAAAACCGGGCTGGGGGCAGAGCTTCCCAAACCATTGGCAATCGGCATCCCAGCTGTGCCAGGGCCCCTGACAAAGGTAGCTATTTCTGGTTGTGCCTAGAAAAAGAAGGTGGCCGCAAGTGTGACGTCCCCTCAAGCTGCAGAGCTCGG
The DNA here is from genome assembly GCF_037038515.1 of Microtus pennsylvanicus. Classification (NCBI taxonomy): domain Eukaryota; kingdom Metazoa; phylum Chordata; class Mammalia; order Rodentia; family Cricetidae; genus Microtus; species Microtus pennsylvanicus. Next base: position 4,154,533 of record NC_134585.1, on the reverse strand, counting down.
CTTGGGGGAGGTGGGGAAAAACTGGGGTTTGAAGCTGGGTCTAGGCAAGCTCTGGAGTTTGCCACCGTGTCCCAGACACATTAATGACACTTTAACCTTTCCACAGCCTCCTGAAAGGTGAACACTACCGGGGGGGGGGGAGCACCCCAACTGTGACCAAATGGTCCGAGGTCGGTGGAGGGAGGGCAGTGTGGCGCAGAGAGGATTCTGCTGCATCTGCGGGGGGCCCTGAGCACCACTACCTCCTCTCTCCTTCCACCCCCCCACCCCAGCTGGTGGGGGGAGGGGTCGGAAGCAAAGAAGGAAGTACCTGTAATCTAAACCAGACATCGCCGGCTGTGCTTCTCCCCCAGCCCACTCTGGTCCAGAAATAACATACGCACCAAACTGGCACCGGCCCACCCATCCCAGCTGGTCCCAGAAAAACACACTCAACACCCGGGGCCAGGCCCCAGTTTTCCAACAAACCTATTTCCTCCTCTTTCCTCGGGGTAAAGGCCTCCCCTTCGGCATCCCCAAGGGGCCTAGTTCAGGGCCATCCTGGCATTGCCTGGGTCCAACCCAGGAGCGTCCCCCGGTGCGCGCCCACCTCTCTCCAGGTCCCTGTCCTCCGCTGCGTCCAACGCCACCACACGCTGGGGACCTGCATCCCTCACTGGGGCCCTGGCCTCCCCGCACCCCCACCCCACCCCGCGCTCGCTCCACGTTTTAGACCCAATACCTGGGCGCCGGAGCTCCGGACACCATCGGCGGCGGGGGGCGAAGCGGGCGGCGGCGGCCCGGCCTCTAGCCCGGACGGCTTCCCGGGGGAGGAGGAGATCGGCGCGACCGTCGCGCGTCTCTCCGGGGCTGCGGGAAGGAGGAAGGTCAGAGACTCCGCGGAGCGCAGCGCCGCGCGGGGGCGGAGGCGGCGCGGATTAGAGCGGCTTCTCCGCGAGCCAATGGCGGCTCGGTGGCTGCGCAGGTGGCAGCGCCGCGGTACCCGGAGGCCGCGCCCGCCCGGCCGCTTGCTCCCAGGCTCGGTGCGTGGTTCCTGCGCCCTCCTAATCCCAGCGTCTCACCTGTGGGTGCACGCAGGATAGAGGCTTGCCCTAGCCCTGGTGTGATGACCCCCTCCTCTGCCCTTGTGTGTGTGCGGGGAGGGGTGTGCATGCAGGACAGGGCCTTTCTATCTAGCCCCGGTATGATGACCGCCCCCCATGTGTGTGTGGGTGCTTTCAGGACAGGGCCCTTCTCTCTAGCCTTGATGTAATGACCCCCTCTTTCTACCCATGTGGGGAGGGGCGCACACAGGACAAGGACCTGCAGTCTAGCCCTGGCACGATGACCCCATCTTCTACCAATGTGTGTGGGGATGCGTGCAGGACAGGATCCTGCGGTCTAGCCCTGGTGTGATGACCCCGCCTCTATGTGTGTGTGGATGCAGGCAGAACAGGAGCCTGTGGTCTAGTCAAAGAGAGAGAGCGCTCTCCTTCACTCTATCCCATGCCCCCCCCCCCAGCAAAGCGCACTTAAGGCCCTTTTTGAGGCTTTCTGGGACTTGGGTCCACGCTTCCAGGAGCCAGGAGTGGGGTCTAAGGCGATTTCATTCAATGTCTCTGCTGCGCCTGCCTGTGATAAACCAGGCACTGAGCGATGAGATGGCCGGGGGCTTCAATAGAACAAAGCTGACTACCTCGAGGGTGGTGGGGGCCAAAGCCTTTAATCCCAGCATTTGGGAGGCAGAGGCAGGCGAATCTCTGTGAGTTGGAGGCAGGTCTAGTCTACAGAGAGAGTTATGGCTACACAGAGAAAACCTGTCTTGAAAAAAACAATATATAATATATAAACAAACAAAAAACAAAACCAAGCAAACAGAAAAACCGACTACCTCTGCCTCCCCCAGCTCACGCTCAGGAGAGAGCTGGATGTTCACAAGGGGAGGAGAGTGTATCTCGAAGTGGTGTGCCCAAAACTGAAAACAGATCTGTAGAGAACAACACAGAACTGTGGCCAGGACCAGAGTGGGTGAGGCTGATGTTGAACACTAGACTTCCAACAAGGCCGTGTGGACTCCCGGTTTGCAGCAGACTGCACTACTCTTTCTTGCAGCCCTGAGCTGATATGCATGTGTCTATACTTCCTGAATCCCCTGGCCGCGAACACTCACTGTGAACTCTGAAGTTCACCACTTCAGGGACCCAGAAGAATGCCCGAGAACAGTGTTCGTTCCTTTGGTAAGAATTCTCTGAGCACTGGTTCCAAGGTAGATCGTTAGAGCCTGGAGAAAGACAGCACCAATCAAGCAGGCCACAGGGCAAACCTACACTGGGGTTAGAGCAGACAGTCAGGGGTGTAGACGGATTAGTCAGGGACAGAGCGACAAAATGAATGTCTATTCCAGGGGCTTGTTAGGCCGGCTAACAAAGGAGAAGCCGGCTGCTGCCTGAGAGGCTGCTCCACCAGGCTGCCTGCCTCAGCGGTCCCCATTTGGCCTGGGGTATTTCTAAAGAACCACAGTAATTACTGTAGGCCTGCAGTAGGCACTGGGAGACGGGGATCTGGAGGCAGCTGCTGCAGCAACAGAACGGATGGAAAGGGAAGGTAGGCAAGCAAATTGTACTGTTTTATCCCGAGACTTCTTATAGCAGGCCACCACAAGAAGATGCCAGCCACCATGAGAAAGTGTCCTCTCCCCCCAGTGAATGGTCCAGATTAACCACCGCAGGTAGTGGGCAGTGGGTGGTGCTCCAGGAAGGGATGGGGGCCCTTTGGGCAGAGCTGCCCTGCAAGCTTTGCTAGGAGTGCTGAAAGACAGCTGCAATTCTGGTTAGCCAGATGGCACAGGAGTTGGGGAACTTCTAGGCAAGGCCAGCACCTGTACACAGGTGTACGGTAGCCTGTGGCTGATGAGGCCCACCCTCTATTCCAGCCTCAGCACCTCCCAATTCCCGTTCTCCACACCTCAACTCAGAGTTTCCCATCAGCCCCAGGCAAAGGTATGAGGCTCACGTGGGTGGGACAGAGTTCACTTAGCTCCCAGTGAACACTCCGGTGACTCAGCCTTGTGTGGCAAGCTGTTTAAGTGGCGCGTCTGGGCCTAGGGGAGCCACTGACACACCCGGGCTCGGTGCATCGTACTGACAGCTGGTTACACTTCCCTGGTGAGGGGCTGGGACCAAAGAATGCAAAGTGACTGACCCTAATACAGAGGGTGAGGTTGAGAAGGCAGAGAGAAGTCTGAGTTCTCTCAATAATAAAATAATAAGAATAATGATAATTTTAAGAAAAAAGCCAGAGGAGTTCACAACACCAGACTTTCCAAATAGGACAGGCATGCACTGTCCCTTAGTGGCAGACTTTGGAGGGTGCTAAGAGTCAGGAGGGCAGAAGGTTGTGATTCAGTAGGGAAGAGAGGCCAGAGGCTGAGAGGGAAGCAGCTGCGCTCATAGGAGCTGTGGACTCAGTCAGGAGGCCAGATGGGCTTTGAGGAGTTTCTCAGCTGGCAGAGTTTGTGCCTAGCGCACTCACTCAGATCCCGGGGCTCCATCTGTAGCACCCCATCTCTGGGTGCAATGGTGCAGGCCTGGGAGCCCAGAACTCAGAAAGCAGAGGCTGGAGAGCCAGAAGGTCAGGTCAGCATCCCCTGGCACACAGCGAGCTGGAGGTCAGCTCGGGCCTTGAAAATTCAAACAGGAGGGCTGGAGAGATTGCTCAGAGGTTAAGAGCATTGCCTGCTCTTCCAAAGGTCCTGAGTTTAATTCCCAGCAACCACATGGTGGCTCACAACCATCCTTAATGCCCTCTTCTGGGCATACACACAGACAGAATATTGTATACATAATAAATAAATAAATTTTTATTAAAAAAAAGAGAATTCAAACAGGAGTGCTCGCTTCGGCAGCACATAGACTAAAATTGGAACGACGTGGCCCCTGCGCCAGGATGACACGCAAATCCGTGAAGCGTTCCACATTTTTCCTAGACAACAATGAGGACTCTAAGAGAGACATACATGGATCTAATCTACATGGGAAGTAGAAAAAGATAAGATCTTCTGAGTAACTTGGGAGCACAGGGACCTTGGGAGACGGTTGAAGGGGAGGAGAGAGCCAGGGAGGGGAGCAGAGAAAAATGTAGAGCTCAATAAATATGAATAAAAAAAAGAAGAAAGAAAATTCATACAGGAGGCCAGGCAGGGTGGCACATGAGTTTAATCCCAGCACTCGGGAGTCAGAGGATCTCTATGAGTTCGAGGCAGCCTGGCCTACAGAGTGAGTTCCAGGACAACCAGGGATGTTACACAGAGAAACTCTGTCTCAAAACACCAAAATCAAACAACAAACAAACGAACGAACGAAAACAAAACAATCAAAAATAGAGAATAGAGAGAGGGGAATGAGAAGACAGCCGGGCACTGTGCAGAGCTGAGGCGTGGCTGGGGCTGAGCTCAGACCTTAGCAGCCAAAAAGCTGGAGGGAAAAATGAGAACACCCCACCACTCATGCCCACGCAGTCCGTCCCTGTGTAACTCAAAATAAATGTTTCAGGAACTGACATGGAATGTCCACGCTTCCTGAATTAGACCAGCTTCCTCCTAGACGGTCTGATTGCAGACCTGCTTAGACAACCTGATCCACCCTCCAGTGCCTTCCCTGCCCCCATCCGGCCGCCTCCACTCTGTGCACCACCCCCACCTTCCCTCCAGTTCTGTGCCTCTGCCTCAACGTGCCTGCCCTCGCTTCTGAGCATCAAGTTTTGCTTTCCTAACATTTTCCACATCTCTAGTGTCCCTGCCTCCCTCACTTTTCTCAGCCCGGGGAAGATGTGACCTGGTAAGATGTCCGTCCTTCCCTCCCATAGCGCCAAGCCCCCTCAGAGCGAAGCTTCCTCCCTCCCAGAGTTTGTGCCTCCTAGAGCCAGGAGCCAGGCGCAGCTGTCCCAGAGGGTTTCCAGATGCCAGCAAGACACAAAAGACGTGTGCAGTGCTGAACAGGCGTGGGAATAAATAAATCAATGAATGAATAATGGATTGGTAATTGATACTGCGTGTTAGACCTGGGAGAGAAGCAGGCAGAAGAGAGATTTCAGGTTTCCCTTCTTCCATATAGTAAAAAGACTTAGGGAGAAAGGAGGAGGAAGGAGGGAGAAGGGAGAGGAAGGAGGCGGGCGGGGGCGTTGATTCTCTTTCTCTCTCTCTGAGGCAATCGGATGTAGTTTCCTAGGGTGGCCTTGGACAGTGGAGGGTGATGTTCAACTTTTTCGGTTTTTTGAGACAGGGTTTCTCTGTGTAACAGCCCTGGCTGTCCCGGACTAGCTCTGTAGACCAGGCTGGCCACGAACTCACAGAGATCCGCTGCCTCTGCTGGGACTACAGGTGTGTGCTACCACTGCCTGGCTCAGCTTCTGACCTTTCCCTCGCCTCTAGAGTGCTGGGATTACAAGCATGTGCCCTCATGCCTGGTTTGGGGTTTCGCTGTTTTAACTTCTAAAAAATTATTATTTTCACTTTTTTTGAGACATGGTATCTCTGACTGTCCTAGGACTCATTCCATAGACCAGGCTGACTTTGAACTCACAGAGATCCGCCTGCCTCTGCCTCCCAAGTGCTGGGATTAAAGATGTACACAACTATGTTGTGGCTAAAAATTATCTATGATTATTGTATGTGTGCGTGGCACGCATGATACGTGTGTTTGAGCACAAGGGGCACACTGCACGTATGAAGGTCAGGAGACAACTATTTATTTGTGTCAGGGTGGGTTTGAATTTCTGCCACTAGGCTTCTGTGGCAAGAACCTCTACTGCTGAGCCTTCTCTGCCGCCCTTGTGCCAACTCACCCACCCCCAGCCTGACCACCCCGTGAAAGGCCACGGATTGACCCCACTTTGGAAGATGGGGATTCTTAACCCCAGAGAGTGAAAGTGACTCACTCAAGGTCACACAGCACCGCGGTGACAGAGCTGGGGCTGAAAACAGATCTCTGAGCTCTGATTGGGTTGTGGCCTCCTTGTCTCACCACTGCCCTGCCGGTGGAACCTGTTTGGAGGCGGGGCTAGACAGAGCAGGGAATCTGATTGGCTGGGTCTTGGCTGCCCAGCGCAGGGTTTTATTTTCTGAGTTCCTCTTCAGCTACAGGACGTGGGAACGGGCTGTGCTGAGGACAGCCTTACAGCCCCTCTACCCTCTCCTCAGCCCCCGGCCACTTGGCCTCCCGCTTGTAGAGCGGCAGTCAGCTGCCTGGTGGACAGAGGCATTGCCATTGCACCTTGAATCCCAGGGTGTCAGGAGTTTTGCAGTTGTGGGTTTCTCTGCTTGTGACTCGTGTCTGGAAGCCACACCTCCTTCCTTTGGGAGGTGCCCAGATTTAGGACCCAGTGATAGCCTGGAGACAGTTTACCCAGGACACACAGACACTATGACAAACAGAGACTTTCTCCGAACCAGGTTCTTTCTGGATTTGAGACCATACTAGCCGTCGTGCTACAGGCAGGGAAGCAGGGACACGGAGAGCTCAGGTACGCGTGCGACGTCACAGAGCTGGAACGCGTTGGAGCTGCGTTTCAAATCCCAGCAGTCTGGTTCCAAGGACCACACTCTGCTCTGTGCTTAGAAAGAGGAAGCGTGGACTGGTGCTCACGCCGGTCGCTTGACCCTGTGGTACCTGGGGCTATGGCCTGGACACTCTCGCCACCTAATGGTATTGGGCCTCAACTACAAGCGAATTCCTGAGCAGAGGCAGCGTCCATCCCAAGCCCTGTGCACGTTTGTGTGGGTTTAGTTTTTGGAGACAGTCTTCGGTAGCCCAGACTGGCTGGACTCACTGTGTAGCTGCGGATGGTGTTAAATTTCTGATCCTCCCGCCTCCACTTCCCAAATAAGGGCGCTCTCATATCCCGGATCTGTTACAGAAAGTTGTGAGCCACCACATGAGTGCTGGGAACTGAACCTGGGTCCTCTGCAAGAGCAGCGTGTGCGCTTAACCTCCGAACCAGCTCCCCAGCCCTCTGTGGTTTTCTGAGACAAGGTTTCATACTGCAACCCGAGTTTGTTAATCCTCCTGCCTCAATCTCCTAAATTCTGAGATCACAGGAACAAACCCCACTGGGTCCATCTATTCCTTTTTTAAAATTATTTTTATTATTATCAGTGGGGGGCGGGTCAGAGGACAACTTCCTAGAGTCGATCCTCTTCCTCTCTTTATGTGGTCTCCGGAATTTGAACTCAGGTCCTCAGACTTGCATCTTTGGGCAGCCAGCAAGTATCTTTAAACTATCTTGTTCTTGCTGCCTTATTTTTTTTAATTACTATTTATTTGTGTCAGGGTGGGGGTGATAGGATGTGTAGAGGTCAGAGGCCAATTTTTGGGAATGGTTCTCTCCTTATACCACATGGGTCCTCGGGATCAGGTCCTTGGGCTTGGCAGCAAGCGACCTTACCCGTTCAGCCACCCCCATCTCCACATCTAGTCTTTTCTTTTTTCTTTTTCTTTTCTTTTTTTTTTTTGACAGGGTTTCACTGTGTAACCCTGGATGTCCTGGAACTCACTCTGTAGACCAGGCTGGCCTCAAACTCACAGAGATCCGCCTGCCTCTTCCTCCCATGTGCTGGGATTAAAGCCATGCGCCACCACAACCCAGCGCCCCCATCTAATCTTAACATAACACTTAGAGACGACGTGGTGATGTACACCTGAAATCAATCACAGGAGGACCAAGTTTCGAGGGGGTTTGGGCTCCACAGCTACTCCTTGTCTCAGAGAATCAGACAGAAACTATACCAGCTGGAGGAAGCCACCCCCCACCCCCCACAGGGCATTGTTTCTGCAGTGTTCTGAGGTTTTCACACGTGACCAGCCTCTTACCTACTGTGTTAGTCATCGCTCACTGTGACAAACACCTGAGAAAAGCCATTTAAAAAGAAGAAAGGGTTTCTTTGGGCCAGGGTTTGAACCCAGGCTTGACTGGACCTATTGCCTTGGGTCCGAAGTCAAGTGGACTGTCCTGGCAGTGGGAATGTGTTCGCCATATCAGCCAGGGGAGACACAATCCCTGTGCTTCTGGGCCTCTCTCTCTCTTTCTCTCTCTCTCTTTCTCGCTCTCTCTCTCCCTCTCTCCTTCTCTCCCTCTCTCTCATTCTCTCTCTTTCTTCCTTTCTTTTTCTTCCTCCTCCTCCTCCTTTATTTATTTATTTATTTTTGACAAGGTCTCACTACAGAGCTCTGGCTGTCCTGGAACTCACAGAGGTCCACCTGCCTCCGCCTCCCAACGGCCCGAGATTAAAGGTGAGTACCAGCCCTTGGGAATCTCTGTCTAACACCCTTTGCTCTTTTTTTTTTCAAAATATTTATTTATTTATTAAGTATACAGTATTCTGTCTGCTTGCATGCCTGCAGGCCAGAAGAGGGCATCAGACCTCATTACAGATGGTTGTGAGCCACCATGTGGTTGCTGGGAGTTGAACTCAGGACCTTTGGAAGAGAAGGCAATGCTCTTAGCCTCTGAGCCATTTCTCCAGCCCCACCCTTTGCTCTTGTTCTCATCAGGTAGCATAGCCATGCTCAGTCTGGGTCCTCTCATCTTAAATAATCCTGTCGGGAAACAGATGCCCCCAGAAGTTTGCTTTACCCACCCCGCCCCCACCCTTAGCTGCTTTAAGACAGGGTCTCACATAGCCCAGGATATCCTTGAGGGAGCTCTGGCGCCTGAGGAACTTCTGACCCTCTGCTTCCCCTCGGGAGTACACGCATTACAGTTACATGCACCCTCCCCCATTTCTGCTATGCTGGGATCAAGCCCAGCGCCTCTTAGATGCTGGGCCAGTGCTTCCCCCACCCAGGCACAGAGCTGTATCTCCAGCCTCCTGTGTGTTGTTTTCTTTATTATTATATATTTGAGACCATCTTGCTGGGCGGGCGTGGTGCGTCTTTAGTCCCAGCACTCGGGAGGCAGAGGCAGACCTTTGTGAGGCCAGGCTGGTCTACAGAGTGAGTTCCGGGACAGCTAGGGCTACACAGATTAATCATTACACACCCGATAGTGCTGGAGACCTGCTTTGGCAGTGGGGATGGAGTGGGGGGTAGGAGTGGGGGAGTGGGGAGTGGGAGGGTGGGAGATGTGTCCAGGTCCCAAAGAGGGTATGTGGAGGCCTTGGGGTGGGGAGAAGGAGAAGCTGACATGATCTGCTGAGTTGAGGTCTGCCAGCAGTGTTAATTGAGAAAAGAATGCAGCTTTTATAGTTGCACATGGGATTAATAGAGGAGAAGGGGCCTGTGAGCTGGGGAGATCGGGGATTGAGGAATCTGAGAGGCACCAGTCAGGTATTAATGAAAGGGTCACAAGTTCTTCCTGCCTGAGATAAGAAGAATGCTGTAGCAAGCAGGAACTTTCCTCAAGCCCCCAGGGAATGGAGACCCTCATTCAGATGCCTGACCTTGGGAAAGGACTTCTGGGGAGCAGACACTGTACACCATTTTCTTCCTAAATGGACCTGTTCCCCTCAGACGCTCCCAAAAGTTCCCGATGTCTTTTTTCCCCATGATGCTGGGCCATCCTAATTTCTCTGTGTTTATTAACCTCTTGCCCTTAAGGGCTGCGGGCTCTGGATCTGAACTGTAGGAATTTCATCCTTGGGACCAGGTGTGTCTAGTAAATCTCTAACCTGTGCTTTCCAGCTGAAGTCTTTCCATCCCCCCTGTGGCACAGAGCAAGGAAATGGGGATCCCACTGCCTGTGTAGCACACCCCAAACCCAATAACAACTTGTTCTTAAGGCATAGCCATTTTTATTTTGCTTGCATGTGCATTATGAGCGCCATATGCATGCAGTGCCCACGGAGGCCAGAAGAGGGCGTCAGATACCCTGGAACTAGAATAAAGGTGGTTGTGAGCTGCCAAGTGTGACCTGGCAACTCAATTGGGGTTCTCTGGAAGCGCAGCCTGCGCGCTTAACTATTGAACAATCCCTATAGAGCTAGTTTTCCATTGCAGTTTTAAGACAAGTTTATGAGTCTATGACCATGCCACTAGAACATGCCCGATCTCAGAAGTTAAGTGAGTCTGAGCCTGGTTAGCACTTGGGTGGATGAAAGACAGAGTCTCACTCAGTCAGGGTGACTTCAGGCTTGCTATACACCAGAAGCTGGCCAGGCATGTGTCACCATGGCCAAGTCTGCCATTTTACAAAGCTCCCTAGCGTGTGTGTGTGTGCTACATATATGTGTGCCTGTGTGTTCATGTACATGTGTGTTCTCAAATGTGAGCATGTATGTGCATGCATGAGTGTGGATATGTATGTATGTGTGCCTTTTTTTTCTTGATTTTTTGAGACAGGGTTTCTCTGTAGCTTTGGAGCCTGTCCTGGAACTTGCTCTGTAGACCAGGCTGGCCTTGAACTCACAGAGATCCGGACTGCCAACTTGGGGACACAGGTCATCCTTGAAACAAGAATGCCAAGAATGTCCACTTTATTGTGCTCAGGGGCAGCTTATATAGGGCTCTGACCACGCCCCAGCTCTCGGGATCTTTCAGCTGCAGATAGACCCACCAGCCTGCCATCAGGGTCTCGCGTGGCGCTCAGAGCAGCAGAAAACAAGTTGTTTACAGAAATTCAGGGTCTGGTGGTCTGTGGTCCTCAACACAGAGCATGTTCTAGGACAGACTCCTGATGTGGGATTTCCCTCTATATCCTGTGAATAGCATTGGTGAATAAAGAAACTGGCTTGGCCTGAGAGGGTAGAACAGAGGTAAGCAGGGAAAACTAAACTGAATGCTGGGAGAAGGAAGGTGGAGTCAGGGAGAAACCATGGAGCTACTGCCAGAGACAGACATGCTGAAACTTTGCTGGTAGGCCACGACCTCTTGGTGATACACAGATTAATGGAGATGGGTTAAACTAAAATATAAGAGTTAGCAAATAAGGGGCTGGAGAGATGGCTCAGTGGTTAAGAGTATTGCCTGCTCTTCCAAAGGTCCTGAGTTCAATTCCCAGCAACCACGTGGTGGCTCACAACCATCTGTAAAGAGGTCTGGCGCCCTCTTCTGGCCTTCAGGCATACAGACAGAATATTGTATACGTAATAAATAAATAAATATTTTTTAAAAAAAGAGTTAGCAAATAAGAAGCTAAAGCTAATGGGCCAAGCAGTGATTTAATTAATACAGTTTCTGTGTGATTATTTCGGGGCTAAGTGGCCGGGAACCAACAAGCAGCCTTTCACAACAGGCTTCAAAGCTACACAGAGAAACCCTGTCTCAAGAAAACAAAACAAACAAACAAATAAAAATAGCTGGGTGTCTTGTCACATACCTTTAATCCCAGCACTTATAAGGGAGGCAGAGGAATTCTAGACCAGCCAGGACTACACAGTGAAGCCCTGTCTCAAAAATATAAAATAAAATACAAGCAAAAGCAAGATTGAAATCCTCACCTTGACGCGACAGAGCTAGGTACAGAGGAGGCTCAGAGCCCTGTCCCCAGTTTGCAAAAAGCCACCTCTGTGGCTGGAGAAGTAGAGCAGCCAAATGGTAACAGCCTGGCTGGCATTGCAGCAGCTGAGGCAGGAGAGCGGAACACACTGCCCTTTACCCGTTCATGGGCAAGGCTCCAGGGGGTGGCTCTTCCCAGTCCCCACACAGCCACCTCAGGGTGCAGCGCCACACCCTGAGTGCAACCAGGTGGGCTCAGAAAAACCACTGTGGGGTTGTCTACATTATTGTCTTTGTTGTTTTTTACTATTATAAACTTGATAGGTAGCCAAATAGACTGAATTGTTTTGTTTTGTTTTTCCTTTTTTGTTTTGTTTTTGTTTTTTGTCGAGGCAGGGTTTCTCTGTAGCTATGGAACCAGTCCTGGAACTTGCTCTATAGACGAGGCTGGCCTCGGACTCACAGAAATTTGCCTGCCACTGCCTCCCGAGTGCTGGAATTAACGGCATGTGCTACCACTGCCCGGCTTGTTTTGTTTTTCAAGACAGGATTTCTCTGTGTACCACTGACTGTTCTGGAACTCACTTTGTAGACCAGGCGGCCTCAAACTCAGAGATCCACCTTCCTCTGCCTCATGAATGCTAGGATTAAAGGCGTGCACCACCACACCCAGCTAGTCTGAATTTCTGATCTTCCTGTCTCTACCTCCCTATGCTAGGGGCTCGAGGTGTGAGCCACCTTGTTAAGTTTATTGGGCATTGTGGTTCTGGGGCTTCACACTCTCCAGGCAAGTCCCTAACAGCTGAGCCACATCTCCAGCCCTAGAATGATTGATGTGACCTGCCCTGCCAGTTCACCTGCCTGGGTCCTGTGCAGGGCAGGAATCGGAATGCTCGAGAGATGGGGCTTTTCAGGTCAAAGGCAGGGATGGTCTGGCCCAGCACCCCAGGGCTGTGGAATGTCTTCAGAACTGTGCCCAGCCAGCAGTGATATTGATGGTGCTGTCTGTGAACTCATCCGTGTTTTCTTGCTGATCCATCTGGCCCTCCCTGGCAGAGCTCCAGACTTGACTCCTCCTGGCAGGGCCATATGTCCTGGCAGCCTGGGTGGCCTGGGAGTGATGGGGCGGGAGGCAGGTGAGAGCTAATTCCTTTCCACTGTCCCCGCTGCTCGCCCTGGAGCTCCTAGAATGCACCAGACCACTGCCTGCCTGGGTAGGCCAGGGACACTGGGATGCCGCCATACACAGCCCTTGGTGATGTCACTGCCTTTATTACTAGAGGACCAGGTGTCCTAAGCCACCGAGACGGCACCTGTATGGGCTCTGGATTGTACAAGTCTAAATTGGAAACTTTTTAAAAAGTGATGCCTATGGCCAGTCGGTGATGGTCCGTGCTTTTGATCCCAGCAGGCAGGTGAGTCTCTGTTGAGTTCAAGATACCAAGTGAGAACCAGGACACCCAGGGCTACACAGCGAGACTCCTGTCTCAAAAAGCAAACAGACTGGGTGGTGGTGCACGCCTTTAATCCCTGGACTCCAGAGGCAGGAACATCTTTAAAAGTGCGAAGGCAGTCTGGTCTAAAAAGCGAGTTCTAGGACATCCAGGACTGTTACACAAAAACTGAAAGAAAAAAAAAAGGAGAGAGAAACAAATCTGTTTCCACAGGACAATCTGAGTCAGGAATGCAAGGTACAAGGTGAATCCAGGTCACCATGATGTCACAGCAAGGGAGCTCTGGAAGATGGAGCGTGCCAGAGAGACTGGGCAGCCATCTGTAAAGCCTCCCACCGCACCCTACATGCTTAAAACAAACGACAACAGATTTCAGTCAACCAAACTCAGTCGTCTTATAACACCAAGACAAATGATACCAGGTGTGGAGGCTCCTGCCTGCGACCCAAACACCTAGGAAGTGGAGGCGGGAGGATCGAGAAAAAGGTCGGCCTTAGAGTTCAAGGCCAGCCCTGGTTTCCTTGCAGTCTTTGCGAGAGAGAGAGAGAGAGAGAGAGAGAGAGAGAGAGAGAGAGAGAGAGAGAGAGCGGTGGCGAGGGGCTCATCCAGTGAAGACACACACAGCGCAAACCATCTGGCCTGAGTCTGACCCTGATCCCATGATAGAGGAGAAAGTGACTGTAGAGGGTTGTCCCCTGCCCCCCAGACTCTGCCGCCGCACTCACGAGTGAGCCGGAAGCAAATCTGTGCAGATAATTCAAGGTCATCCTTGGGAGAGTTCCCGGCGGCCGGGTCTGAACTCTCTACCTCAGAACACAGCCCAAGGGCCTGGGCACCCGGGTGTGGCCGTACACCCCTTTAAACCCAGCCTGCGTGAGGCAGATCTCTGAGTTCAAGGCCAGCCTAGTCAGTCTCTACAGTGAGACCCAGCCTCAGAAACTAAAGGGGGAGGCTGCTGGCACAGGCCTCAACTCTCCCTGAGTGACCCTAATGAGTGTCTGTCCCGAGGGGGACGCTGATTTGCTCCCTGCTGTAGAATAGGGAGTGAAGCCTCCTGTGGAGTTTGTGTTTTGAGGAAGGGGGCGTCTCTCTCCTTTCTAGCCTGGAATTTTCCATCTCCCACCTCAGTTCCTAGTCAGCGCACCTGGAGCCTCCCAAGTTCTGTTTTAGTTTTAGGGTTTTTGTTTGTTTGTTTTGTTTCATATTTTTGAGACCAGGTCTTATCACATAACCAGGTTGGTCTGGAACCCATTATGTGACTGAAACAGGCCTGCATCCACTTCTCGACTGCCGGGGTTACAGGGAGACGTGGGGAGAGGTGAGGCCCAGGAGTGCTGAAGAATGTCTGGTTTATGGTTACAGATCACTGCCGTCCTCCACACCCCGGAATCTGGCACCTTCCATCACACGAGAGAGCTCTAGCTTTCAAAGTGAGCTCTCTGGAGCTGGACCAGGAACGTACATCCTCAGTCCTCTGAACGGTACAACTAAAATGGCAAAATAGTATGTGTGTGTGTGTGTGTGTGTGTGTGTGTGTGTGTGTGTGTGTGTGCGCGCGTGTGTGTGCGTGCATGTGTCCTACATGTGTGCAAGTACCTGGGGATAGCAGAAAAGGGCATCAGATCCTCCAGACCTGGAGTTATAGGCAGCCGTGAGCATCCTGGCTGGGTGCTGGAAACTGAACTTGGGTCTCTGGAAGAACAGCAATTGCCCTTAACCAATGAAGCGTCTCTCCAGCCCCTTAAAAAGAGTGTTAAAAAATTAACAGAAATATAGTCTCTGTGGACCAGCAAACCCTACACACACACACACACACACACACACACACACACACACACTGCGTGTGTGAACAGCTCGCTGGATTCGGTTCTCCTGGGGACAGACCTGACAGCCAGAAAGCCTTTACCCCACCGCACCATCTCACTGGCCAAAAGATGGTCAACTTTAAAGCCAGGTGTGGTCTCATGTGCCTGCAATACCCATGCTTGGGAAGCAGAGACTGGAAGATGATGAGTTTGAGGCCAGCCTGGACTATGTAAAGGTTGTGTCAAAAATGAACCGAGCCGGGCAGTGGTGGCGCACGCCTTCAATCCCAGCACTCGGGAGGCAGAGGCAGGCGGATCTCTGTGAGTTCGAGACCAGCCTGGTCTACAGAGCTAGTTCCAGGACAGGCTCCAAAACCACAGAGAAACCCTGTCTCGAAAAACCAAAAAAAAAAAAAATTGGGATCATTTACTGACCTCTGCTTTTCTCACCTTGGCACTGTCTGATGTAGGAAAGAGCAGGTGACGGCAGAGGCACTACCGCCAACAGGCGAAGTTGCGGTCACCTACGGGAGTCAACACTGCATGCTTTGCCTGGTCTGAGAGGACCACCAGACTCCATGCAGAGAAGTCAGAGCCTCAACCCACGCACCAGCTGCGGGCGAGGCATGCGTGCGTGGGTGCGCGCGTGTGCTGGTTGCATATCGGGCGCTGTCTACGCCGCCGCCAACTCCCCACTACCACAACCTCCTGTGCTGGGAAGCTTTAATGGGGCCTTGCCTCACAGATGGCTCTTCCTAGGAGCCTCTGTGTGGGTGGGAGGAGGCGACGCGCTCCGGGCTTGCAAAGCTATTCTCGGTGTGTGAAGGGCGATGTGCGAAGGGGTGAAGCCCAGGGTGTCTGCTGAGCATCATCTGGGTTATTGTTTGCGGGAGAGAAAGTCTGCCTTCGCTGCCTCCGAAGCTCCGGGTCAGCTGCGCCGCCAGAATGCTGCCCACAGGGGGCGCTGCTCCCCCGGGCCTGCTTTGGCCACTGACCTGAAGGTTGGATTTAAAGACCTACTAAGGAAGAAACTGGAAGGTCAACATCAGCCATCTTTACTCATTTCCAAGAACCCAGTCCTTGGCTTCTGCCCTGGGTTCCAGGCTTCAGCTGCTCTGCCACATTCCAGCCACCAGGTTGGCTTAAATACATTATTTTGTTTTGGTTTTGGAGACAGGGTTTCTTTGTGTAGCCCTGACTGTCCTGTAACTCATTCTGTAGACCAGAATGGCCAAGACCCAAAGATCTGCTTCCCTGGTGCTTGGGTTAAAGGAATGAGCAGCACTGTCTGGCTCTCTTTTTTTTCCATTTGTGTGTGTGTGTGTGTGTGTACACACATATATACTTCCAGCTAATGTTTCTTCTCGCCTCTTTTCCTCCCTCTATTAATCCCCCGCCATCCACTCCTCCAAAGTTCTAGTCGTATGCTCTCAATATACCAGTATATGTATTGCTTGATGTGGAATTTTTTTGCTTTGTTTTGTTTTTTCAAGATAGGGTTTCTTTGTGTAGCCCTGATCATTCTGTACCAGGCTTGCCTCAAACTCAGATCTACCTCCCTCTGCTTCCTGAGTGCTGGAATTAAAGGTGTTCTCTACCATCTCACGTTGGCCTTAAAATAGTTTTTATTTAGTTACTCTTTTTTTGTACATATTCTATTTGTATGTTTATTTAGCTTCCAACCAAACTTTCCCCTCTCCCCCTCCCCTCTCCTCAACTATCCCCCCCATCCACTCCTCCTTCACCTCTTCTCTTCAGACGTAGGTGGATCGCTCAGGGTTATCAGCAGGTGTGGCATATCAGTTGCAGTGAGTCTAGGCTCCTCCTCTTCGATTAAGGCTGGATGAGGTAATCCAGTAGGAGGAATGGGTCCCAGTGCAAGCCTCAGAGTCAGAGATGGCCTGTGCTCTCACTGTTTGGAGACGCATATGAAGACTGTTACACAACTGTAACCTATGCAGAGGGCCTAGGTCAGTCCCATGCAGGCTCCCCGGTTGTCGGTTCAATCTCTGCGAGCCCCTCTGAGCCCAGGTTAGTTGGTTCTGTGGTTTTCTTGTGATGTCCTAGAGCTCTCTGACTCCGACAGTCCTTCCTCCCTGCTTCCATAGGATTGTCCAAGCTCTAGTTAATGTTTGGCTGGGGGTCTCTGCATATCTTCCCATCAGTTGCTGGGTGAAGCCTCTCTGATGACAATTGAGCTAGGCACCAATCTATGAGAATAACAGAATATCATTTCTTTGACCAGCTATTGGCCATGCAGCTTTTTGTTAGACCAATTAGGTGCCTTAGGTAGGCAAGGAGAAACAAATGCAGCACATCTTTACATAACTAAACAAACGCAGCACAAACAAATCTTTCCATCTTTACAACATTAGCAAAGGCCGCAGAAACAAATGTAACACCCTTTACACAGCTAATGTTCTGCATCTGAAACAAATGTAACACACTTTACACAGCTAAAGTAATGTTCTGCAGCAGAAACAAATGTAACATCCTTTACACAGCTAAAGTAATGTTCTGCAGCAGAAACAAATGTAACACATCTTTACACAGCTAATGTTCTTTTTTTTTTTTTTTTTTGCTTTTTCCAGACAGGGTTTCTCTGTGGTTTTGGAGCCTGTCCTGTAACTAGCTCTTGTAGACCTGGCTGGCCTCGAACTCACAGAGATCCACCTGCCTCTGCCTCCCAAGTGCTGGGATTAAAGGCGTGCGCCACCACCGCCCAGCACAGCTAATGTTCTGCATCTGAAACAAATGTAACACACTTTACACAGCTAAAGTAATATTCTGCAGCAGAAACAAATGTAACACATCTTTGCAAATTAGAATAATATTTTTTTAATATTTATTTATTATGTATACAATATTCTGTCTGCATGTATGCCTGAAAGCCAGAAGAGGGCACCAGACCTCATTACAGATGGTTGTGAGCCACCATGTGGTTGCTGGGAATTGAACTCAGGACCTTTGGAAGAGCAGGCGATGCTCTTAACCTCTGAGCCATCTCTCCAGCCCCCTAGAATAATATTTTTAACACTTTCGTTTGTTTGCCATCTCATGTGGCTCAGGCTTGCCTCAGACGGTTGCTGTAGCTGAGGATGACTTGGCACTTGGGGCTCTTGTCTCCACCTCCCAAATGCTGGGATTACAGGTGTTGGCCACCCGTGCTAGGCTAGGCAGGCTAGCCTTGAGTGCTTGGCTAGAATGCTGCCAACTGAGCCCCAGCCCGTCATTGCAGTTTGCTGAACTCCTGTGAGGCCATGGTCCCTGTGCAGCCTGCCCTAGGCACAGTGTCCTGAAGCTGTAGCTCTAGCTCTCTCCAGCTCTCCCCAGAGTCAGCTTTCTCCTCTCCTCCCGGTTCTGACTGCTCTCTGCAGGTTTGGGCTTCCCCTCTCTGCTATGAGCTACCACCAGGTTCCAGTCATTTTCCTTGTATGTTCTCAATTTATACCAGATATGTATATATGTATTGCCTCATTTGGAGTGCGTGTGCCTCCCATCCATTTTAACCTAAGCTTGATTTAGGTCCAGTGATGGAGCCTGAGTGCCCAGAGCCTGCAACGAAGCCAGTGAACGCCATGCTGGTTATCCTGTGGCAAGAAATTTGGGGGCTCTTGGCACAAAAACAATGCCCCTGAGATGGAACCAAACACTGAGAAAACGGGGGGTCAGAGAGCACAGGCAGTTTTCCTGGGTCAGATTATGGGTTTCTTGGAATGGGCTCCTAGGAGGGCCGCTGTCAAGCTGCCTGATGGACCTGAGATGTTTACAATATACTGTAGGAGCCTGGGCTCGGCTGTGCACATCTTTTAAAACGTGGGAGGCAGAAGCCGGTGGTCTTTATGAATTCCAGGCCAGCTTTCTTTATATGGGCAGCTAGACACTGTAAAATAAAGAAGCAAGCAAGCACAGGTTTAGCAGAAGCTACTTCATTTTAAATGCTAAAGTGGCTGCAGCCATGCCTGGCTTCTCAGCACTTGAGGCTGTGCCTTGAAGACCCCAAGACTGAGATTGGCCTGGGCTACAGAGTGAGACCCTGGCCTCTCATCCCAGCCACTCACCAGACATCTGTAGACCTGTGGTGGAGAGAAAGAAGGAACTTAAAGCAACTTGGGGAGGGAGAAGAGGTCCTCCCCTTGGCATCTACTGCGCCTTTCCTGCTGATTGACAGACAAGAAACGTCAACACAATGGAGACAGACAAAACTGTCTAGAATGAGTATTTCCTTGAATAGCCTTCCCCAGCACAGAGAGGGGCTGTGAGAAAGATGACCCCTGACCCTCTTGTCTCCACTTTCTCTGGTGCTGCCACCATGCAGTGCTGGGGATCAACCCTAAGGCTTTGTGCAAGCCAGGCAAGCCCTCTGCCAACTAGAGGCGTCTCTTACTGAGGAAGTGGTATTGAGAAGCCAGCTCTTCAGCCAGGCTTGGTGGTGCATGCCAGTAATCCCAGGTAGGTAGAGGCAGAGGCAGGAGGATTTGCT
Organism: Microtus pennsylvanicus; assembly: GCF_037038515.1. Taxonomy (NCBI): domain Eukaryota; kingdom Metazoa; phylum Chordata; class Mammalia; order Rodentia; family Cricetidae; genus Microtus; species Microtus pennsylvanicus. The sequence continues at coordinate 4,135,386 of NC_134585.1, read as the reverse complement.
GAGTTCAAGACCGGTATGGGCTACAGAATGAAACTTTGTCTTAAAATGAGTAATGTTGTGGTCAGATTGGTAAAGAACTATAGACTAAAAATCACAATGTAACGTTTCTTTGTGGGGCATTGGTTTTGTTTTTTAGCCTGATCTCACTGTGCACCTCTAGCAGGCCTGGAACTTGCCAGGCTAGGCTTTAACTCACAGATATCTGCTTGCTTCTGCCTCCGTAGTGCATACCAAGCCCCAGCTTTTCATATTTTTTTAAAAAATTGCCGGGCGATGGTGGCGCACGCCTTTAATCCCAGCACTCGGGAGGCAGAGGCAGGCGGATCTCTGTGAGTTCGAGACCAGCCTGGTCTACAGAGCTAGTTCCAGGACAGGCTCCAAAGCCAGAGAGAAACCCTGTCTCGAAAAACCAAAAAAAAAAAAAAAAAAAAACCAAAAAAAAAAACAAAAAACAACAACAACAACAAAAAAAAACCGCACTTGTCTGCACCGATCGCCAGCAGGCGGTTCCTTTTTCGTGAACCCTGACCCGAGTGAGAGGATGTAGAAGGTGGCGGGCGGTGGAGAGCGATGGGGCCTCGCGCATGCGTTCTCGCGCCGCGCGCAGGCACTGTGGAGGCCACCCAAGACGGCGCGCGGGTCCTGCGGGGAGGCGGGGCCGCGCAGTCCGGAAGAGACGCCGCGCAAGCACGCCCCTTCCTTTCCAGCCTCCGTCCCGGACCCTGCAGCCGCCGCGGTGAGTTCCTCCGGGTTCGGGTTCCATCGGCCTCCATCCGGGCCGTGGCGCTGCCGTGGCGGGCCGGCGTCCTCGCGGGGACACGGACGCCATGGTCGCCCTCCTCACAGCCCGTCTCGCCGTACCCAGCGGGCTGGGGTCGCAGCTCTGGGACTCCGGGACGCGGGCGGACGCGGAGTGGCGTCCGGTGGCGGGGCCGCTGGAGCGGAGCTTCCACGTGTGGCGGGAAGCGCCTGGTTCGGGAACAGTCTCCGCCTGCGCGGTTTTGCCCCGCGCCGGCCCAAGGCTGAGGCGGTGGTCCCTTCGGAGAGCGGGAAGCGCTTTGCCCTGCGGCGTCGCAGGAAGCGGGGCCCTCATGCGTGTCTTACCCACCGATCTCACCCTGAGGATGACCGCTGGTTCCCAGGGTCCCCGGTGCTGTCGCTCCAGCGTCTGTGTCCACCCTCCCTGACACTGCTGCAGGGGTTGTGACAGCGGAGCAGATGTGGGCCGCTACGACCCGTTTGCTTAGCGCCCTGGCAGTTATTAGCTAAACGGTGGAGGCAGAGGAGGGATCTGGTCCCCGGAGAGCTTTGCGGTTATCTTTACACCTTGTGAGTCTACCATGTTGTCGCCTTAGTTCGGACTCAGGTGGTAGTGATGGTGAACTTGGGACTCCTGGTTCTGTTTTTAAGAAACAGAATTTCTCTGCGAGGCCTGGCGGGCTGTCATGGAACTTAGACCAGGATGGCCTCAAACTCTGAGTCCTGCCTGCCTCTGCCTCCTGTGTGTTGCGGTTTTCCTGGCCCTGCGATGTTCGTTTGACGATCACTTCTTTCCTGCAGATGTTGATGCCCAAGAAGAACCGGATTGCCATCTATGAGCTCCTTTTTAAGGAAGGAGTGATGGTTGCCAAGAAGGATGTCCATATGCCCAAACACCCCGAGCTGGCTGACAAGAATGTGCCCAACCTTCATGTCATGAAGGCCATGCAGGTACGAGGTGGGCTGCAGATGGAGGTACTTGCCCCGGTGTTGGGTTGGGCTGCCGACTGCTGTGCTGGGAAGGGAGGGAGATCGACACTGGAATGAGTCTCCTAGGCGGAAGGGCAGAGGCCAGACTGCTTGGTCCTTTTTCTGATCTACTCACCTTAGAAAGGACCCTTTGGGCTTGGAACCCTTGACCTCCAGGAATTTCTCAGCCTTGGGTTCCTCTACTGCTTCGCCGCTCTTCTCCCGGCCTGTCTGCTAGTTCTGTGATAACTGGTTCTGTCCCGCAGTCTCTGAAGTCTCGAGGCTACGTGAAGGAGCAGTTTGCCTGGAGACACTTCTATTGGTACCTTACGAATGAGGGCATCCAGTATCTCCGCGATTATCTCCACCTACCTCCGGAGATCGTGCCTGCCACCCTGCGCCGCAGCCGTCCCGAAACTGGCAGGCCTCGGCCCAAAGGTATGGTGCCTCAGGAAACACTTTGTGGGGGTTGTGGTTGTGAGGGTCTCCTGAAGTTCAGAAGGTCCTTAACAACTTTGATCCTCCTGGCTCCGAATGTTCTCGGTACCTTGGTGTCAGTTTTAGAGACACCATTGATCGCAGGGCCTTGGGCCAAGTCTGGAAATGTCTGAGCGCGTGGAATGGCGTTAAGCTTGAGTAGCTTTCGTGTCTACACGAAGCTGTGGCAGAGCACTGCGTGCGTTGTCCTTAGCCCGAAGCAGAGCTGCTCGCTGTGTGTGAAAGATGGAGTGTTTGTGTATTTCCAGGGCAGGGGAGCAGGGTTGTGAGCAGAAGCCAGCTGTGCGTGAGTGTGCTACGAGAAGACAGGGTATCGGGTGCTGTCTTATAGTCTCTTTGTAGTAGCCAGAGGCTGAGGTGATAGGGTGCAGAGATTCTTAAACAGGATTGGGTTTGCCTGGAGAGAGACCTGAGCACAGGAACTGTACGGGAGACCTAGAGGATCCTAGTGCTTAGGTGGGCTGTGTTCTCAGAGCCAAAAACCTTCAGAACCAAAAAGCTATTTTAAGTGAATGTATGCTAAGTGAGCCTGTTGGGGACCCTGCAGGAGGCAGGTGAGGGCGTGCAAATGCACTGAGCCCCATGGGACAAATGTGAAAGTTGGGTCTTCATGGAATCTGGGGATCAGTTCAGGTCCCCAGGATTTCATGGCATCTTTTACTGCCTGGTCCTGGTTTCTTGTTTGTGGTGGGATTCTCTGTAGATCCCGCTGGCCTTGAATTTGCTCTGCCTCCCATAAAGGCTGGGAGACCACTGCCTGGCCTGTTTGTTTACTCAAGGTGGGAGCCAAATAGAGTGACAAGTTCCCTAGCGACACCAGCATTTGGCTGCTGTTCCAGGCCTCACAACTGGGACATCACTGCTCTCTGTTCATCTGCTGCCTTTTGCTCAAGGTGCAGTTTTGTTTCTGTAGGGCCAGAGGGTGAGCGCCCGGCAAGATTCACAAGAGGGGAGGCGGACAGAGACACCTACAGAAGGAGTGCTGTGCCCCGTGAGTATCTTGTCCAGCCCAGATTTCAGCGACCCTCTGTAGACTGCAGTCCTTGCTTCCGGGGTGGTCAGGAAAGGTCCTCGCTGTGGGAATGGAGGGAAGGCCAGTGTGTTCTGTTGTCCCTGTGTGGCCTAACCTCTCCATAAGAACTGTGGAATTTAGTTTCTGAGTAGAGGAAATGCTTGCCGTGAGCCAGAGGAGCAGGTGCCATTCACTAATGGGAGTGTGCTGGGTGCATGCTGGGTGCCAGGCACTTTGGGGGGAGCTGAGAGTAGGTCTTGCTCCTGAGCTTTTATTAAGTGGGAGGTTTATTAGTTTTCAGGTGTGGATTAAGCAAACACCTGGAAGAGCCAGTTAGGCTCTCAAGGAAAGAACATTACAGGCTTAGACTCTTGAAGGAATACTGGGGAGCCTAGGACTTACGGGTGTGGGCCAGGCTCTCTTTTTCCTTGCCCCCTTTCTGCATTCTGTTTTCTTGGAAGTGAACACATGGCCTGAACATTTTCCCCTGCCCCTGGTTCAGGAGAAATAATTAGTGGGGGGGGGTTCCTCCTTCAGAGGGCCGGCCTGTGAGGATGACACAGGTCAGTGTGAGCATTGATGAGGAAACAGACATTGTTGAGGGCAGGAGGTAGCCAGCAGAACCTGCTGTGCGAAGGGGACAGAGGAGTCTCGTATTGTCACCCTGGAGCTGTTGGTTCCTTTGACCCTGGCTCACACCCACCTCTAAACACTGAGGTGATTTACTTTCCCTCCTTCTGAACTGTCTGTGAAATGGTGACTTGTCATGCTTGCACAGTGCAGTTAAATGGGTGCTGCTTTTTTTTTTTGTTTTGTTTTTTGTTTTTGTTTTTCGAGACAGGGTTTCTCTGTGGATGGGTGCTGCTTTTTGAATCAGTTTCCCATGTACATGTAGTCCAGGCATGTGCTCTGCTGCCCTTATGTCTGCCTCTTTCTTTTTTGTTGTTCTGTTTTTTTGTGTGGGGGGGGGCGGTTTTTGAGACAGGGTTTCTCTGTAGCTTTGGAGCCTGTCCTGGAACTAGCTCTTGTAGACCAGGCTGGCCTCGAACTCAGAGATCCGCCTGTCTCTACCTGCCGAGTGCTGGGATTAAAGGTACACCACCACCTCCAGGCTGTCTGCTACTGTCTTGTAACGGAAGTTGGATTTTACTTCTATGGCTGCTCACTGCCCTTGCCTTCATGCTTCCCTTGGCTGAGCTTCCTTTACCAACTTGGGTCTTTTGTCCTTTGTGGTGAGGGTACCTTTCCTAGCGGAGGAGGGTGGTGTTAGTGAGTTGGCGTCAGCACATTTAGAGAGTGTGGGAGGATGGCTGACAATCTGAGGAGAAGGGAGCAGAAGCAGACTGCGTGCTTGGTGGGGTGGCCTTTCCTGCCTGTGGGGCCCTGTGGCTTGTTGTCTTACCACCCAGAGACCATATCCTGAATTGTTTTCTTCTAGCTGGTGCTGACAAGAAAGCCGAGGCCGGGGCTGGCTCAGCCACTGAGTTCCAGTTTGTGAGTATCTCTGTTTGCTCCCTGTAATCACAGGGCCTGGGCCGTCCTAGTGGGTTCTGGGGTGTGGTGCCTCATCCCTCTCCCCCAGGCAGTGGAACAGTGCAAACCTTGGTGATGGGCCTTGCTCGTCTCGTGCAGCACCTGTGGCATGCTGTTATTCCTGACAGCTCTGACCCAGGCTGTGTTTATTTTGTGAAGTCTGAGATTGAACTAAACATGAGAGTCTGTGGGTCCCAGAATAGAATTGCTCTGGAATCAGATTACCTTTCTCTGAAATGGAGACAATGCCTGGCATGGGAGTTACAGTCTCCTGGAGTCCTGTGGCAGGGCTTCGCATACAGTTGCTCTCGGATCTCCTGTGTAGACAGGTGGGTAGGGTGTGGGTCTCTGTGCCAGGGGCACTTAGTTGCAGTCCCAGTTCTAACAATGTGCAAACACAGGCTCAAGGTCAAAGACCACAGCCAGTAAGGGTCAGCTTTTGGGGCTGTCTCCAGTGAGGTCTGAGACCTATAAATCCCTAACGATCGATTATGTGCTTTGTCTTGCAGAGAGGAGGCTTTGGTCGTGGACGTGGTCAGCCACCACAGTGAGCTTGAAGACTGTTGTTTGGAATAAACTTTAAAGAAAAGTGTCCACTCTGTGTGGTCAGTGTGTGAATGGATGTGACCTTGACACCTTCCCAACTTGGTTTGGGCTAGAGTGGGAACAGCCTAGCTGTCTTGTTCATTTAAGGTTCTGTCGTAGAGGGTCTGCCTAGAACAAGAGTCCTGTGATTCAAACCCCGACATTGACAAAGATCTTGGAATTACCTTTTTTTTTTTTTTTTGGTTTTTAAAGACAGGGTTTCTCTGTGGCTTTGGAGCCTGTCCTGGAACTAGCTCTGTAGACCAGGCTGGTCTCGAACTCACAGAGATCCGCCTGCCTCTGCCTCCCAAGTGCTGGGATTAAAGGCGTGCGCCACCACCGCCCGGCTCCTCAGGCTTTTGAAGGCTGGATTGTTACACTTCCAGAATTGGAAAATGGGCTGCTGGAGCTGTTACTCTGGGCACCCTGGGAAGAAAGGGACCCTGAGTGGTGACAGAAACTGTTGCTTTGGCTTGAGTACCAGCTAAAAGACACAGCTTGCCACAGGGCTAGAAGAGAGCTTGGGGTGCTTTAGGATCCCATCCTTGGTCTGCAGGTCAGTTGGGTTGGGGTTGGGGAGGTTGGCAAAGCAGACCCAGTATAGGTTCAGAGCTGCATCCCTGATAAGAGTGTATCTGGGGTTTGGAGCTGTAATTTGTCATGGTTACCACAGAGTCCTCGTAGTCCTCGGTGATTTCCACCACTAGGTGGCCTCTGGTGGCTCAGGTGCTTTCTCTTGACCCTAGCAGTGGTGTTTGGTGAGTTTTTTGCAGTTCACTCTCCTTGGGATTGTTTTGTCTGGAAGCTTCAGGGGGGAGCCAACAGTTCTGGGACTCGTGCTGGTAGAAGTGTGTAGCATGTCTTGCCTTTTCTTCCCCCCTTCAAAACATGATGGTGCACACCTTAATCCCAGCACTGTGGAGGCAGGAGGATGTCTTGAGTGTCAGTCTATATAGTGTAGCTTTGGAGCCTGTCCTGGAACTAGCTCTTGTAGACCAGGCAGGCCTTGAACTCAGATTTATTTGCCTCTGCCTCCTGAGTGCTGGGATTAAAGGTTAGTCACTTCTTAGGGGTAAGTGTTGAATAAACAGGCTCAGGATGACACTGTGACATGTGTCCCATAATGCCAATACCAATTTCCACACTCACAGGAAAACTGGGGGCAGGGCAGACTTGGAATGGGGTATGTACAGCAGGAGAAAGGTGATTGGTTAACCAGGCCAGATGGCAACTTGAGCCTCAAATCTGCTTGATGAAAGGAGAGATGATTGTGAAAAGTTGTCCTTTGACCTCTACACGTGCACCATGCATGTTTATCCCACTCCATACATGTAGTGATCAGAAACATGTAAATGTTAAGGGGCTGGAGAAATGACTAGCAGCAAAGAGCACTGGCTGCTCTTCAGAAGACTCAGGTTCGATTCCCAGCATCCACATGACAGCTCATAACTCAATTACAGGGGAACCGCAACCTTCATTCAGACACATGAAGGCAACACTAAAGTGCCAAAATGAATAAAATATTCAAAGAGTGAGCCATCATAAATGGTTAGTATTGATAATGGATATGTCAGTTGCTTGACCTCATTTAATATGTATTCAGGTATCAAAAAACATTGGTGTACACCTTTTATCCCAGCACTTGGGAGGCAGAGGTCAGGTTTCTGCGGATATCTTGCGTTTGAGGACAGCCTGGTCTACAGAACGAGTTTCAGAACAGGCTCCAAAAAGCTACAGAGAAACCCTGTCTCAAAAAGCCAACAATATGTGGAAATGAGAAATTTTAAGTCCCCATACAAACAGGCTGACGAACTTCTATCCTCCGTACACCTCTCAAGGGCTGGGACTACAGGTCTGAGTTACCAGACCAGGAGTGAGGTGGCAACAGAAGCACACAGGGTCTTCAAATATTGCAGCCCTCCCTCCAGGATCAAGGGAACAAAGCTGGGGGTCTAGAGTGCTGCATGCCCTGAAACTTAAGAAAGGAAGGGAAATCCATCATTTTCTCGGGTTTAGAAAAGGAAACCAGGACAGAATGAGGTCATTGGTGGGGAAGCCCAGAGGCCACGGCTGTTGAGAGCTGCTTTATTGGAAGCCTGTGATAAATGCATGGCCCAGGTCCAGAGGAACAGCCACTTGAGAAATAAGCCCTGCCTGCTTGACTGACACATCAAAGAGGCCATTGTGAGGGAAAAGAGGACGAACTAAAATTGAAGAGGACACCAAGGTGAGGAACCAAGGCCTCCTCAAGTGAACAAGTGAAGCAAAGTTTCTGGAAGCTATAAATCAAATAGGACTTCATAATTCCAGAGCCCAGCAGCATCAACACACAGTTAATGTTTTAAAGGTTTTTATTAGCCGGGCGGTGGTGGCGCACGCCTTTAATCCCAGCACTTGGGAGGCAGAGGCAGGCGGATCTCTGTGAGTTCGAGACCAGCCTGGTCTACAGAGCTAGTTCCAGGACAGGCTCCAAAACCACAGAGAAACCCTGTCTCGAAAAACCAAAAAAAAAAAAAAAAAAAAGGTTTTTATTTTCTGGGTATGTGTGTGCCTGTATGTAGCACCATTTGTGCAGTGCCTACAGAATCCAGATGTTAGATCCCCCAGAATTGAGCCACTTGATAGGATAGGGGTGCTGGGGACAAGACCAGATCTGCAAGTGTTCTTAACCATCGAGCCATCTCGCCACTGGCCCTCTCCTACCCAAAGGGAACAGGGTTTCATGTAGTCTAGGCTGGCCTCACACTTGCTGTTTAGCCAAGAATGGCCTTGAGTTCCTGGTCTGGCCTCTACCACCCAAGTGCTTTGGATTACAGAATTGTGCTGTTACCTAGTTTAAGTGATGTTTAGCATGGAGCCTAGAGCTTCATGCATACTGGGCAAACACTGCCAAACAAGCTTCATTCCCAGCTCTCATTGAGTTTTAACTTGTATTTTGCTGTTACTGATAATGTCCAGTGGTTTGTATCTTCTGGTCACTGTAGAAGGAGCGGCGGGCTTTGTTCCTGCCCAGCTCCTGCATGGCTAGCTTTACACCCGAATTAAAAACACACAAACTGTATTCTTTTAAACACTGCTTTGGCCCATTAGCTCTAGCCTCTTACTGGCTAATTCTCACATCTTGATTAACCCATTTCTAATAATCTGTGTGGCTTACCGGGAAGGATCTTAACCTGCTTCCATCTTGGAGAGGAGAGCTATAGTGTCTGTCTCACTGCCTTCTTCCTCCCACAATTCTGTCTTCTCCACCCACCGATGTTCTGACCTATCAGGCCAAGCAGTTTCTTTATTAATTAACCAATGAGAGCAACATATAGAAGACCCATCTACATCGGTCACTTGTATAGTTTCTTGTAAAATATCTAACTACTTTGTATGTGTGTGTGTGTGAGCACAGCCCTGGCTGTCCTGGAACTTGCTATGTAGACCAGGTTGTCCTAGAACTCACAGAGATTTACCTGACTCTGCTTCCCCAGTGCTAGGATTAATGTAGTGCTGGGGATTGCACTGAGTTCTTTGCACGTGGTGGATAAATCCCCAGTCCTCTTGACCTGTTTGTATTTCCTTTAGATTCATATTATTTTATGGGTGCTTTATCTGCTTGTATGTGTACCACGTATGTGCTTGGTACCTAAATAAGTCAGAAGAGAGCATGGGATCCCTTGAAATTGAGATTACAGATGGTTGTAAACAACATGTGGGTCCTGGCAATGTAACCTGGTCTTCTCTAAGAGCAAAGAACACCCCTAAACCCAAGCCACCTCTTTTTATTTAATGTTATTCTATTGGTAGCAAGCATATATGTATGTCTTATGTGGAAGTGTCAGATACCCTGGAACTGGGGCCACAGACAGTTGTGAGCTGCCATGTGGGCTAGGAATTGAACCCAGGTCCTATGGAAGAACAATTGGAGCTCTTAACCACTGAGCCATTTCTCCAGCCCCTTTATTTTTTAATTTTTTTTATATTATCTTATTTAATTTTTTTTTTTTTTTGGTTTTTCGAGACAGGGTTTCTCTGGTTTTTGCAGCCTGTCCTGAAACTAGCTCTTGTAGCCCAGGCTGGCCTCGAACTCACAGAGATCCTCCTGCCTCTGCCTCCCAAGTGCGGGATTAAAGGCGTGCACCACCACCACCTGGCTATTATTTTATTTTTGAGATTATAATCATACCATATATATATATATCATACCATATATGATACACACAATGTTCTGTCTGCATGTATACCTGCATGCCAGAAGAGGGCACCAGATCTCATTATAAATGTTTGTGAGCCACTATGTGGGTGCTAGGAATTGAACTCAGCACCTCTGGAAGAGCAGCCAGTGCTCTTAACCTCTAAGCCATGACTCCAGGTCCCTTATCTATTTTTTAAAATATTTATTTATTATGTATATAATATTCTGTCTGTCTGTATGCCTGCAGGCAGAAGAGGGCACCAGACCCCATTACTGATGGTTGTGAGCCAATGCTCTTAACCTCTGAGCCATCTCTCCAGCCCCCCTTATTTATTTTTTTAAAAATATTTATTTATTATGTATACAATATTATGTCTGTATGCCTGAAGGCCAGAAGAGGGCGCCAGACCTCTTTACAGATGGTTGTGAGCCACCATGTGGTTGCTGGGAATTGAACTCAGGACCTTTGGAAGAGGAGGCAATGCTCTTAACCACTGAGCCATCTCTCCAGCCCCTATTTTTTTAAACAGACTACTTTAAAAAAAATATTTAGGTGGATCTCTGTGAGTTCGAGGCCAACCTGGTCTACAGAGAGAGTTCCAGGACAGCCATAGCTAGCTACACAGAGAAACCCTGTCTAAAAACACAAAACAAAAGGTTACCATGTATGTGGACACATGCCATACAGGACACGTGGAGTTGAAGACGGGTGGTTCTCACTGTGTGGGTCTAGGGATCTAACTCAGGCTTCGTGGTGAGCGCCTTTATTGAAGAGATGTGTCTCTTGGGCCACTCCAGCCTATTAGTGAGTACACTAAATACAAGCTGATTCAAGTAGGTAACAAGGGCCAGCCAGGTGCGCAGTAAGGCTATTTGCAGCCAGGCCTGACCACTTGAGTTCAGTCTCTAGGTCCTACTTGGGAAAGAATTTACACAAGTTGTCCTCTGACCTTGACTCAAGCATCACGGCACACACACACACACACACACACACACACACACACACACACGTGTGCGCGCACACACACACACACTACAGATAGTTCGGGATTGGGATTTACTGAAAAATATTTTTTTTTTTTTTGAGACAAGGTTTCTCTGCGGCTTTGGAGCCTGTCCTGGAACTAGCTCTGGTCTCGAACTCACAGAGATCTGCCTGCCTCTGCCTCCCGAGTGCTGGGATTAAAGGCGTGCGCCACCACCGCCCGGCCTGATAAATCTTTTGTGTGTTTGTTGTTGAGACAGGGCTTCTCTGTCCTGGAGTGCTGGAATTAAAGGATTGTGCCACCACTGTCAGTCTATTATGGTAAATCTTGCTGTATTTTCCAAACGTTTAGTGCACAGTAATGGGGCTGGGTTTGGTGTAGGAAAACTGAACCTCACTTTCAAGTCCTCCGAGAGGGTCATCCCAACATATACTCACTGCCAGATTCATGATTTACGTACGTGTACGTACACACACACACACGTTTTCTCTTTTTCCTTCAGCTCTTCCTGTTTACCTTAGGAGGTTGCATTTGCTTTGCTTTTTCAGTGCTGCGGGTCAAACCCAGCCCTCAACCATGCCAGTCAAGTGGTCTGCCCTTAAGCTTCACCCCTGAACGCCTTTTGCCTTTTATTTATTTACTTATTTATTTGTACACATAAACACCTGCAGGACGCACAGACGTTCTGACGGCCACTGACAGACTGCAAAGAGCAAGCAAAAGCCTCGCCCCACTCCCGATCTTCATGCAGCCAGGATTGCCGGTCTGTGGCGAGGCAGAGCCACTAGGGTCAGCTGAGCGGCGCGACCTTGGGTCAGGCTGGGCCACTCACCCGCTGACCTTGCGGGGGAGGGAGCGGCTCTGCTTTCTGCCCAGCTACGCCGCGGACCCGGGGTCTCGGGTGGTGCCCAAGCGCCACGACTCGCCAGGCTTCCGCAGCCCTACGCCCCCGGAGTACAGGCCTCGCCAGCTCCGGCCGCCTTCGGGGCGGACGCCACTCTGCGCCGGGAGTGAGGGGCGGGCGAGATTCCCGAACGCCGCCTGAGCTGCGCACGCGCGACGGCGCCCGCGGACCCGCGCGCCCTGACGCAGCCGACGCCGCGCGCCCAAAATGGCGGCGCGGTCGTCGTCGGGGGCGGCGGCGGTAGAGGGGGCGGTGGCGGTGGCGACGGCGGCCGTGAGTGCGGCGCGGGGCCTGGGCCGGGGGCAATGAGGCTGGCCCGCCGCGGAGCCGTGTAGCCGACGCCCAGACCCTCCTCCCCGCCGAGCCGGGGGCGCGCGCGCGCGGCCGTCCGCCGCAGCCTTCCCCCTCCCTCTCTCTCTCTCCCGACTCCGAGGACCCCGCACGGCTCCCCACCAGGGCCCGGAGGATGATGAAGCTCAAGTCGAACCAGACCCGCACCTACGACGGCGACGGCTACAAAAAGAGGGCCGCGTGCCTGTGCTTCCGCAGCGAGAGCGAGGAGGAGGTGAGGCCGGGGCGGGGGGTCTGGGAGTGCGGGGCGCGGCCCGGAGGGCTCCGGACGCGGGGCTGAGGCAGGGGGATGGTACTCTGTGACTACCGCCGTTCCTCCCCGCCGCCCCGGGCAGCCGCGCTGACCCGGGAAGAGCGGCTCCGCGCTTGGCAGCTCGGCACACGTGCACGAGGCGCAGGCCGGCCTTTGTGGCTGAGTCCAGGGCCGCCGGGGCAGGTTTGGGGCTGGCCGAGGAGCTGCGGCTGCCGGCGGCGGGCGGGAGGGCGAGCCCTGGCGGGGACAGAAGATCCTGGGCGCCGTGCACCAGCCAGAGCCAGCCGTTTGAGGCCAACGTTGAGTTGGGAGGCCGGATGGTGGGGCCCGAAGAGAAAGGACACTGGATACAATTTTTTTTGTGTGCATCGAAAAATTTCAAAGACATTAAATGCTGTATTTATTAAGATCTTTATCCTGACAGTTCGGTTGTGCCCTATAGGATAACCTGTAAGATACGCTCGGAAAATAGAAAATTTTTAGAGTCTGTTTCTTTTTGCTTAAGGAACTTAAAAAAAAAATCTCAGCTTCACAAAGCCGTTTCTGTGGTGATGAAGGGAATGCCGAAAAGGCGCATGTTTTGTAAATCCACAAAGAATAGCTGCTTCGGGAATTCGTCGGATGCCTGTGGGAACACATTTCTGTCGTGTGCATGGTGGTCATGGCAGTTAGCTTGGAAACCATGAAGGACAGTGAAACTGAGCGTTTGACCCGGCCGCCAGCGGTGGGCTGTGGTGGCCGGGCTGCAGTACAGCGCAGCGTGTTGAAATGGGGGAACTCGACCCGTTAGTTTTGAAAAGCCGTGATGAAACAGACGGCTGGATTGCCAGGAGTCCCTGTCCGGAGATGTTTAGGAGGAGGAGGGAATTTAAATGACTGCCCGAAGAAAAGCAGTGAAAGCGTTCATTGTACTGTTGAGGGATTGCTGGGGATGGCTTCAGCAGCAGAGTTCGGAAATGTATACTTTGTTACTTTGCTTTTATTACAAAGGTCCTCGAGGGAGGCGTTGTCAGCGGGGTCCTGTCGTAAATGATGAGCGGGTTTTAGAATCCGTTCTTAAGTAAAGTAAAACCGTCATTCATGAGGAACTTCAAGAGGCTTTGTTCTTTGTGTTATCACATGGGAAGTCAGATGGGATCTGGGAGGGGGGCTGTCGACCGGAGGGACAGCTAATTAGCATAATAGCAGGCCGCACTACAGTGCTGTGGTTAAGCCTGTACCCCAGTTACAGTAGAAGGTTGTGTAATTTAGTCACGTGAGTGCGGCACGACTTTATGTTTTAAAAAGATTGCCCTAGAGGCTGAAAATGTGAGTATTTTGGATAAATACTGGAAACTTAAGATCCTAAGCAAAGTTTTACTTTTTGGTGGCCTTGTGCAGGTCAGACCAGGCGTAGGACCTGATTTGTAGGAGCTTAAAGTTTTAAACTGTTAAGAGACGCTTAAAGCATTTGCTTGATGGTGGAGTTTCCTTTATTGAATTTCTTTTTGCACGTTGGTTGGTTAATGAACAGAACAATCGTGTGAATCTTGAATTATTGATTCCGTGGGTGCCATAGTCATAGTCTGGTAAGAGCAACGTTAATGGGCTCAAGCTGGTTAGAGACTTGTTCTGGTCAGTGAAACAGACAGGCTTTCAACGCAGAGCCCACTAAGGGGCAGCCCTCAGCGGTTATCTGTCTCTGCCCAGAGGGTTTCTGATAGTCTCTTAGTTCAGAGAAAGTAATCTCTAGGGTACTGTTTAACTCTCAGATTATATAATTGTGTTGGAAGGGAAGTGATTTGTTAGTTCCAGGGAAGCTTTTATGTTCTCAGTAGATGTGCCAGAGACTGGAAGGAAGTGTTAGCTGCCACCATTGTGGGGAAAGTGAAATTCACACTTAAAAGGGCATTCAGCCCAATTTTATTTTTTTAATTGGAACTAATGGCTTTCATCAAGAGAATTGTTAACATTATTTTTGCACAATGCAACAGTAATGTAAATGTAAACAGGACCTTGAGGGTTTTTTTTTTCCCTTTTTGTTTTTCGAGACAGAGTTTCTCTGTAGCTTTGTAGCCTGGCCTAGAACTTGCTCTGTAGATCAAGCTGGCCTCGAACTCACAGAGATGCCTGTCACTGCCTCCCAGAGTGCTGGGATTAATCCACTACCAACTACCCAATGATTTTTATTTATTCATTTTTTTAAACACTGTCTTGATATTTTTTAAAAATTTATTTATTATATATATGGTATTCTGCCTGCATATATCCCTATAAGTCAGAAGAGGGAACCATATCTCATTATAGATGGTTGTGAGCCACCATGTGGTTGCTGGGAATTGAACTCAGGACCTCTGGAAGAACAGCCAGTGCTCTTAACCTCTGAGTCATCTCTCCAGCCCCTGGTGATTTTAAATGTAATTAGCCAATGTCAAAAAACATACATACGGTGTGAAGAAAGAGATTATAACATTAAGAAATAATTGACCAAAATCACTCAGCCCTGGGAAGCTGTAGTCACAGGCCCAGCAGTAAGAGCAGCAGAAAGTGATCCAACCGGAGTGTGTGCAGTCATTGAGCACACACTGAAGGTGAGGTTGTCTGTACAGTAATGGGAGAGATGGGTAGGAGAGAGCTTAGAGCTGGCGGGGCGGGGGGGGGGGTGCAGAAGGGATGGAGAATTAGAAAAACCTACCCAGTAGCATTGTGCTGGTGGGTTTTCTTCTAAACTTCTGGCTGTTTTTCTTGTTGATAAATTGAAATTAATAGGAAAAAGTTCCCTGCTTATGAATAACATTTCTGTAAATGGATATTTAATGTAGCTGACATTGTTATTGCAGTGCTGTACCCCAAATGATTACCATACTCATAAGCTGGTTCCCAGCCCTGGGCTCCCTGGAGGTAAATTGTGTGCTTAGTCCGTGTTTGCTTAGGTTTGTCATTCTTGTCTTTGTGGAGGTTTTCAGGGTGAAACACCCATGAAGAAGGATCGCTCTGTGTGTGTGTGTGTGTGTGTGTGTGTGTGTGTGTGTGTGTGAGAGAGAGAGAGAGAGAGAGAGAGAGAGAGAGAGACACTTTAGAAAGACCGCAGATGCATGTCATAAAGGAAGTCACTGCTTAGTTAAGTGCACAGGCCCACTGGAAAGGGCTGAACAGCTACTATAGGATTTTGCGCATAGATACCTTTTATCCCATTTAGGGGTGAAACCTAAGAGTAGGCCATTCATTATGTGGGTGGCATAGGAGACAAAGTCAGCTGTAATTCAGTACTTCTTTTTGTTTGCTTTGGCTGGCCTTGAACTCCTGATCTCCCACCTCCAGCGGGAATTGTGTATTGGGAATACACACCCAGCTGAAATACCAGCTATTTCTTCTTCTGTTTTTTCCCCCTTCAGTGCTGAGGATTGAACTCAGCCCCTTGCAGGCTATGCAAGTGCTCTACCAGTAAGTCACATCCACAACCCACAGTTTTGTTTTTATCTTGAAATCTTGGCTCCACAAAGATTAGCAAATCAATATACTTTTATGTTTTTTTTATTGATTGGGTAATGCAGTTCATCTTTGTATATTTGACTTTGACTCTCTTAGAGCCGTCCCAGAGAGACTGCTCTTCTTCCTCTACTCCTCTTTTCTGGAACCTCCGTGAGGGACGGCTTGTTTGTGCTCTGTACCCTTAGTAGGAGGGCTGAGGAGTGTGGCCCTGGCTTCTCAAACAGTTGAAATCTCTCAGAATGAACAGTGATGGACACTGACCTCTGAGAAAGATCAGCCATGCAGAGTGCACACCAGGTAACGTTCCAGTGCCTGAGAGTCAGCTGCCATCACCCAAAGGTCTACAGTAGCCCAGATTAGTGAGCTTTTTTATTTATTTCTTTTTGGTTTTTAAGACAGGGTTTCCCAATAGCTATAGAACCAGTTCTGCAGCCGGGCAGTGGTGGCGCACGCCTTTAATCCCAGCACTCAGGAGACAGAGATCCGCCTGCCTCTGTCTCCTGAGTGCTGGGATTAAAGGTGTGTGCCACAATTGCCTGTTTTTTGAGGCAGGCTTTCTCTGCTGCTAAGCAGGCCAGGCTAGCTGGTCTCCACCCCTGTCTGACTATTGGGAGTGCTAGGATTGCAGACGGGTGCCATTATCTGACTTTTGTGAGTTGAGGGATTACTGGCAGCTCTTCCTAGCCCCGTCTGTTTCCTGAAAGACAGGTTACCACCTGATGGCTTTCTGTGGTGTGGTGTTAGGTTTGCCTGTTGGTGTTTTCTCAGACCCTTGAGCTCCCCAAGGTGATGGGGAGTGGACTGACTCTGGAGATCTCAGTGGATAGAGACTCTGGTGGCCTGAGTGTTTGTCTCTGAAATCCCTCAGAGGGACGGGTAGAGGACGTCACTGCAGACCACACCTGCCAGCAAGCTCTAGAGAGGCTGGAAAGCACTGGTGCAGTCCCTGGGTGATAACCTGACAAAGGCTTCAGCACATCTCAGCATGGTGGGGAGTCCTGGCTCTGGGCATCTCGGCTGTTGTCCAGCAGTACAGTCTTCTAAGGTAGAGTGGGGTATTTCTGCTTTTCATTTCTCTAAAGTAGTTATGGCAGCTTTTATCTATTTCCCCTCGATCCCAGGGTGTGGGCACCGCACAAGAATTTTTATTTATTTATTTATTTTCTCATGTTTCAAATATGTTGTGTAGGGAGGCTTCTAACTCACTGCGTACGCCTGGAAGGTCTTGTACTCTCATTCCTCCTGCCTTGTTCAGCGTCCCCTCCCCCAAGTACTGGGATTACAGGCACTAACCACCATAAACAGCTGCCCTTTTTTTCTTAATTAATTTGTTTATTTTTGGTTTTTCAAGATAGGGTTTCTCTGTGTAGCCCTAGCTGTCCTGGAACTCACTTTGTAGACCAGGCTGGCCTCGAGCTCACAGAGACCCACCTGCCTCTGTCTCCTGAGTGCTGGGATTAAAGATGTGCACCACCACTTTTAAAATTACTCCTTGCCTTAACCCTACTTCCTGCTTTTAAATGATTTTTATTTGTCAATCACAAGTTGCACATCTTCTGTGTGTAGCTGTTTCTCCATTTCCTGGTGCAGGCGAGAAGGGTCTGTCTTTAAGACTTGTTTTATCACTTTCTTTCTTCAGTGTGTGTGCACATGTGTGTAGCTACACTGTGGAGGCCAGAGGTCAGCCTGTCGTTCTCATTTGTTATCCATCTTATATTTTTAAGGCAGGGCCTCTTACCAGCCTGGAGCCCACTGTGAAGGTTAAGCTGGCCTGCCAGTGGGGCCCAGACCCACCTGAATCTGCTTCCTCAGTGCCTGGATTATAAGCATGAACACTACATTCTCTATTAAAGAAAACATGGGCTCTGGGTATTGAACTCAGGTCCTTTTGGTTGCTCAGCAAGTGTTTTACCAGTTAAGCTAACTCCCCAGGCGCACGCACACAGGCACTCACATACATACACATCTACACACACCTGCACACACCCGCACAGGTGTGTGTGAGAAAAGACTATTCTGTTAAGAAAAGTAAAGGTGTTGGAGAGATGACTCAACAGTTGAGAGCACTGGCTGCTCCTCTAGACCACCCGGGTTCAATTCTTAGCACCATAGGAGGCAGCTCACAGCCTCCTGTCACTCCAGCTCTGGGATCTGGCTCCATCTTCTGGCTTCTGCGGATGTACGTCACACACATAAAAATAAAATGAATCTTGCTGGGTGGTGGTTGCTCACACCTTTAGTCCCAGCACTTGGGAGACAGAAGCAGGTGGATTTCTGTGAGTCGAAGCCAGCCTGGCCTACAAAGAGTTCCAGGATATGTTACATAGACAAACCCTGTCTTGTAAAACCAAAAATAAATAAATAAATGAGTAGAATAAAATAAAATGATTCTTAAAAACCAGGGAAAAAAGTAACATCTCCTGAGATGTCCAGCTCTCCCCTTTGTGGCAAACTCCCTCAGTAATCATGTCCCCTCTTCTCTACCATCCTCTCCTGGACTCTCCAGGCAGGTGATTTTCTCTAAAGTTCATTCTGGCAGAGTCCTAAACGCTTTCAGGGCCAGTGACCAATCTGAAGTCCTCATGTTGCTTGCTCTTTTTTTTTTTTTTTTGTCCTTTTGGAGACAGGTTTGTTTGTTTAGCTCATGCTGGCCTGGAACTCAATGTTGTAGCTGAACATGATTTTGAATCTACCACACCTAGCTCCCCTCCCTTCTGTATGAATTAACCTTCCTTTCTTTTTTCCTTTCTTTCTTTCTTTTTTTTTTAATTTTTATTTATTTATTTTTTGTTTTTTGATACAAGGTTTCTCTGCAGCTTTAGAACCTGTCCAGGAACTAGTTCTCGTAGAACAGGCTGACTTGTTTTTGTTTTTGCTTTTTGAGACAGGGTTTCTTGGTGTTAATAGCCCTGACTATTCTGGAAATCATTCTGTAAACCAGGCTGGCTTTGAACTCACATATATAACACACACACACACACCCATCTCTGTTGGGATTTAAGGCGTGTGCCACAACCGCCCAGCTGCTTTGAATTTTTTCTTTGCCACACTTCTGTGGCATCTCTCTTCCATGACCCTTCTGGATTCCTTGGGCTTTCTGACTTGGTTGCGGTGTGTGAGGGATAGTTTGGGACCCCCTCTACTAAGTAGTTGGGGCTTCACACTGATGACATTCAGAAGCCTATTTTTAGCTCTGAGCTTTCCTGAAATCAGGACTGATGCCCAGCAATATACTCCATAGTTCTATTTGGGAACCTGATAGACACCTCAAATTTCAGATGCTGGAATGATTCTGCTTTGTTTCTTTATTTCTTTTTGACAGGATTTCAACTGCATAGACCAGGTTATTTTTGGAACTTGTGATCCTCCTGCTTCAACCTCTCAAGTGTTGGGATTATAGACATGCCTAAAGAGCCCTGCTTGTGTGTGTGTGTGTGTGTGTGTGTGACAGAGGGGGGGCAGGTGGTGTGTGTGTGTGTGTGTTTGTGTGTGTGTGAGAGCGAGAGAGCGGAAGTGGGTTTGAGATTGGACTCAGACCTCATGCCTGCTGGCTAAGCATTCACTTTTCCACCTATAATATACCCCCAGCCTTCAAATATTTTTATTCCAGTCTCAAAACCTCTAAACAGCCAGCTACAAAAACCTGCCTCTCCTGTAGCAATATCAGACTCCGTACACTGAGGAAAAGAAGTTTCCTCTTTCTGTTGTTAGTCTTCTTGCTGTGTAGCTCAGGTTGGAGACCTCAGGGTTACCCTTGGCTTTTCCTGTTTCTTCCTCTAATCTGGCTGGAATCCCACTGCAGCCACATTTCTCTAGCCTAGTCCTCTTTTGCTTCTCTCCTGGATGGTGCCATGACTTCTTGATTGGTCTCCCTGCTTGTGCCTTTCTCCACCCCAGCTCACTCTTCTAAACCCAGAGTCAGATCGTGTCCCTTGCAGAGCAAGTCCCATGGCCCTGCTCTGGAGCTACCATCATCCATCTATCTCTTCCTCCTGCCTCTTTGCCGTTCCTGTTTTCCAGTTATCTGGCCTCAGTGTTCTTTCTCTCCCATGTTGCCTGCCAGGTTTATTCCTCGTGCTTAATCCTTTGATTAGTCATTAGACCATCGTTATGAAGCATATTAAACTAGGCGGTGGTGGCGCATGCCTTTAGTCTCAGCATTTGGGAGGCAGAGGCAGGTGGATCTCTGTGAGCTCAAGAGGAGCCTGGTCTACCGAGTGAGTTCTGGGACAGCCAGGGCTACACAGAGAAACCCTGTCTTGAAAAATGAAAAGAAGAAGCATATTAAAGCATATTTCTGGCCTGTCGTCATTGCCAGGCTCTGGTGCTGCTTTTGTCTTGTCAGCACACAGCACCATGAAATACAACGAGTATTTGTGATTGCCCACTTACTCTAGAGTGCAAACTGCTCCTTAGGATAGACACATTGTCTTTTTATTTATTTACTTACTTTAACAATTGCTTCTCTATCCTGGGTACTTAGAAAGAGAGATGCTGAGTGCTGTTTGTTAAGTCTGTGACTGGATGGGTGAGCCCTGGGCAGTCAGTCTCTGCATCCACTATTGTGTAATGGAAGAATTAATAACCAACACTCACAAAATGCTAGTATTTGTAGGAACTCACTAATGAGTGTGTTCTGAGAAATCTCCTTTCTTCCCATAAATCCAGACTCTTAGTGAAAGGGTGTTTGATAATGTTGAGTGTCAACCCAGTAGAGTTTATGTTTCTTATATTGTAAGTTTTGAGGGGGTAGAGAAAAAAATTGCTTTGTTATTTTTATTTAGACGTTTGTCTGCAGGTTTGTGAGTATAGGTGTTCACAGAGGATAGAGGAGGCAGCAGCTCCCTCTGGAGTTTCAGGTCATCGTAAGATGCCTGACCTGGGTGTTGAGCAGTACATGCCCGTAACTGCTCAGCCATCTCTCTAGTCCCTGGAGGGAGGTTTTGAGACAGTACCTTGCTCTGTAACCTCACCTGTCCTCAGACTCACGGAGCCTAGGCTGACCTTGCACCTGTCAATCCTCTGCCTCAGCCTCCTGGGTGCTGGAATTTCAGGCATGATAATCTTCTGGAAGAACATACAGGATTTCTTTAGACATTGAAGTGTAGCATCGGGAAGGATCTGTGTGGGGATCTGTGTTGCTAGACCCCAAGCCTAGTGGTGTAGTACCCGAGGTCAGAGCATTTTCTTTCTGCTGACATCCTAGAATCTTTTTTTTGGTTGTTTTGTTTTGTTTTTGAGACAGGGTTTCTCCGTGTAGCCCTGGCTGTCCTGGAACTTGGTCTGTAGACCAGGTTAGCCTCGAACTCAGATATCCACCTGCCTCTGCCTCCTGAGTACAGGGATTAAAGGTGTGTGCTACTGTTGCCTAGTGTATCCAGATTCTTCTTAGTAATATTTTGTTCCAGCTCTGTCCTGGAACCTTTTTTGCCAGTATATAAATAGAGAGTTACATAAACTGAAATCATGGAGTCAGTAATGTTTAGTTACCTGATAGTGGTTCAGAGCCAACAATGTATGTCAAATTTGTGGGGTTTTTTTTTGTTGTTGTTTGTTTGTTTTGTTTTGTTTTTTTTGAGACAGGGTTTCTCTATGTAGTCCTGGCACACTTGCTCTGTAGACTAGACTGACCTCAAACTCACAGAGGTCCTCCTGCCTGCACCATCACTACCCGGGTGTATGTCAAATTTGGAACCTGAAGTTATTCTGAAATTAATAAGGAAACTAAAGTTGATAAGATATTGTCAGATTTTTTTCCCTATGGTCATCATTCTCTTCCCTCTCCCTTCCTACCTCCTTATTAGACAGGGTCTGACATGTATGCTGATTTCACATCTGTGAACTCGTCAGCTTCTTGCTGCTCTCCTAAGAGTTGGGATCACAGGTGCTCACTGCCAGGCCTTCTTTATTCTTTTTGAGGTCAAGGTTGTTGCTCATGTGAGTATGGAGGCTGGAGATTGGTGCTGGGTACCCTCCTCACCTGCTTTTTTATTTAATTGTGTGATTGTTTTGCCTGCATGTCTGTATACACTACAGAATTCTGAGGAGGGTGCCATTCCTTGGAACTGGAACCAGGGGTGCTTGTGCATCACCATATGGGAGCTGAGAACTAAACTCAGATCCCCCTCAAATCTCCCCAGCCCCGTTTTATTTTGTTTGCTTAAACATACTTTTTCTTGGGCTGGAGAGATGGCTTAGTTACTGAGGGCTTTTGCTGTCCTTTTTTTGGTTTTTCGAGACAGGGTTTCTCTGTGGTTTTGGAGCTTGTCCTGGAACTAGCTCTTGTAGACCAGACTGGTCTCGAACTCACAGAGATCCGCCTGCCTCTGCCTCTCGAGTGCTGGGATTAAAGGCGAGCGCCACCACCGCCCGGCAGCTTTTGCTGTCCTTACAGAGGTCTCAGGCTTCGTTTCCAGCACCCATACAGGCTCACAACTGCCTTTATGTAACATTCAGTCCCAGGGACTCCAACGCCTTTCCCAGCCTTCAAGGGCACCTGCCTGTGGTGGTGCACGTGCACACACAGAGAAGACCTTTCTTTCTTCTTTGTTTGGTTTTCCAGACAGGGTTTCTCTGTGTAGACCAGGCTGGCCTGGAGCTCAGAGATCCTCCTTCTTCTGCTTCCTGAGTGACAAGGCCCAACAAAAGAATTTTTTTTTCTTTTTTCAGGACAGGGTTTCTCTGTGTAGCTTTGCAGCTTGTCCTGGAACTTGCTCTGTAGACCAGGCTGGCCTCGAACTCACAGAGATCCACCTGCTCCTGCCACCTAAGTGCTGGGATTAAAGGCACACACCACTACCACCTGGCAAAAAATTTTTTAAAATATCTATATTGCCCTTTTCTAAAAAAAGATATATATACATATATATATGTGTGTGTATATATATATATATATATATACATATATATATATGTTGTTCTGTCTGCATGTATGATGTATGCTTGCTGGCCAGAATAGGGGCCAGATCTCATTATAGATGATTGTGAGCCACCATGTGGTTGCTGGGAATTGAACTCAGGACTCTGGAAGAGTAGCCAGTGCTCTTAACTGCTGAGCCATTTCTCCAGCCCCTATATATATTATGTTTTGGGTTTTTGGGTGGGGGCATATGCATGCACGTCAGAACAACTTTTAGGAGTCAGCTCTCTGATGTGGGATTCCCCTCTGTATGCTGTGAGTAGCACTGGTTAATAAAGAAATTGCTTTGGACCTATAGCAGGGCAGAACAGAGGTAGATGGGGAAAACTAAACTGAATGCTGGAAAAAAAAGGTGGAGTCAGGAGAAGCCATGTAGCCACTTGGGACAGATGGCAACCCACCAAAACTTTGCTAGTAGGCCACAACCTCATGATAATGCATAGATTAATTTAAGATATGAATTAGCCGAAAATACACTTAAGCTATAGGCCAAACAGTATTGCAAATAATATAGTTTCTGTGTGATTATTTCGGGAGTCTGGGCAGCTGGGAAACGAATAAGCAGCCTCCAACCATGGCTCTCCTTCCATGATGTGGATCCTAGGGCTTGAACTCAGGTTGTCAGCCTTGTTGGTAGCAAATCCTGTTATCCACTGAACTATTTTCCAGCCCCAAGAAGCAGTTAGTTTTTATGACATGCTTTTTGTGTGACTTAATATGAACTCTGGCTATGGTGCTCACCCTGTCAAGTGTATGTGGCTATTAAATGCTTTCATTTGCTGCTGCTTTGCCGAGATGACTCAGTTGCTGGATTCATTCAGCCGCCATTAACTTGAGGGGACCAAACCTGGCTCAGGGCTTGTGTATGTACTACAGTGGTTGGCATTGGTTTCTTTCCCAGAGGTTTTGTAGTATATATAGTTTGCCTTCAATAGCGAGATGAAGTGGGTGAGATGGTGCGTGTATGCAGGCACTTGGGAGGTAGAAGTAGGAGGATCAGGGATTCCGACCCACCCTAGGCTATCCATATTAGACCCTGTCTCAGAAAGCAAAAACCAGACTAAAACATAAGAAGATGAAACATTCAGATTTAATTCAGAGCCGGGTGATGGTGGCGCACGCCTTTAATCCCAGCACTCGGGAGGCAGAGGCAGGCGGATCTCTGTGAGTTCAAGACCAGCCTGGTCTACCGAGCTAGCTCCAGGACAGGCTCCAAAGCCACAGAGAAACCCTGTCTCAAAAAACCAAAAAAAAAAAAAAAATTCAGATAGTAAGCTAAGAAAATAGTTCAGAAAAGTTCTAGGTATAACGACTTTATCTCTCAGCTGGGCATGGTGGTACACGCCTTTAATCCCAGCAGAGGCAGAGGCAGGTGGATCTGAGATGAAGGTCAGCCTGTAGGTCAGAAACCATTCCTAAGATGCTGACTTGAGATTTCTGTCAGGCACTACAAACTTTCTCTCAAAAAGTCATTATTTCTTGTGATGGGAAATTATATAGTGCTATCTAGAAAGACTTTTTAAACCAGGGGTGGTGACGCACACCTTTAGTCCCAGTATTCAGGAGGCAGAGGCAGGTAGAGCTCTGTGAGTTTGAGGCTAGTCTGGTCTCCAGAGCTGCAGAGAAACCCTGTCTCGAAAAACTAAACAACAAAACAAGCAAAAAACCCAAAACATTTAAGTAGAGGAGTTTTTGAAGTGTAGACTGTGGACTGTGTTTGTTTGCAAGAACAGGCTAGTGTGAGACAGATGTAATGGGCAGGGGTGTTTATAGGGGTTCGGAAGGATCTGTGAGGATGAGTTGGGGTGCCCAGGGCAACTTTGGGAGTATGAGGTTCCAGGTGTAGACAGCTTGGTTGTATTGGGTTAGCCTCAAGAGGAACATGCCTGGTCTGGTGAGAGGAGACGGCTCGGTGGGTAAAGTCACACTGTCTACTGCTAAGCCTGATGATCTGAGTGGGATCCTAGGACAGCACTAACTCAGTAATTTGTTCTCTGACCTACAAACACAGGCTGTATCTCGTGTGCACACTGTGTGCATGGTTGGGACAGCACAAATGAAATAAATAAAAACATGTCGGGTGGTGGTGGCGCACGCCTTTAATCTCAGCACTTGGGAGGCAGAGGCAGGTGGATCTCTGTGAATTCAAGGCCAGCTTGGTCTACCAGAGGTAGTTCCAGGACAGGCTCCAAAGCTGCAGAGAAGCTCTGTCTAAGAAAGAAGAAGGGGGGGGGGGAATAAAGAACTGTAATAAAGTAACATTTCAGGCAAAAAGTCTTCAGCTAGCCAGGCCATAAAAATTCAAAGGTCGGGGCCTGGTTCTTAGAGCCCGTTTGTCTCAGAGTTGCTGGTAAAGAAAACTTGTCTCCTGCTTGCCTAGTGGTTCCATGTGTGCTGAGAGTGAGGGAAGGGTGTTCTGAGCAAAGGGTTGGCCAGAGATGCTAGAAGTGATAAACATCCCTGTCCCTGTCCCCACAGCCACACCACCCCCCATCCCCCAGGGGTTTCTCTGAAGAGTCCTGGCTGTTCTGAAACTCACTTTGTAGACCAGGCTGTTCTGGAACTCAGAGATCTGGCTGCCTCTCTCCTTTCCCCTTCAACCCTCCCACAAGGTCCCCGTGCTTCCAGTTTACTCAGGAGATCTGTCTTTTTCTACTTTCTACTTCGCATGTAGATTAGATCTATGGAAGTCTCTCTTAGTGTCCTCATTGTTGTCTAAGTTCTCTGGGATTGTGGTTTGTAGGCTGGCTTTCTTTGATTTATGACCTATGAGTTAGTACATGTGATAATTGTCTTTCTGTGTCTGGGTTACCTCACTCAAAATAATGTTTTCTAGCTTCATCCATTTTCCTGCAAAAATCAAGCTGTCATTTTTTTCTGCTTGTAATATTCCATTGTGTAAATGTACCACATTTTCCTTATCCATTCTTTGGTCGAGGGACATTTAGGTTGTTTCCAGGTTCTGGCTATGACAAACAAAGCTGCTATGAGCATAGTTGAGCACATGTCCTTGTGGCACGATTGAGCTTCCTTTGGATATATACCCAAAAGTGGTATTATTGGGTCTTGAGGAAGGTTGTTTCCTAATTTTCTGAGAAATCGCCACACTGACATCCAAAGGGGCTGGCTGTATCAGCTTACATTCCCACCAGCAATGCAGAAGTGTTCGAAAGGGAAGATTTATTGGTGCTGTATCATTTACTTTGACAGGGCTTTCTGGAGGAGGGCAGATGGAGCTTAGACAGTCTCAAACTCTGTCAGCCTGGAAGTGGCTTTAGCTATGACTTGTCCATCCACCTCAGCAAAAGACGGGAGCTGAAACCAAGAAGGCAGCTCAGCTCTGTCTGCAGTGCATAAGGCAGGGCATGCATTTCATTTTGGCAAATTCACAAAAGGAACTGAATAAGTAAAGTGGAAAGGCTTGAACAAAAGTATATTTCTAAAATGGACTCAGATACACAAACTGGTGGTGTATGCAGGTCCAGTAGCGGCCTCTGCTGCCGACACCATAGCAGCAGATGATCACGAATCTTGGCACCAGTGCATGTGTGCTGTGGGCAGGAGCTTAGCTTGTCAGAAGCATGGCTATTTTGGGCAAGTCTCAGAACAGAATTGAAGCCTACTTTATTATTCGTTTTTCCATTATAAAGATGTTTCACAGCTGTTATACAAATTATTTTTATTAACATTTTTTATTTTATGTGTATATCTGTGTACCATGTGTGCACCTGATACCCTTGAGGACCAGAAGAGGGTGCCAGATGCTTTGGAACCATAGTTACAAACGGTTGTGAGCCACAGTGTGAGTGCTGGGAACCAAACCCTGGTACTTTGTAAGAGCAGCAGTGCTCTTCCCTGCTGAGCTGTGTTCTCTAACCCCTCTTTTTATTTTGAGACAGGGTCTAACAGTGCAGCGCTCTGTCCTAGAACTCATTATGTAGACCAGGCAGCCCTTGAAGCCTCTGCTCCTGGGTTACGGTCTCAGAGTATACCCTCTTAGAGTCCACCAGATTGCGACATACTTGCCTTCTAAAATGTTTCTTGCGTGTGGTTTGCCCTTGGTGGCATTGTGTGGTCCCTCTTCCATCAGGTCCATACCATTCAGTCTCCAAGTTAACGTCCTCCATTGTGTACGAAGGACATTCCTTTTCCCAGTTGGTAGATTTGTTTGACTTCGTGAATGATTTATGTGTATGTTTATGATGTCTCAGTACATATAATAAACATTTTTCCAGTCTAAATTCTGTGCATGCTTTTAATGGCTTTGTGCTCGTTACGCAGGTAAATAATCTGATTTACAGGGCTGTAGAAATGGCAAACAGTTAAGAGCACTGGTTGCTCTTTCAGAGGATCTGGGTTTGGTTCCCAGCACCCACATGGAAACTCACAGCTACCTAGAACACCTGTCCTTTTCTGGCCTTCAGGGGCATCAGGCACACATATAGTATACAAATATAAATGTAGGCAAAAACACCCATACCACAAAATAAAATGTTTTTAAAAATCTGATTAACCTGTTCTATTCTAGAGTTGGCTGTGATGACTTAGTTCTGTATCCCCAGAATCCAAGGGCCTGAGTCAGAAGCATTGCTGTGGGTGTAAGGCCACACAGCAAGTTCCAGAGCAGCCTGGACTGCAGAGTGAGACTCTGTTTCAAAAACAAATAATTATAGAAGTAAGGGGATAAATGAAAATCCTAAGTCAGCATTCCTCTCTGTTGGGATAACACTATTACATCAGAAAATGCAGTAGTATTGCTAATCACAATAGTTACTATTTTCCCATCTCACACATTGCACATTTTTAAAAATTTATGTGATACTTAACAAATTATCTTTGAAATTTGCTGTTGTCTGGGCTGGAAGTGGAGCTCAGTCAGTAAGATGCTTCCTGTCATGCACGGCACCCTGGGCTGGATCTCCATACCATATAAAACCCTGGGTCTGTAGTGAGCAAATCCCATTCTTCATTTCAGAGCCCTGGGCAACCATCTTTCTCTTTGAATTTGACTGCTGGAGATTCCTCTCAAAAGTAGAGTCAGGCAACTTTTCTGTTTTCTCAGCATGTAGTGTAGTACCTTCCAGGCCTATCCATGTTACAGGGTCAGAATTCCACTTTGTTCTCAAGCTCACATCCTGTTCCTTGCTTATCTCTGCCAGGTTAAAAGTCTGGAAGTCACTTGTCAGCGCTGTGCCCTGCCAGCCCACTCCTGATTGATTGACTTGAGTAGTGAGTGTGTTAGATGCACTTTGAGGCCATACAGGGTAGCCAAGGCTCAGGCCGCCCCTGGAAAGAAAGGCTAGTGATGTATTGGGAGAGGGGTTGGAGAG
The DNA here is from genome assembly GCF_037038515.1 of Microtus pennsylvanicus. NCBI lineage: Eukaryota > Metazoa > Chordata > Mammalia > Rodentia > Cricetidae > Microtus > Microtus pennsylvanicus. Next base: position 4,107,636 of record NC_134585.1, on the reverse strand, counting down.
ATGGCTCAGTGAATAAGAGCATATGTTGCTCTTGCCGAGGGCCTGGTTTTGATTTCCAGCACCCCATGGTGGTTCATAACCATCCATAACCATGGTTCCCGGGGTCTGAGCTCCTTCGACCTCCTCAGACCCCAGGCACACACAGTGCTTCTGCACAGATGAAGGCAAAGATGACTAAGCAGTTAAGAGAGTCACAGTTCATTTCCCAGCACCCATGGCTGGGGAAAGGGTGTCCGTATCACCACCCTTAACGTAATTTCAGCTTCAGGAGATTTGATGCCATCTTCTGGCCTCTGAGGATGCTTGTAGTCATGTGACAAACCCATACACGTGACAAACTGCATACACACACGTTCATATGCATAATAAAAAATTAAATATATAGCAGAGAAATGACCTGGTGAACTTTAATTGGAAACTTTAGAAGTGATTTAGGAGTTTTTCTAGTGCTAAAAACAAACAAGAGGGGTTGGAGAGATGGTTGAGTGATTAAGAGCATTATTGCCTGCTCTTCCAAAGGTCCTGAGTTCAATTCCTGGCAACTACATGGTTGCTCACAACCATCTGTAATGAGGTCTGGTGCCCTCTTCTGGCCTGCAGACATACACACAGACAGAATATTGTATACATAATAAATAAATACATCTTAAAAACAAAACAAGTGTAGTTGCTGGAAGAGGGCAGGATCCTTCCAGTTCAGTTATAGCCACAGTAAGCTGACACATGTTCATCATCCAACTGCATTTTTTTATTAGCCAGGTGGTGGCGCAGGCCTTTAATCCCAGCACTCAGGAGGCAGAGGCAGGCAGGAGTCTGAGTTCAAGGACAGGGCAACATAGTGAAACCCTATTTTGACCCCCCCCACTGTTTTTTTTTTAATTTATTGGACCAGGCATGGTGGTGCATACCTTAAATTCCAGCACTTGGGAGGCAGGGGCAGGCAGATCTCTGTGAGTTTGGATCTAGACTGTCTGTATGTCAAATTCCAGGCCAGCCAAAGAACATGTCTCCAAAAAATGTATTATTATTATTATTGTCTGTGCATATGTGTGTATGTATGTGGGTGGGTGTGTGCCATAGTGCGCACTTCTGACTGCTCTGCACGGACTGCAGGCTGTACTGGTGAAGCGCTGCTCCAGTCAGTTCCCTCTGCCTGTAGGAGCCGGGATGAAGGAGTGTACGGGTCCTGTGGGGAGTGGGCTGCACTCTGGTAGTGATGCGGAAGCATCTGTCATTTCTGCAGGCTGTTGGCTGGGGTAGTTTTCACTGGACATGTACAAGTTGTATGTATGCCATTACTAAAAATACATGCTGCTCAGAGCTCCCCTTAGCTGTACTTAGTGCAGCTTATTTGGGGCCCTTCCCACTGCCAAGACACCCTGACCTCCCAGAGCTGCTGGATATGCTTCTCTCCCTGCATGACCAGCAGCTTCCTTCCCTCCATCGTAGCTGGCACATGGGGTAGCTGCATTTTAGTGCTGCAGGCCCATGGTCAGTCTGCCCTTTTCCTTCCTCTTGGCTCTTTGACACTTTAGGGGATCTCTTTTGTACATCTGGGGGAAGTTATTAAAGACCAGTAGATGATGGCAAGTTATTAAGCAGAGGTAACTTGGGAAAGGACCAAGTAGCAGTAGCCCTGGCTGTCTTAGAACTCACAGCAGACCAGACTAGCCTTGAACTCAGAGGCACTCTGCCGCATCCTGCCAGCTGTGTCATTTTCTAGTAGTGAGGTGTGGCCCTGGAGGAGTTCAGCTCTCTGTCTTGGAACCCAGTGACCCTTGGTGAGTTCACAGACAGAGCTTCTGGAAGGGAAGGTTTGCTTTGGTTTGTGGTTTCAGAGATGTCAGTGAGTCATAGTAGGAAGGTTTGGGCTGTTTGTGGTAACAGGAATGCTGGGCCTTAGCACCACTATGGCCGAGGAGCAGAGAGTGCAGGAGAGCTTAAAGCCCTTTATGACTTACTGCTGAAGACCAGGACCCAGTTGGAACCTAAAGCCTTGACCCCAGCCTTCAATACAATAACATGAAGCCGGGGACCAGGTGTCGAAAGCATGAGCTTGTGGAGGACATTTCAGATTCAAACTCTGTTTGCCCATGTCTCCAAATGCTGTCGTAGCATCTTCTAATGCACAGTGAACTTCATTCCTCCTGAAGTTTCCAGAGTCTCAACAGTTCAAACCCTACTTTGAGATCCAGTCTCAGCTGGAAGCCGGGTTCAGTGATAGAGCAGTTGCCTGTTCTGATCAAGGCCTCAGACTTGCTCCCCAAGGGCAGAGAACAAAACAGAGTCCAGGATATCTCCTGAGGCTCCAAAGAAGATCAGAAAGAATGTTACAAACTTGTGATATACAAGGACACAGAGTAAACATTTCTATCATTCCTAGGACAGACCAGCAGTAGGAGTGGCAAGGTTGCCCAGCAGAGCCAACCAGATCCAGTAGTTCTCTGTCCAGCAACTAGAGCATGGTGGTGGCAGGCCCACCTCCTTGGCTTTGCCGTTTGCAGCACATGTATCCTGGACCAGCTTCACTCGGTTCCTGCAGCTTCCCTCAGCAGACATCCTGCATCCCTAGCACGTCCTGCTATCTCCATTGTGTGATACTAACCACAGCTTACATGGAATCCTGGAAAGAAAACTAGCCCTGCACTGCATTGTGTGGCCTTATTTGCTTTTCTTTTGAACCATAGTATAAGCCTTCATCATCCCATCACGCAGACCTACGTGCTAGCACCACGTGGATAGTGTCATATTCTGTTACTGCATGCTAGCACCATGTGGATTATGTCACCTTCTGTCAGCTGAAGATGTAGTTGGGCCCTTGTGGACTGTGGCTGCAGTGTCCTCTTAGAGCCTATATGACATTTTTTTAGGCAATCCCTTTCTATCAGTGTACTGGTGTAGGAGTTCCTTCTGTCTTTGTGTTGTTTTTATTGGTTAATAAAGAAACTGCTTTGGGCCTGTTGATAGGACAGAACTTAGGTAGGCGGAGGGGGGGAATTAAATCACATGCTAGGAGGCAGAGTCAGAGAGAGATGCCATGGATCTGACTAAAACAGACACTGAGAATTTTACCCAGTAAGCCATTGCCATGTGGCCATACACAGGTTAATAAAAATGGGTTAAATTAAGATTTAAGAATTAACCAATAATCTCTGTGAGTTCAAGACCAGCCTGGTCTACAGAGCTAATTCCAGGATAGGCTCTAAAGCCACAGAGAAACCCTGTCTCGAAAAACCAAAAAAAAAAAAAAAAAAAAGAATTAACCAATAAAAAGTTAGAGCTAATGGGCCAAGCAGTGATTTAATTAATGCAATTTCTGTGTGCTTATTTCTGGGCTAAGCTGGCCAGGCGGCCAGGATGAACAAGCAGGCTCTCCCCCTTGCAACGTGGGGCTAGCTAAATCCACGTAAAACATATACATACATACATACATACATAGAGTTTAAGGCAACTTTTTGCTGTTTGCTGGTGGCCTGCCGCAGTCCCTTTAGGAGAAATTTTCTTAACTCAGCAGCCACAACAACAAAAAAGTGGCAGTTTTAAAATGCTGGCTTTCTGGGCCAGGCTGCCAGCACGAGCTCTGACTCTTTCAGACAGTAGGTCTGGCTACAGAGCATTTGAGTTGGGTTTGTGAGCAGAGTGCTACAGCTTGCTTAATGGTGACATGGATAGGCTGTGTGCCTGAAAATGGGTCAGTATGCTTGGCACCCAACTTGGGGCCCCTTTGGCTTTCTCTGGTTGGTCAGTTGATTGATACAGACAAGGTCTTCATATGTAAGCTGGAGTTAGAATCCTTTTGCTTCAGCCTCCTGAGTGCTAGAATTACAGTGATCCACCAAGTGCTAGGGTTCCACTGCTGGCTTACCATGACCTTTTCTTTTTTCTAAGATTTATTTATTTATTATGTATCCAGTGTTTTGCTGGCTGGCATGTATGTGCCAGAAGAGAGCACCAGATTTCATAGATGGCTGGGAATTGAATCAGGACCTTTGTTTTGGAAGAGCAGCCAGTGCTCTGAACCTCTGAACCATCTCTTCAGCCCCTTTTCTAAGTGGAAAAAAGTCTTTGAAATTGGTTTGTATTTTTATATCCAGGGCGTTCATTGGTGGGGTCTCAACCTCTCCCTCCCCCCAGGCAGGGTTTCTCTGTATAACAACTCTAGCTTTCTTAGAAGTAGCTCTGTAGACCAGGCTGACCTCGAACTCACAGAGATCCGCCTGCTTCTGCTTCCCAAGTGCTGGGATTAAAGGTGTGCACCACCACCATCCAGCAAGGCCTCACCTGTAGGTAATTTTTCATCGGGACTGCTGGTTAGCTCCTGATGTGGGAGTGTCATATATCAATCTGTTGATTTCATTGGTTAAGTAATAAACAAACTGCTTGGGCTCATAGCTTAGAACATAGGTGGGTGGAGTAAACAGAACAGAATGCTGGGAGGAAGAGGAAGTGAGCTCAGACTCGACAGCTCTCCTCTCGGGGGCAGACGCCTCAGAGAGACGCCATGCTCCTGGCTCCTGGGTAGACACACGCGATGAAGCTCCGACCTAGGATGGACGTAGGCTAGAATCTTCCCAGTAAGTGCACCTAGCTGTGCTACATAGAATATTAGAAATGGGCTAGTCCAGGTGCGAGAGTTAGCCTAGAAGAGGCTAGATAGAAATGGGCCAAGCAGTGTTTAAATGAATACAGTTTGTGTGTTGTTATTTCTGGCATAAGCCATGCAGGCGGCCGGGTGCCAGGGACGCAGCCCCGCCACTCCTATTACTACAAGCTCCCAAATAACCACACAGAGACTTAATATTAATTATAAATACTTGACCAATAGCTTAGGTGTGTTACTAGTTAGCTGTTTCAACTTAAATTAACCCATATTTCTCATCTTACTTCTATCACGTGGCTTATGGCTTGTTAGATCATTTTCTGCGTGTCCTGCTTCCTCTGTGCCTGGCTCCAGACTCCTCAAACTCCCCTTCTTTCCAGTGTCCTCCTAGTCTAGCTCTACTGCCCAGTCTCTTCCTGCCCAGGTATAGGCCAGTCAGCTCTTTATTAACCAGTGAGGGTAATAATATTTACAATGTGCAAAGATTGTTCCACAGCAAACAACGTTTTCTTTTGTCCCAGTGATAAATGTGAGAATGCTTGCTTCACTTGGAGCTTTAAACATGTGCTCCCAGACTGTATTTCTGGAGCTTCCTGCTACCCTCTGCTCCACATCCAAATCAATAGCTAAAAGCAGCAAGCAGTTACAGAGCCATAGACTATGTATACTGTCTAGAATTTCCTCTGCTAAATAAATTTGTTTGTTTGTTTTGTGAGGTTGGGATGGCACTGAAGCAAGATCTCATGTAGCCTAGGCCAGTCTGGCCTTCCACTTCCTATGTAGCCAAAATTCTTGAACTTTTGATCCTCCTGCCTTCATCTCCCAAGTGCTGGGAGCTGGGATGATGAGCATGTGCTGATTTTATGAGGTACTGGCACCAAATTCAGCACTTCATACATGGAGCAAATGAAGCCAGCTGAGCTGCATCATCAGCCCTCCATCACTTTTTAGACTCAATCTCATTCTTTAGGATTTGAACAAAACTTAGCTAGGTTATTAGCCAAAAACCAATATGCAGTTGACCAGCTGAGTTCCCAGTGCTGGCCTGTCCCCCATTGAGACCTGACAAGCAGTTTTCACCATCCAGCCTTTTGATGTACAAGTCTTCTTAACTCCCAAATGGATTACCGTTAAGTGAGGCTTACTGTTGCAGAGTATTTGAGCACACAGTGAACCTGAGGTTGCCTTATTTGTTGGGGAACAAAAAACCTGTTTCTAGCTGTGGTGTAACTCAGCCCTAACACACACCTTTAATCCTAGAGCTTTCTGCTTGAATACTGTAAACAGGATCAAATAAAATCAGCCATGGGTCAAGAGGTGGAGCAAGCAACTAGTTGACAGGAAAAAGCCGTAGAGAGTTGATGTGGGACAAATCTGTATTCTGTCAATTATGATTGGCCAGTAGCCAGGCAGGAAGTATAGGCAGGACAACCAGACAGGAAGTAGAGGCAGGGCAATGAGAACAGGAGAATTCTGGGAAGAGGGAAGCTCCCTCTGCAGTCCTGTCCAGACATTGAAGAAGGAAGATGTAACCTGCCCTGCTGAAAAAGGTACCAAGCCATGTGGCTAACATATAATGGGCTAATATAAGTTATTAAGTTAATAAGAAGTTAATAAGAGTTAATAAGAAGCCTGAGCTAATGGGCTAATCAGTTTATAACTTATGTAGAACTCTGTGTGATTTTCTTTGGGATTTACCGGCTGTGGGAATTGGGCAGGAAAGAAACCCCAACAATCCCACCCTCATGTTACAGAGAGTAAGAGGGAGTCAGGAGGACAGATAGGGAGATGCACAGGAAGTAGAAGGGACAGACATTGAGTTTGAGAAGTTTCATTTGAGACGACTTTTTCTGGGATGTTGACAAAGGAGGAAGGTGAGCTGATGCTTTCTCTGCCCCTCTGAGCTGTCACCCAGCATCTGGCTCCTTTGTCTTTATTGGTAAAATTGAACAATTGAAATTTAGTTAAGAACAACAGCTTACAGGGGTCCCAGATTCCAAGATTGCACTTCCAACCTCTTCCACATTCTTCCCACAAACCCGGGGCCTAAGAACCAATATGGTCATGTTGTTTAGTTGCTGCATTGATCTATCTCCTGGAACCAGTTTTCTGTATTAGTTGTGTTTGCATTACACTGACCATATACTTGGCAAAAGTTACTCACAGGTGGAAATGTCATTGTGGTTCATGGTTTTGTACGGCTTTTGGTCCTTGATGCAGAGACAGCAGGGTAGACTGCATGGTGGAAGATGCTCTTGAGAGAACAGTAGACTGGGAAGCTGAGCACACAGGCTAGGACATGGAGTAGGCATAGCCTTCAAAGACGTTCTCCAAGTCACATTTCTGCCAGCCAGGACTCAACAAAAAGCTCTGACACTCTAAAAAAAAAAAATGCCACAAGCGGGGGATTCAGTGCTGTGAAAACATGAGATCCTGGGAAACATTCCAAAATCAGATCCTATATAGTGATTTGAATGAGGATGGCCACTGCATGCTTATGCGTCAATGTTTGATTTCTTCAGTTGGTGGAGCTGTTTGGGAAGGATTAGGAGGTGCAGCCTTGTTGGAATAGGTATGTCACTGGGGGTGGGCTTTAAGGTTTAAAAAGCCCACACCATTCCCAGTTAGGATGCTTGATCTCTCCCCCCCCCAAAATTGAATGCTTTCTTGATCCTGGTGTCTCTCACGGCAACAGAAAAGTAGCTAAGAGACCTTAATGCTCACTATAAACTTTTCATTGGAGTGAGAATTCGTGGGGTGAACCGTGACGTATACTAGTTCGCTCACGTGGGGGATGATTAGCATAAAGACTGCTTATCGCAGCTTGATTCTACAGCAGGAAATTGGAAATACCCCTGGTGTGCATCAGGAGGCTGGCAGGACTGTGGTTTAGTGGTAGATTACTCCCCTAGCTTGAAGAAGATCTTGGTTTGGACTCCAACACTGAAAAACAAACAAAAATCAAAAGAAGAAGGCTGGTTAGGTATAATCGTATTAATAAACTCCTCAGAGGGGCTGGGGTTTTTGCTGTTCTTCCAGAGTTGTGGGTTCACTTCCCAGAACCTACATGTCGCAGCACGTAACTGTCTGTTACTTCAGTTCCAGGGTCTGATGCCTCCCCCTTTAAAATTTTATTTATTTTTGTTTTGTGTGACAGACACTTTGCTTCCATGTATATGTATGCAGTGCCCACAGAGGGCAGAAGAAGGTTTTAGACCATTGTGAGCTGCCATGTGGCTACTGGGAACTGAACCAGGGTCCTCTGTAAGAGGTGCTTAGGAGGAGCAGTGCCTTTAATTGCTGAGCCATGCCTCCAGTTCAGTGTTATCCTTTTCCATACATATACATGCAGACAGAACACTCACACACCAGTAACCAGTGTAGCTCTAGAACAATCCCAGCAGAGATGACTCCTGGGTTGGGAGCTGTATTGGTTCCTTTCTCTGCTGCTGGGACAGAGCCCCTTACAGGAGCTCTTGATTTTCCTGCCTCTGCTTCCTAAACTCTGGGATTATAGACATGCTTCACCATGCTCATTATGGAATTATTAGCTAGTGGATTTTTATTTCATATGCATTTATTAAGTGATTTATTCATTTATTAAAGATTTAAAAAAATATTTGTTTTTACTTACACCCAGCCAGAACTTCTAAGAATAGTATACATTAAAAAAGAACTCTGCAGAGGAGTGGATGGCTGGAGAAGATACTCCGTGGTTAAGAGCACTGGCTGCTCTTCCAGAGGTCCTGAGTTCAAGTCCCAGCAACCACATGGTGGCTCAAAACCATCTGTAATGAGACCTGGTTCCCTCTTCTAGTGTGCAAGCAGAACACTATACATAATAAATAAATTAAAAAAAAAACCTCCAAGGGTTAAGAGCGCTGACTGCTTGCTCTTCCAGAGTTCCTAAGTTTATAATTCCCAGAAACCACATGGTGACTCACAACTATCTGTCTATAATAGAATCTGATGCCCTCTTCTGGCGTGCAGGCATATGTGCAGACAGAGTACGCATACCTAAAAAAATACATAAATAAATAAAAATTTTAAAAAATTAAATAAGATGGGTCAGCAATTAAAGAGCTCTGGGTATTCTTCCAGAGGACCCGGGTTCAGATCCCAGCATCCACATGGCAGCTCACAGCTGTCTGTAACTCCAGTTCCAGTGGATCTGACACCCTCCTCTGGCCTTCATGCACATGACGCACAGACATACCTCTGTGCGCATAAAATGATCACATTTAAAAAGTCATAAAAAGAGCTGCTCTTGTCAGCTGTTGTTGCAACTGTGAGTAGTAGAAGTTCTGCTCCGGAGCCGAGCTTGGGATGTGCCGTGCACTGGGGGAGAGCGGTGTGGCTGTGCTGGCGTCCACAGACAAGGACTGCGATTTCCTGGCCCTCTGTCTCAGCTTTTCCAGGCTTGTCAGTGCATCTGTTCTATTTGTCAGCTCATCAGTTCTGTGTTCCCAGGGCTTAGGAGAAGGAGGAGAATGGAGGGGAGAAGGATGAGACAGGCAGCTGGGTGTGAGGGGAGGGTAAAGACCACAGCCCACAGTGGTTCCCAACAGATGCCCTTGGCATGTACTGGGCAGCGTGCCTGCTGTTCCCAACACGAGACACTACCTCGTAAAAAAGTTATTTGTGGGTGTAAACAAGAGCTGTTTTTTAGTTACTGTGGAATTCCTTCTATTTGGACTGATTTGTGAGTGTTTTCTTGAATGTTTAACCCTCCGTGTGACCTCTGACTTCAGGTGCTGCTTGTGAGCAGTAGCCGCCATCCAGACCGATGGATTGTCCCTGGAGGAGGCATGGAGCCTGAGGAGGAGCCAAGTGTGGCAGCGGTCCGGGAAGTCTGCGAGGAGGTATGTGCAGAGGCCTGTGGGTACTACTGAGTGGTGTGCTGTGATCAGAGAGAGCATGTAATGGCCACCTCTTCCCTGCTGCTACAGTGTTGACATGCAATGTTTGTCAGCATTCTCTGTAGGAGGAAGGCTGTCAGTAGCGCGTGTATCTAGTGATGTCTGCAGGGCTTTGTGACCTCTGTGGCTCTCTTCCAGCTTCATCTCTGGTACTTGTCATAGATCAGGTATCAGTGCTAACAGGAGCCAGCTGGCTAGTGCAGCTCATTGTGTTACCTACAGGAGACGGGGCCCTGGCTCCTGTCACCATGGCTAGTGAGCTAGTGCTGGTGACTGCAGCTCGAGGGACAGTAGGATTCTAGTCATACTGTGTGCAGCTTACGCGGGCTGTGTCCTTGACCACACCTCTACACCTTACTAATATACCAGGATAAACAAAAGTCAAATTGTGACCTGGGTTCCCTTAGTTTGAGAACTTAGAGCCCAGGAGGGCTAGGGATGTGGCTCAGGTGGAGGAGTACTTTCCTAGTGTGTGCAAGACCTAGGGGTCAGTCCCCAGTAGTCTCTCCTCTCCAGAAGAGCTCTTAGCCTCGTGGAGAGAGAGAGTACGCAGGAGGAAGCAGCTGGTATTTCTCCTCAGCCTGTGGTGGCAGCACTGTGCTCAACTCTTCCATGGAGCCTCGCTTAGGACTTGTGCAGCAGTGTGAGTTCTCTTGTCCTCAGGTATTTCCTTGCCACACATAATATTTTTTTAAATCTAGTTGCTTGTTGTAGAGGGAGTCAAGCCTGATTTTACAGACATATAAAATAGCACTTAGGACATACCAGGCCTGTGAATACAGGTTCAGTGGCAAAGGGCTTGACTAAGATGTGCAAGGGTCAACTCCTAGTATTGCCAAAACCAAGCAAAAAGATTCTGTGGGCTGGGGATGTGACTCAGTTTGCAGAGTGGTTACTGAGCATGCCTGAAGCCCAGAGTTTTACTAACCCCCAACACTGAAGAAACTGGGGTCGTGGTTCATGCCTATAATCCTAGCACTACCAAGGCACAGGTAGGAGAACCAGAAGTTCAAGGTCCTCCTTGGCAGCATAGTGAATCAGGCAGCCTGAGCTACGTACGTGAGGCCCTATGTCAAACAACAGTGGAAACCTGCCTGGCATTCTTACTGGTTGGGCACTTGCTGAAGTCACGTGAGAGTTTTCATACCCAGAGCATTCTTCTAGGCTTCAGGCTCTGTCACTCTTGTCCTGCCTGTCTCTCTCCGAGCTATATCTCAGTCCTCCCTTCTTGTCCTCACTGTTCTTGCTTCTTTGGCTTTTGCCTTGGCTTGTCTCCTTGTGGCTGTAGCCTGGCCAGCACTGTTCCATCCTCAGACCCTTCAAAATCAGGGTCTGCATGTGTGCCTCATATTTGGAAGGAAAGGATTCTTCTCCTGAATCCCCCAGCAGATCGAGTTTGGTGCTGCAGAGCCATTTCTCAGATCACACTCACACTAACTTCTGCCCAAGGATGACTGTGTTCAGGCCTGTAGAGCCTCTGCCTGTGTAGCTTGGCTTTCAGAAACTTCTCAGAATGACCAGCATGCTGTGGTGTTTCATGCCTGTAATCCCAGCACTGAGAGCAGAAGCAGGAAGATCACTGTAAATTTGTGGCCAACCTGGTTTATATAGAGAATTGAGTTCCAAGACAGGTAGGATACATAGCAAGACACTGTCTCAATAAATAAACACCTTTAGTCTATCACATAGGAGCCAAAGGTGGGTCTCTGCCTCACAAATAAAATAAGTAAAGAAATAATAAAAGAATAACCAGTAGAAGATAAAATGTTATTATTATCATTGTTATCATTATTATTATTATGAATATTACTTTTTTAAAATTGGATTTTTGAGACAAGGTTTCTCTGTAGCTTTGGAGCCTGTCCTGGAACTAGCTCTTGTAGACCAGGCTGGCCTCGAACTCACAGAGATCCGCCTGCCTCTGCCTCCCAAGTGCGGGATTAAAGGCGTGCGCCACCACCGCCTGGGTTGATCGTTATTATTATTTTGGTTTTTGAGACAAGGGATCAGGCTGGCCTTAAACTCATAGAATCCACTTACTTATGGGGCTGGAGAGATGGCTCAGAGGTTAAGGGCACTGGTGGCTTTTCCAGAGGTCCTGAGTTCAATTCCCAGTACTCACATGGCTGCTCACAACCATCTATATTGAGATCTGATGTCCTCTTCTGGCCTGCAGGTGTACATGCACACAGAATGTGAAAAATGTGAAGATTTGAGAAAATAGTATGACATGCTTTTCCTTTGCTCTGGAGCAAAGTGAGGCTCATGTCTTACAGCATCTGAGGTCTTAGGATTTTCAGGGTGCAGGTAGGTCCTGAGGGGCAGTATGACTTTGTACTTTGCCTCCCTAGGCCTGGGACTCTCAGAACCTTTGCCTGGTTATTTCAAAAGGATGGGACTGTGGACCAGATAGGAGGAACCGCACTGCAGAAGTCAGGTCTAGATTTAGTTGGCTTCTGTCATTTTCAGGGTGCCTAAGGCAAAGTGATATTTGAGTTACTGTTATGCAGTTGCGGATTCAGGCAAGATGGAGAAGAAAGAGATGAAGGGAAGATGTGCCTGGACCTGTGCAGCTTTACTGCTTGTCTGCAGCCTTGCCAGTGGCTTGACAGTTCTGTCTTACAGCACACATTTGGGTTGATGTCTAGCTCTGGAAAGCTCTTCTTTTCCTTGTGTGGCTGGATAGTTTTTTCTTCCCATCCCCCCTGTAAATGTGCTTATAGGCTCAGCCATGCTATACTCTCACATATGTGAGAGTCACAGGAACTGGTTCTGAGGATCGAGTTGAGGTCGTGAACTTTGTCAGCAAGTGCCTTTCCTTGCTGAACCATCTCACCACCTCTGTGCTTTTTGAGAGGCACACATTGAGCTCTTTCTGTTACACAGGGCAGCCAAGATGCAGCGAGTAGGTGTTTCCAGTAGGAAGTGTGCTGAGGAGTCAGGGAAGGATGCTCCCTGGAAAGTACATAGCACCCCTTTGGAGGAAGAGGGGAGAATGAAATAGGTATAAGATGCTTGAAAATGCCCGTCATGGAAGGACACCCTGAGTTAGCATTTCACCTGCTGCCAGTTGTCTGCCGGCACAGCCCTGCAGTCCTGCCTGTGCTCCTGCAGACAAAGAAGGTATCGTTCCCCATATTGTGTTCCAGAAGTATTGAGAGGATGAAAGTATCTAAGGCTGGCAAGATGGCTCAGTGAGTAGAAGTACTGACCATGCAAGCCTGCGTGTGAACCTGACCTGAGTCCAGTCCCTGAACCGGAACCTTATGAAGATGTAAGAAGAGAACCAGCTTCACAAAGGTGTCCTCTTATTTCCACACGCAATCTGTAGCACACACATGCTCATGTCAGGGCATAGCCAGCCAGTGGTGGTGCATGCCTTTAATCTCTATGCTCCAGAGGTAGAGACAGGTGGATCTCTGAGTTTGAAGCTAGCCTGGTCTACAGAATGAGTTCCAGGATAGCCAGTGCTACACAGAGAAAGCCTGTCTTTCAGGGTTGGAGACCCGGCTCAGTGGTTAAGAGCTTAGGGCGTTTGGTCGCATGGCAGCACAGTTAGGAAGCAGGTGGGTGAGTGCCGGTGCTCACCTCCCTTCTCCTTTTCACTCAACCCAGGACCCCAGCTCCTGGGATGTTGCCACTCATGGTTAAAGTGGGTCTTCCCACCCCCAAACCCTGATCTAGGTAATCCCTCACCACATGCTCACAGGCTTTTTTTTCTGAGGCACTCTGAAGCCTGACCAGGTAGCAGTCAGTATTAACCCTCAGAAGAATGGAATATTCCTTGGTGGCAATTTGGGTTGTCTAGGGATCAGCTAGGCTGGTTTGGATTGATGACAAACAAGAAGTACATTAGAGGGGATTAGTGGCAGCAGGAGGTGTCACTGAGTGTTCTTGCAAACATAGATTAGAATTTGATTTATGTTAGCTACACAGCCTCCTTCTGTAGTCTTTTAGGCACTTTTTCAGACAGAGAAATGAGTTAGGAAACAACCTAACAACTCTGTAGGGGTTTATTCTGTGCTGGAGAGGTTGTGGAGAAAGGGGTACACTCATCCATTGCTGGTGGGAATGCAAACTTGTGCAACCACTTTGGAAAGCAGTGTGCGGTTTCTCAGGAAATTCGGGATCAACTTACCCCTGGACCCAGCAATACCACTCTTGGGAATATACCCAGGAGAGCCTTATCATACAACAAAAGTATATGCTCTACTATGTTCATAGCAGCATTGTTTGTAATAGCCAGAACCTGGAAACAACCTAGATGCCCTTCAATGGAAGAATGGATGAAGAAAGTATGGAATATATACATATTAGAGTACTACTCAACTGTAAAAAACAAGGACTTCTTGAATTTTGCATGCAAATGGATGGAAATAGAAAACACTATCCTGAGTGAGGTAAGCCAGACCCAAAAAGAGGAACATGGGATATACTCACTCATATTTGGTTTCTAGCCATAAACAAAGGACATTGAGTCTATAATTAGTGATCCTAGAGAAGCTAAATAAGGAGAACCCAAAGAAAAACATATAGGCATCCTCCTGAATATTAACCTTCATCAGGCGATGAAAGGAGACAGAGACCCACATTGGAGCACCGGACAGAAATCTCAAGGTCCAAATCAGGAGCAGAAGGAGAGAGAGCACGAGCAAGGAACTCAGGACCGCGAGGGGTGCACCCACACACTGAGACAATGGGGATGTTCTATTGGGAACTCACCAAGGCCAGCTGGCCTGGATCTGAAAAGGCCTGGGATAAAACCAGACTCGCTGAACATAGCGGACAATGAGGACTACTGAGAACTCAAGAACAATGGCAATGGGTTTTTGATCCTACTGCACGTACTGGCTTTGTGGGAGCCTAGGCAGTTTGGATGCTTACCTTACTAGACCTGGATGGAGGTGGGTGGTCCTTGGACTTCCCACAGGGCAGGGAACCCTGACTGCTCTTTGGGCTGATGAGGGAGGGGGACTTGATTGGGGGAGGGGGAGGGAAATGGGAGGCGGTGGCGGGGAAGAGACAGAAATCTTTAATAAATAAATAAATTAAAAATAAAATAAAATAAAAAATAAAATTGAAAAAAAAAGATCCCTTAGGACTGGAAGAAAAAAAAGAGCCATTCTTGGTCCCAGATTGTCCTTTTATTACATCTAGCAATCTTGGTCCATTCCTGCCGTGTGCCAGTCCCCCACCCCCATACCACCATCATCACAGCACAGACAGCCTCACAGGCTTCCACACTGTGGAGGACGCTGCTTTGGCACGTTTGCAGTTCCTTTGTCCTTATGGACCTGCTGCGGAGTCGCTTGTGCTGGCTTTGTAACTGTCTGGCTCCTGCTGTTTAGGGGAGGGCAAGCCACAGTGTGGAGTTCAGTTTGCCCAGGAGTCAGAGAGCACAGTATTGCTCAGTAATCACGCACCTGCAGATGGACCTGAGAGCTAGCCATGGCTGTTCTTCCTGGCCTTCCCACTCATAGGCGAAGAGGACGTTGTCAGTAAAGGAAGAAGGCACATACCCATCTCACTCGGATCGAGCTGGGAGATGGCTCTGGCTGCTCTTCCAGAGAAGCCAGGTTCCATTCCTGGCACCATTGCTGCTAACAATTGCAGATGATGCTAGTCCCTGGGGATCTGACACCTCCTAGTGGCCTCCTTGGGCACTGGGCACACTCAACACACATACAGGCAAAGCATTCATACTCATTTGTTGTCGCTGAGGCAGGGTCTCACTGTGTAGTGTTGTCTTGCCTGGCTCTCACTCTGTCTCCACCTGCTCCTGGCCCCCGAATAGGGATCAAAGGCATATATTAGCATGCTCAGCTAAAGACAATGTCTCCTCTGCGAGCTCTGGAATTTACTGTGTAGACCAGCTTGGGTTTGAACCTGCAGAGATCCACCTGCCTCTGTTCTGTCTCCCAGGTTCTGGTACTAAAGGCGTGCACCACCACGCCTGGCCAAGCAGTTTTTTTTTTATGTGAACATTTGGAAACAGAAACATCTGTTTCCTTTGTTTTTGCCTGCCAAAGCCTTTCTTATCCATAGTAGGCGTCTCAGGGTTGTTCTCAAATATCAGAATCATAATAGGGAAGGTCGTTAGAAATACATAAAAGATGAGGTGGCAGAAGAGGGCTTGCTAGGTAGAGCGCCTGTTGTCAAGGCTACAGCTTGAGTTCTATCCCTAGAGCCCAGAGCCCATGGAAGAAAGAGGGAACAATAGTTCTCTTGCAAGTTGTCCTCTGACCCCAACTTAGGAGCTTGGTGCAAACACACAAAATAATAAATGTAATTGAAAATAGGCAGAAGCAGGTATCCTACAAGTCTGAGACTAGCCTGGTTTATATAGTGATTTCCATGTAGCAGAGTTGCTTGCCTGGGGCTGCATGAGACCCTGTCTCAAAGAAAAAGAAAGGGTTCAGCTTGTAAGGACAGTCGCTGCCACGCCAGATTGATGTTCAGCTCCCAGACCCATATAGTAGAGAAAAGAACCAAATTTTATGAGTTGTTCTCTATTTCTGTATTCTCATTGTTATATATGAGTGTGTGTACATGCACTCTTGAAGTAATAGATAAAAATGTAAAAAGCCAGGCTGAGCATGACAGTGCACACCTTTCATCCCCATTCTCAAGAGGCGGAGACAGGTGGCTCTCTGTGAGCACAGGGCCAGCTTGGTCCACATTTTGAGTTGCAGGTTAGCCAGGGCTACATGATAAGATCTTGCTGTTCTCATATCTGCGTCTCATTTTTTATTGGTGATTTTAAGGCTTTAAGTATAGAGTGAGTGATTTGGCTAGTGGGTATGGAGGTGAAGGGTGGATGGATCCTTACTCTCTAGCCATAGCTTTCTGTCCCTGTGCCTGCCCATTTGCAAGACCAGTGGGCATCTGAGCTTTGTCCATAGGAACCTCCATTTCAGTTCCTTTTTCCGTTTTTTGTTTTGTTTTTAAGTTAGAGCTACTCTGTTGTCCTCTCACTCTACAGTAGTGCTGTAATTATTTTAATTATTTTGTTTCTCTAAACTAAGCACCAAAGATACCAAACCGGGTTTTCTTGTTGTCAACAATTAAATCTTCCCTACCTCCCAATCGTAGGTAGGATGAATTTTGTAAGTTTGGTCATTTGTGTTCCCTTAAATGCTAGCAGGTCCTTAGTCAGAGAAGTGACCAATTTAATGGGATTGGAGAATTTAAAAGTATTGTAACAATAGCACACCTTCAGTGTAAATAACTACCCAAATTATCTGTCTGCCGTAACAACTGAAATAGCCATATGTTGACACATGCCTTTTATCCTAGCACTCCGGAGGCAAAGGTAGGTAGCTCTCAATGAGTTTGAGTCTAGCCTAGCCTATACAGCAAGGTCTAGAACAGCCAGAGCTACATAGAGGGAGGCCTTGTACAAAAAACACAAAACCAACCAAAAACTGGAATAATGATCTATGAGCTGGGAAAGGCGCCTCCGCTCCTGTATTCCCAGCATTTGGGACAGTGAGGCAGGAGGGCCAAGAGTTCAGAGTTATCCTGGTTATCTCAGAACTCTGTGTCAAAACCTAAATAAGAAATAAGGAAAGGAAAACCCTCTTTCTCCTCAGCTTATCACATAACTGGACGGCACCCACTGGTGAGCAGTTAATTCGGTAGCTAAGTATGGAGATTAGAGTCTGCTCTTAGAGAGCATTGTGCTGTGTTCGGACTAGCTTGTGCTGGAAGCCTGTTGAATAGAGGTTGAATTACTGGGATAACAGCCAGTCTCCTGTTCAGTGAAACGAGTCCAGCAGAGTCTTCCAGAACAGTTGTGTTTGCTTTCCTATCCAGCTCCACATTCCAGGAAGGATCTTGAGTCACTAGGAAGGGTGTGTATGGGTTCACAGTGACTTCAGCAAACACTGACTGCAGCTCCTGCCTCCAGATGCTCCACAGTCAGGACACTGGGCTCAGATAAGGGTTTCCATCTGCCTGAAAGGCAGAGTCAGCAGCTTCCTCTTTGCTCACTGACGCTACAAAGGTCAGCTGCCTAGCAGAGCTTACTGCACAGGGAGTCAGTCTGGAGTCTGGTTGTATCTCATCTCAGATCTCCTTTGGTGTGCACGTGTGTATGTGTGGTGTGCACGTGTGTGCGCGGGAGTAGGTGTTTCTTGGCTCTCTACCTTGGGTTTTGAAAAGGATCTCACTGAGACCTGTAGGGAAGACTTTGACTTCTAAGCTAGTTTGCACAAGCAAGATCCTGTCTCAAAGCTGGAACAGTGGGCAAAGATGTGTGCTATTGGAGATTGGCAGCCTGGGTTCAATCCCGGGAGGTCTCATAAAGGTAGGAGGAGAGAACCAGAACTTGGAAGGTAGAGGCAGGTGAGTTCGAGGATCAGCCCGGCCCAAAGATTGGGTTCCAGGACGGACAGGACTTCACAGAGAAACCCTGTCTCAAACGAAAAGTAAAGGTAGGAGGAGAGAAGTGGCTGCACAAAGATGTCCTTCGACCTCTATGTGGGTGCCGTGGCATGCACATGCCTAACTATAGAAACACAGCAGTGCACACAGTAAAAATAAAATAAACCTGAACAATCTGGAACGAGCGCTGAATTCTCAGGTCACAGCACAGCTGAGCCATTCCAGCTCTTGTGAGGCAAAGACTCAAGCTCATCCTTGACTTCATAGCAAGTTCAAAGGCAGCTTGGCAAAGCTTAGTAGCACAGTGCCTTCTACAACGTATGGAGCCCCAAGTTCAAGTCCCAGCACCACACAAAACCCAGCTGAGTGTTTGTTGAACGTACTGAAAGGTGTGTGACTTTAATTTAAAGATAGCATGGTATGGTGATGTTCATTTGTGGTCCCAGCACTAGGCGGGTAGAGGTTGGGGGATCATGAACTCAAGGACAGCCTGAGCTACACAGCAAGCCCCTGACTCAAAAAATCAAGGGCTGGGGGGTTAAGCCCTTTGGTTAAAGGCTAGAGGGGTGTGATACAACTTCGCGTTCATCATCTTGACTAAATAGGGAGCATGGAGCTCAACTGACAATGAGCACTGAGAATGGAGGAGGAACAGAAGTGACGACAGCTGCCGTGAGGGTGTGTGTGTTTCAGTGCTGTTGCACAGCCACTCCCCAGTCAGTGGCCTGAAGTAGCAGGATGTCCTGCGGCTCACTTGGAGAGTTAGCTTTGGGTTTTTTTTTTTTTTTAATTTTTTTCAAGACAGGGTTTCTTTGGAGTCTGTCCTAGAACTAGCTTTTGTAGACCAGGCTGGCCTCAAACTCACAGACATCCACCTGCCTTTGCTTCTGAGTGCTGGGACTAAAGGCGTGCGCCTCTACCACCTGGTGATGTTAGCATTTGATCCAGTTTCTCTCTTCAGGTTAGAGACTAACAAGCTGTAGACCTGAGGTAGTGATAGTTCATTTGTATTTTAATAAATAAAGCTTACCTGAAGTCAGTATGCAAAACAGCCACACTAGTCAGCCATACACGCCAGGCAGTGGTGTCATACACCTTTAATTCGAGGAGCCACACTAGTTACCATAGAGGCCAGGTGGTGGTGGTACACACCAGCACTAGAGAGGAATATAAGGCAGGGCGAGACAGGAACTTGCTCTTTCAGTCTGAAGATTTCACAGAGGTGAGGGCTCTCTAGTGGCTGTCTGCTTTACTCTTCTGTTCTTCAACTTGAACCCCAATATCTGTCCCGGGTTTTTATTATTTGTGTTACACTGAGAAACTGTGGTCTTCCATCCTTGGGAGTCTAGCAAAGGCAGAGTGACATAACCACGCCAGGGTTCCAGGAAGAAACATCGGAAAGCTCCTTGAGGCCTCAGCTTGGATCCACTGTAGCCAGAGTAAATCATGGAAGGCTAGATCCATGGAAGCAGAAGGTTCTGTCTGGAAAGAAGGAGCTGCACATTACATGTCAGCCAGAGGGTGTAGGCCCAGGGAGAGCTGGGATTGGGAGCAAGTTTGACTTTCAGTCCTGCAGAGACTCTATGGCGCTGTGGACAGAAGGGGCTTTCCCAGTGGTTTGGTTTGTCTCTGTGAGTGTTTTCCACGTGTGTGTAAGTGAATTATATACAGAGACCAGAGTGGGTGTTGCATCAATCCCTGGAAACTAGAGTTATTGATAGCTGTGAACCAGCTTGTGGGTGCTGGGAATTGAACATGTGTCCTCTGCACAAGCAGTCAGTCCTTATAACAGATAGTGGTCATTTCCTTAAACAGGTCAAGCGTATTGACTGGACCTGTGTGCATCAGCGTACTTAAACTCTCTAACGAGGCAGGTCACAAAAGATGTCTCTTTTTTTATATATAGAGAAACCTGCAGAAAATGCCATATTCTGTTAATAGTAGGTGTGTCCTGAGCAATAGAACACAGTGAGCGCCCTATTGGGCTCTCTACAGCTGAGGAGCAGTGGCACCAGGGTGACTTTAACAGTAGTAATAATACTGTTATTCCTGGGGCCAGCAAGATGGCTCAGTGCACAGACGTCCGCCTGCTACCAAGTCTGACAGCCTGTGTCCAACACCTCAGACGCACATAGTGCCAGAAGAGAACCGACTCCCAAAGCTGTCCCCGACCTCCACACATGCCATGGCTTGGGTACATACACAAACGAAATAAGAATAATGCCAGGCAGTGGTGTCGCACACCTTTAATCCCAGCACTTGAGAGGCAGAGGCAAATGGATCTCTGTGAGTTTGAGGTTAGCCTGGTCTACAGAGTGAGTTCCAGGACAGCCAGGGCTACACAGAGAAATACTGTCTCGGGGTGGGGGTGAGGAATGTGTGTGTGTGTGTGTGTATATATATATATATATATAGTTTTTTAAACCCTCAGATTTCATTTTAATATTTGATAATGACCAACTAAGTGACAATAGGAATATTTTACTAATTCTCTTTTTTAAGAGATGTATTTTTTATTTATGTGGGTATACCTAAATGAATGTGTGTATTGTATGAATTTAAGTACCTACAGGTGCCAGGAGGCATGCAATCTCTTAAAACTGGAGTTGCAGGCAGTAGTGAACTCCCTAATGTGGGTGCTAGGAACAACAAACCCAGATCCTTTGCAAGAGCTGAATATGCTTGCTAATAGCTAACTCCCCAGCCCCATTCTTGTTTGATGCTTAAAATATTTCATTGAAAGGAAAACCATAGGGGTTGCTTCTCTTGGCCCTCTGCTGGCCTTTTATTTCTTGGTGTCCTCAGTGTGGTCTTTTCCCTCTGTAGTTACCAGAGATGCACATGCCAGTGCAGTGTGCTGACGACCCCGCCCTATTTCTGGGTGTCCTGCAGCACTTGACTTAGAGCTGCCCCCAGAAGCTCCTCTGGGGCTGAGCTTTCTGCCCTCCACAGGGAGCTTCGAGCCACAGCCCTTTAACTCTTACAGATTTGTCTTCAGAGCGCTTCAGCTTCCACCTCTGGTTTTCCTTTTTCCTTTGAGACAGGGTTTCTCTGTGTTACAGTCCTGACTGTCCTGGCACTTGCTCTGTAGACCAGGCTGGTCACAGACTCACAGATCCATCTGCCTCTGCCTCCAAGTGCTGGGATTAAAGGCGTGCGCCTCCACCGCCTGGCTGGAAAACTGCTTTTTGAATCAAGAAAGTAGCTGAAGCTGTCAGCCACAGATCAACATTTTGACTAGCACCCGCCTCCACCCTGAGTTGTCCAAGGTTGGCTACTTGGGTGTTGACAGCACTGGTCCCAGCTCTAGGTTAGTGTCTCACTGTTTTTTTTGGCCTTTGCTTTAGGGTCACAAGATATCTGCAGTAGTTCCAGGTTTCAGGTCCCTGCCTGACATGCAAGACATGTAGTGTTTCTTTTTGTCCAGTCTCCCTAGAGTGGTAGCAAATCTTTCCCGCAAGTGATCTGCTGGGAACTATTGGCCCGAAATGGGTCCCGTGCAGCACCTCTGGGTACCTTGCTCAGGCATGCCTTCCCCAGTTGATGTGCATTTTGAAACTGAACAGAATCTGGATGCTCTGATAGTGAGGGTGAGATGGCATCTGTGCCTGCCAGACACCTACCATGAGGGAACCCCACTTCAGAAAGAGCTGGCCCACCTGAGCTACCGGTAAAGCTGGTCTGTGGGCCCTACCTGTTTGTGCTTTTCTGAGCTGTGCACCCATATGGGAGAGACAGGCCTAGCCTTTTCAAACACTTTCATAGGAGTACAGAATCCCTTCAAGGAAAAGGACACTGTGTGTGTGTGTGTGTGTGTGTGTGTGTGTGTGTTAATGATTTGGGGTTGGAGAAATGACTCAGCGGTTAAAAGCACTGGCTGCTCTTGTGGTAGAATGATGGCTGATCCACTTTAGATAGGCTCTGTCCAGTGGACACATACCCTGTTAACAGGCAACAGTGTATTTTGAATTACACCAGACTTCGCAAGAATACATCCACATCGTTCTGGAAAACACCTTTCTACTATTCCCAGCCTCTTCTGACAGAGAGAGTTATTTATGTTGTTGCTCAGTGCACAGAATGCAGCTGTCACAGTTGGAGGTGGCTCAGATGATGAGTGCTCCTCTAGCCTGCATGAAACCTGGTTCTCACCACACTAATAGAGGATCTTGCCTATAACCCCAGCATTTGGGAGGTGAAGGCAGGAGGGTTAGAGTTCAAGGTTATCTCAACTCCAGAGGGAGTTAAAGAGCAGCTTGGGCTATCTGAGTATTTGACTGAAAAAGGGAAGAAAAGTTATTTGTGTGTTCAGAATCACACGTCGAGGGCCTGGGGAGGTGGCTCTGGAGTGAAGAGCACTGTTGGGATTGCAGAGAAAACCAGGCCTGAAGGTTCCCAGTGCCTGTGTGGTAGCTCACACAGTAGCTCTAGCTGTGGGCCGGGCAGGGGACCTGATGCCTCTTCTGACCTCTGCAGGCACTAGGCATGTGTGTGGTTCAAAGACATGTAGGCAAATATTCATATGCATAAAAATAAAGTAAATAAGGCTTTAAAATATTTTGATCATAGATTGATTTGTAGTTTCAATGTTTGATCATTTCCGTTACAAATTTTTGACTTGAAGAAACGTGCATATGGGCTGGAGAGATGGCTCTGTGGTTGGGACCATTGGCTGCTCTTCCAGAGACCGCAAGTTCAATTGCAGCAGCCACCTGGTGGCTCACAATTATCTATAATGCCCTCTTCTGGCATACTTGCAGGCAGAACGCTGTAGACATAATAAATAAGTAAATCTTTAGCCGGGTGCTGATAGTGCACGCCATTAATCTTAGCACTCGGGATCTCTGAGTTCGAGGTCAGCCTGGTCTACAGAGTGAGTTCTAGGACTGGCTCCAAAGCTGCACAGAGAAACCCTGTCTTGAAAAACAAAACAATAAAGAAAAAAAGAAAGTGAAAATGGCCATGTTGGTGCGCTCTCTCTATTACTCCATCACACTATTAGTTTCGGCTATGACATGCCTCTAGAGTGGAAGCAGCCGTGCTGACGTGCTCTCCCCATTACTCCCATCACAGTGTTCATTTCTGACATGACATGTCATTAGGACAACTGTATGTGGATGGTTTGTGAGTGCTGTAGGCTTCTGAACTCTGCTGCAGTCTTTTGTACACAGACAGCCAAGGCATGTCAGTTAAGGCTCATGCTGTCATGGACCGTGCTTACACCCCAGCCTGGTCCTTGCTGTCCCTCTGTCACCCACCTTGTTTCCTGGCTCAGCATGTATTTGTTGCATGAATAAGTAAGTAAGTTAATAAAGTAAATAATCAGCATGTTTTTGGTGTAGCTGTTTGTGGGCTCTTCAGCACTGAGAAAGACGAGAGCTATGAAGGGCCCTCTTCCTCTAGTGTGTCTTGCTGTGACCACGCCGTG
Organism: Microtus pennsylvanicus; assembly: GCF_037038515.1. Lineage (NCBI taxonomy): Eukaryota > Metazoa > Chordata > Mammalia > Rodentia > Cricetidae > Microtus > Microtus pennsylvanicus. The sequence continues at coordinate 4,084,304 of NC_134585.1, read as the reverse complement.
TGTGGCATACAGGATAGACCTGAGTCCTCCCAGGCTGCGCAGTCATGATGCTTGGTGTGTGTGTGTGTGTGTGTGTGTGTGTGTGTGTGTGTGTGTGTGTGCGCGCGTGTGCACGTGCCAGAAGAGAGCATTGGATCCCCTGGAGCTGTCGTTACAGGCAGTTGTGAGTCAACCTGGCATGGGTGTGGGGGCGCAGATGTGGGTCCTCTGGAAGAGCAGTGTGTGCCGCTGTGTTCATTCTTCCTTCTCTGTCTTTCAGGCTGGAGTGAAAGGGACACTGGGAAGACTGGTTGGAATTTTTGAGGTAAGTCTTTAGTACCTTTGCTCTAGGGTCATTCAGAACCACGCTGTCCTGACTTTGGAAAGGGCTTCTGCGGCTCGTGAGTGTCCGAGCAGGCAGCAGAGCACATGAGCATTCTCTGCTTTTTACTTTTCCTGTCTGTTTGTGGATGCGTGTGTACTGTCCTGGAGGCCTAGGATGACCTCCTGTGTCATTTCTTAGGAGCCAGCTAGCGTTTTTGCCATTATTGTTTCATTGTTTTGTTTTGTTTTGTTTGAGAAAGGGCCTCTCACTGGCATGGAACGCGACAGATAGTCTGGGATGAGCCAGGGAACCCCTGTTCCCACTTCCCCAGGCTGAGATCACAGGCTTAACATCTATGCCCAGCTTCTTTTATGGGTTCTGGAGTTAAACTCAGGCCCAAGCATGAACAGAGTACTGTTTCTCCCCCTCTTGGTGGTCCTCCTTTTCTTCCATGGTGAGAGGAAAAGTATAGAAGATGGGGAAACTGGATGTGGAAGGAGTTATCAGGGAGTGAGGAATGGGAACAGAAAGGAGCAGGGTCTGTACAGTCGGGAGAGAGGATGCAGCCCTCATGCAGCTCCTTTGCACAATGGCCCTGCCTACCACAGTCTCTTCAGTCCTTTTTCCCAAGTCACAACATTCCTGCGAAGCTGTGGAACACAGGCTAGACAGATGGCTCAGCTAGCTATTAAGAGTGCCTGCCAGCCAGGCATGCTGGTTCACACCTTTAATCCCAGCACTCATGAATCTCTGTGAGTTCAAGACCAGTCTGCTGGTGTACATAGTGAATTCCAGAATAGCCAGGACTGTAGAGAGACTCTATCTCAAAAAAAAAAAAAAGAGGGGGGGAGAAAGAAGTGCTTGTTAGTTGGGTATGGTGGTATACCTTTTAATCTCCACACACCCCAGGGAGACAGAGGCAAGTGGAACTCTGTGAGTTCAAGGCCAACCTGTATTGTCGGGGTGGGGGGTTCCTGTCTGCCTGGTTCCCCAGCCACTTAGTCCCAGAGAAAATCACACAGAGAGTCTACATTAGATATAAACTGATTGGCCCATCAGCTCAGGCTTATTATTAACTCTTATAACTTATATTAGCCCATTATTTTTATCTATGTTAGCCACATGGCTTGGTACCTTTTTCAGCAGGGCAGGTCACATCTTCCTTCTTAGGTGTCTGGACAGGACTGCAGAGGAATAGGCTTCCTCCTTCCCAGAATTCTCTTATTCTCATTGACCCACCTCTACTGGTTGTCCTGCCTATACTTTCTGCCTGGCTACTGGCCAATCAGCATTTATTTAAAACATAATTGACAGAATATAGACAATCGTCCCGCACCATACCAGTTTCCAGGACTGCTAGGGCTACATAGTGAGACCCTATCTCAAAAAAAAAAAAAAAAATGCTATTCTTACAGCAGACCTGAGTTCAATTCCCAGCACCCACATCTGGTGGCTAACACCTACCTGTAAGTCTAGCCCAGAGATCAGACACCATCTTCTGGCCTTCATGGGCACACACTTGTGCATGTGTACACAAACATGCACACATGCACGCTAAAAAAAAAAGTCTGTCCAAAAGGTGTGCTCTCTATTTTGGTGGAACCAGACAAAACAACAAAAGCAGAGAGCGTCGTATTTCCAGGCAGCGTATAGTGTTTCTTCAAGCATCTCAACCCACTGAGGAGAGCTTCTCCCTCTGTCCTTTCTGTGCCCTTCAGAACCAGGAGAGGAAGCACAGGACGTATGTGTATGTGCTCGTTGTCACGGAAGTGCTGGAAGACTGGGAAGACTCAGTGAACATTGGTAAGTCACGACAGGACTCGAGGCAGCTCCCACACCAGCCCATTATGTCCAGGCACCTGCTGGAGTGGCATGCTAAATGAACAAGCATGTCCCTCTTATTGCTGAGGAAGTTAACATTTGAGGTGTTAAAAAGGTGTCTAAAAAGAAGGTGAGGGGCTGGAGAGATGGCTCAGAGGTTAAGAGCGCTGACTGCTCTTCCAGAGGTTCTGAGTTCAATTCCCAGCAACCACATGGTGGCTCACAGCCATCTGTAATGGGGTCTGGTGCCCTCTTCTGGCCAGCAAGCATACAGACAGACAGAACACTGTATACATAATAAATAAATAAATCTTTAAAAAAAAAAAAAAGAAAAGGTGAGACCGGGCGAGGGTGGCATATACCTTTAATCTCAGCTCTCGGGAGGCAGAGGCATGAAGGTGTCTGAGTCCGAGCAGGCTAGTATATAGAGTGGAAAATGAAGAAGAAGCTGATTTGGGAATAGGGTCAACAAGTGGGAACATGGGCCATACAATTTATAAATGTTTCTAAAATAAAGTTGGATCCTCCCCAAAGGGGGGTAATACCTTTTGAGCAAATACTGCCCTGGGGCCTCTGCCATCAGGACCAAAGATGAGAGTAGGATGCAGTCTTGTCTTAGGTTCTTATCATACCTTGGGCTGGGGTACAGGAGCAGAGGGCCTGCTTAGCTTGTGTGTTGTGTGCCTGTCCTTGCCACTCAGCCTGGCAGGAGCCACACCCAGGTTTTAAGGCACCATTTGCTTGTTAATACCCAGACAACCCTTTTCCTAGCGTCTTAGCTTGCTCAGTATTAACTCCAGTGAGTCATCTAAAGCACAAGGCAGGAACAATGGGGCTTCTCTCGATGTAGCCTGGGTGCACTTATTACTTATTTTAAGATTTATTATTATGGGGGCTGGAGAGATGGCTCAGAGGTTAAGAGCACTGATTGCTCCTCCAGAGGTCCTGAGTTCAATTCCCAGAAACCACATGGTGGCTCACAGCCATCTATAATGAAATCTGGTGCCTTCTTCTGGCCTGCAGGCATACATGGAAGAAATGTTGTATACATAATAAATAAATAAAATCTAAAAAAAATAAAAAAGATTTATTATTATGTATGCAGCGTTCTGTTTGCATGTATGCCTGCAGGCCAGAAGAGGGCACCAGATCCCATTATAGATGGCTGTGAACCACCATGTGGTTGTGGGATTTGAACTCAGAACCTATGGAAGAACAGCCATTGCTCTTAACAACTGAGCCACCTCTCCAGCCCCCCGGTGCACTTACTTCTGACCTTCCTGCCCAACCACTCAAATTCTGAAGGTACACCTGTGTACCATCCCACCCAGCTCCCTGTTACTCTGGTAGTGAAAATTGGGGTCTTTGTGTAGATCATGAGAGAACAAAGCTTTTGGAATGTTGCCGTCTTCATGGTGCTGTTGCGTGGGAAAGTGGCTAGTGCCGCAGAAGTCAGGGCATAACAAGAGAAGTAGACGGTAGATGTCGAGGCTCCCACTGTGCCACCGGTCTGAGAAAATAAGTAAACATATTAGTGGCAGTGATAAAGAGTGAGGCTAGGATTGTGGCTGTGTAGTAGAGCGCCAGCCTTGTGTGCAGAGGTCCTGGGTTCTCTTCTCCATGCCCTAAGTAGAGAAATAATAATAGATTTCTTTAATAAAAGAAGGCTCAAAGTAGTAATTTGTTAAGTTTGATTGTTCTTTTTGTTGTTTCTATTTTTGTGCTTTCTTTTTTCTAAATTAGCTTGTGTGTTGTCTGCACACATGAGTGCAGTCTTTGTTTTTTCCTCCTGAGACAGGGTTTCTCTCTAACAGTCCTGGCTGTTCAGGAATCAGCTCCGTAGACCAGGCTGGCCTCAAACTCCCAGAGATCTGCCTGCCTGGGTGTGTGCCACCACTGCCTGCTGTGTGGATGCACTCTTGCCATGGCATGCACATGGAGTCAGAACAGCTCTACAGAACCTGTTCTCATCTTAATTTTAATGTGGTTTCAGAACTTGAGCTCAAGCATCAGGCCTACACAGCAAGCACCTTTACCCTTAATAAGTCCTGTTTTCTGTGGCAGGCCCATCACTTACACACTTTTTAAAATAAAGCTGTGATAACAAATTATAAGTCAATCGTCATGGTGATCCTTGCAGCTGATGGTGGTGTTAATGTTTGCCAAGGATGAGGGTTCCAGACCCCTCCATGGAGGTGCGAGCTGATGGCGCTAGAGCCCTGGAGAGGGCGGTGTGACGAGCGCTGCTCGCGGTTCTCAGTTTTGGGTCCCAGCCCATCTGTGTGCTTCAGTTGTCTCTGTAGAAGATTTGAATTATGGAGAGTGCTAGCTTTACTTTTGTGAAGAAATCAAAGTATTGAGAAGCATGGCTTTGGGACATAGGGTGAGCTAGGCTCTCATGTACCAAGGCCTTGGTTCCCCTGTGTACCCAAGGATGAGCGTCCATTCCTGACCCTCCTGCGTTCCCCTCCAGTGCTGACCCTTAGGCACCACAGCAGCCGTGAAGCCTGGCTTGGGTGTTCTCCTGGTCCTCTCGGAGCTGTCCTCCCTGCCCCAGCTTGTCTTCATCTCTCCCCTCTGCTCCACAGGCCGGAAGAGAGAGTGGTTTAAGATAGAAGACGCCATTAAAGTGCTGCAGTGTCACAAGCCCGTGCAGGCCTCGTACTTCGAGACGCTGAGGCAAGGCTGCTCTGCCAACAATGGCACCCCTCTCGTGGCCACCTCCTACTCCAGCTCTGTGTCAGGCATCAGATGACTGCAGACTTCCTACCAGAGCCGGAGAGTGGAAAGCAGACTGAAGTGTGGCTCTCTCCACCGCTCCTCATTCTTCTCACAGCCCCCTCTTTCACCCAGGCATGGCGGGCAGCAGAGGGGTGCACTGAGGTGCTGCTGTGGGTGTGGGGTGATGTGGGTGGGGTGTGGAGTGATGGGAACTGTGTCCTCTTTCTCTTTTTCCTAAGGGTGGGGACTGGGATGTAACTCACGAGTTCTTTCCTGCATGCTCCATTCCTCCCTTGCTCACCCGCCCTCAGAGAGGGAACCCTTGGGCTCTGAAGCGTTTCCATTTGCCTCATCCCAGTCTGGCCAGATATTTCCTGATTTCCCTCCTATTAAAAGACGCCCATGTGCGATGAAACTTCCTAGGACTCTGTCCTGTGACATGCTGTTGAGCCCCGTGGGTTGGCCGTGTTTCCTGCAGGATGCATTTGTCTATACGTTATACCCTGACACGATATGTAAATTAGTGATTAGAAAGAGGAGCTTGACTGTTCAGTTTTTCAGTTTTGCTTTTTGTTTTTTCATTTTTATTTTTATTTTTTATTCCAGGTTTCTAGTTTAAAGCCCCTCACACTTTACATGTTTGTTTCAATGCTAGTGACTAGGCAGGTTTCCCTGTCTTCTGTACCCCAGCCACGGTGAACTTTGCTGTCTTCCTCCTACCCATGGGACCCTGGCTTTCTCTAGGCTGTTTCCATGCCGAGGAACCTGTTTTCTTTTCTGTTACCAAGCTTGGAGCAAATGGCCTCACCCAGAGCCAAAGAAGCAGTGATATGTTCACAGTAGGCTTTAGACTGGAGAACTTCACTGTTGCCGAAACTGGACCATCAAGCACCACGTCTGTCCTGCTGCCTGGGAATTTTTCCCATAATGCTATTCATTGCTGACATGGCCTCTCTTACCCTTGTATGCCTTACACCACGCTGACCTGGATATGGCTCCATGCTCTGAAGCCATCCTGCACAGTCTTGTCCCCATGCAGAGAGACCCCACTGAGGTCCTGAGAAGTCCACGGGGCAGAGTGTGCCTGTGTCTCTGAGTGTTACACCACGAGCGAGCTTGCTGTCTGCCCTGTGTGACAGGTCGTCTGTAGGAGGGGCTCACTGCACCGCGCTGGCTTGCTGCAGGCCCTGTTGGTGTTTTGTGCCGAGCTCATCTGTCAGTTGTGTTTAGCTGGGAAGTAAAGGGTCTTGGACAGGGCCTTGTGCAAGGAGGGTGGGAGGGAGCTGATGCCTGGCTTAGTGTGGGGCTTGGTACTCTGGCATTGCCTGTGTTGAAACGTAGCCAAGATGTGAAATTAAAATAGTACTTCTCTTATTTAAAAACTAATAAACACTCAAACTTTGAAAAGCTTTTGCTCTTCGCTCCACCTAAAGAATGTACGTGGTGACCTCAGGTATCAGCATTCCACTGTGGGCATCAGCTGGTGAACTTTGAATTTTACATGTCTCTAATTTGCATTTTGTCCCCCAGTGTTGACACACAGATGCCAACTTAGTATGGATGGGTGGGGTCGTGGGCTCTCTCAGACCTCAGGGACAGGTAGGGCCCCATGGGTAGAGAGCACCATGGGATTTGAGTCCAGAGACTAACTTGTCCCGCCTGTAGACAAACACTCCGCTGATTGTTGCCTGGCTTGGAGCGTTCTGGACAGGGCCTCATGTCCCATCCACACACAGAGCAAACTCAATCCCAAGCTCCAGTGTGTCAGCAGCTCTGCTGACCATGCAGTGGCAGGGCTCCTCTGGGAACTGCGCTGCGCAGGTGTGCTGCTGGGCCGCTGCATTGGCATCAGGACCCCAGACGCCAGTTTTGATTGTTCCTAGAGTCAAGAAAGTGAGCTATGCTGAGTCCTCTTGAGTGGCAGGGTGGCCCTGTTAGAGCAGTTAGCACCAAATAGAAGGCAGCTCTGAAGAGCCCAGCTGTGGGGTTCTGGCGTGTTCCCTCCTGGCACCAGCAGCCGGTTGGCTGTTGCTGCTGGCCTAGTTGGAGACCTTTTGTGATAGATTGGTTAGAGCCACCACCTTTAACTTGGTGGAGGAGGTAGAAGGAAGAAAGTAAAAAGAAAACAAAACTATCCCGAATCCAGCCTCTTTGATCGACACCGCTGATTTTCCCATGCATGCTTCTTCCAGGCTTTATGGGAGCAGGTTCCTGTGCTCAGTCTCTGACTCAGAATAAATTTGCATATCTCAGATTGTGTTGCTACTTAGATTAGAGTCCACCATACTCAGGGTAGAAAAAGATAGCATTAAGTGTTTTTAAATTCAAAACAAAACAAAACAGAAAAGCTGCTTTGTGGTTTCAGACGTTGGGGAAAACACCAGTGAGGTCATGATCTTTGTGAGCCAGGAATTAACTGCATGTGTGATACATCTGCGAACAAGCAAGAAGCCAGCAGAGTTTAACCCCAGAGTCTCAGCGTTTGGGAGGCTAGGACAGGAGGATGGTTGCCAGTTAAGACTTGCTTGGGCCTCAAAGTCTCTTTCTGAGGAGTGCAGAGAGAATATGACTCAACCATGTTAAATTTTCTAGAGTGTCTGTCCCAGAAACTGCAGCCACTCAGACAGGAGCCCTGCAGCGGACTGCCCAACAGCTTCGTTTCCACTGTGTGCTCCTGCCCTAGCAGTGCTGCCTGGAGAAAGCTCCTCAGTTCCTGCCGAGCCCTGGGCTGGGTGAGAACTGGGAACGTCACCATTAGGAAGCTGCTGAGGCCTAGAACTGGGCACAGAGGACTGTGCTGCTCAGTCCCTAGAACAGGGAGACCCACTAGGGGCCTTGTTTCCTGCAGCCCCAGGGAGCACGATGGGTCACTGCGACAGGAGTGGGTCAGAGTGGTTTTGTAAAAGTTGCTGCCTAGCCAGGTCTCCTAATGGCAAAGGTACTGTGTGTGGATTAGGAGTTGGCCTACAGGCCTCTGGGCCAGCCCTCAGGAAGAGCTGGACGCTGCCCAGACCCCATCTGTCCTTTTCTCTCTGGTGCCTACTCACTAGAGGCTGGTTCTGCAGCACACATGGGGGGCTGTGCCCTGGTTCCCCTGCTGTGTGTTTGGCATGCTGTCCTTCATTCAGTTCTCATTTCTGTTCCAAGCTGGCACATGCTTAGAGACCCATCTTCATTTTAAAAAGCTCAGCCTGAGCCACATGCTCCCCTGGGTCACAGAAAGGCCTGAAGAAGCACTGTGATTCCCACCCCCCACCCAACTGGGTTTCTCTATGTAGCCCTGGCTGTCCTGGAACTCACTTTGTGAACCAGGCTAGCCTTGAACTCAGATCAGAGATCCATCCGCCTGCCTTGGCCTCCCAAATTCTGGGGTTAAAGGATTGCCCCACCACTCCCGACTAAGCGGTGTGGTTTGTGTTGCAGTGGGCTGATTTTGCTTTTTATTATTAATATTATTATTTGTTATATAGACAGTGTTCCTCTTGCATGTATGCTTGCAGGCCAGAAGAGGGCACCAGATCTCATTACGGAGGGCTGTGAGCTGGGAATTGAACTCAGACCTCTGGAAGAACACCAGTGCTCCTAACCACTGAGTCAGCTCTCCAGACCCGTTTCTGCTATTTTTGAAGGGTACTGCGGTGTGTCCTAGTTGAGATAAGATTTATTTTTTATTATTTATTTATTTATTGTGTATACAATATTCTGTCTGTGTGTATGCCTGCAGGCCAGAAGAGGGCACCAGACCCCATTACAGATGGTTGTGAGCCACCATGTGGTTGCTGGGAATTGAACTCTGGACCTTTGGAAGAGCAGGCAATGCTCTTAACCTCTGAGCCATTTCTCCAGCCCCTTGAGATAAGATTTATAATTAAAGGGGACATACCCGAAGAAAAAATAGTTTCAAGAAAAAGAAGAAATGATTATAATTGACAATACCTATGTCTGTGTTTCAGAAAACAATCCTCTTGACCAAGGTGGGTGGGGGCAGGCCAGGGCAGCTAAACAGCATAGAGGGGCAGAGAAGCCATTTGACTCTTTCCAAAGGTATTTCTGCCTGCTGCCCAGGGCGGGTGGGGTCTGCTCCCTTCTGCACCCCATGTGGAGCCTGTTTCCACTGTCCACAGTGATGGCCCAGTAGTAACCTCCCTGTCATGCGGTGTGTACAAGAGCAGACGCCAGTGTCCAGGAAGCTCTGTTTTCCATGTCACGTCATCCCACTGAGTCCGATTGGCTGCCATCTGAGGATGCTCCTGAACTCTGGGCCCCCAAGTCCCCTTCCCCACTCTGCAGCCATGTGTAGTGACCATGGTCTTGAGCTAGCCCAGAAACTTCTTAGCCGCGTGCTGGAAGGATGTGAGAATCTTGATGAAGGGCCAGACAGAGTGGTTGCCTCTCACCTTCCCAGACTGGCTTGTCCTGGCCAGAGTCCTGTCCCTGAAGCTCCTAGTACAAGGATGATTCAGGGAGCGTTAGCTTGTCTGAGGTGTTGGCCATGCCCTAGGAAGGAGAGCCCTGTAGGAAGACTGGCCTGTCAGGCCAGAGGGCCTCTTCTGGGAATGAGGAAGTCTTGGTGAGGGGCCCTCTACAAGGCAGAGTCATTGTTCCCTTCCCTGGTGGCCAGTTGTCAGCCCTGGCTTTTTCCATCACTTACAGAGGACCAGTTTTGAGCCCTAACACTGACCTGACTTATTAGACAACACTGGAGAAAGACCCATATTTTATTTACTTTGATTTTTCCAGACAGGGCTTCTCTGTGTAGACCAGGCTGGTCTTGAGCTCTGGCCTGCCTCTGCCTCCCCAGTGCTGGGATTAAGGGCGAGCGCTGCCATGCCTAGCTTTTGAGCAGTCTTTCTAATCGAGTGGGGGAAAGGATGGGGGGCCTCAGCCTGGTTATTGGGCCTTTGGGCTTCCATGAAGTGGTTCCTCATGGGACCTGCAAACTCCTGCTGGCCAGTTCTTGATCTGAGCTTTGTTCCTGGCTCCCTGGCCCTGAGTTAAGCCAGTGATGGGTCAGTAGCCTCTCCCCTCGGTACGATGAGAAGCTGTCCAGGACTGAGCCAAGTGGTTATCAGTCCCTCTGGGACGGAGAGATTTGTCAGACACGAGAAGACTGATGTTGATTATTCTTTGCTACAATTTAAGAGACTCGACTTTCCCAAGGGAAGGTCAGGGCTGTTGCAGAGAGCCACAGACAGGACAGAAGCACCCAGGATCAGGTCTGGGTGAGGCTTGAGAGAACACTGATGGGCAGGCGGGGTGAGAAGGCCTTTCTCAGAGAGTAGAGGCCATGTCCTTCCGAGAGACGCAGGCTAGATTTCCAGACTGCAGCCCACAGACGGTCTGCACCCATGGCTGTGAGCCTTGTTCTCAAGGGAACTTCTGGGAGCTGTAACAGTGAGCTGAGGAGGTAGAAGACTTGCCCAGCATGCACAAGGCCCTGGGTTCTGTCCCCAGCGTTGAAAAGCAAAAGCCTGTGTGGTTTAGGCTTTTCAGCCTCAGGAAGCAGACGCGGTGTGCTGGGCAGAGCAGGATGTGGTGCTGTCAGTGATTGGGCCCGTCTGCCGTAAGAGAAGCAGCCTGTGGAATGGTTCTGTGTGTATTGGCTGTGTTCTGTTTTTCTGTCGGAACACTTACAGCTGGTAATAATCAAAGAAAAGGTTGGTGGTTAAAAGTACAGTTCTAGTTAGCACAGATGGCCCCCAGTCGGGTGACTGCCTAAATGAAGCCGGGAACACTTGAAGGCGGCAGAAGCCAAGTGCTGCCCTGCCGGCCTCAGGAAAAGCATCTGTGTCTGGCTTGCTGGCTCTGCCTGGCTCCAAGGGCAGCCAGCTCCTCGTTCTGTGTGGTGGCTGCTGCGGCGTGTGCCTCCGCCACCATTACAGTCCTGTTCCACTCCGGGCAGAAGAGGATGGTGGCCAGGACCATTCCATATAAAAGATGACCTGACATGCTTCTCTGTCATGTGTGTGCTGTCTGCACATGTTCTCCTTGTCCCAGGAGCCCACCAGATACGCCGAGGTTGACTTTTTTGTCCTGTTAGACGTTGTAGCTAAGTCTGAATGGTGAAGTTTAGTGCCGTCTCCAGAGCTGATTCAGAGACTGAGGCCAGGTACCCAGGGCCTCCTAGGGTGCCCAGAGAGATGACTGACATGCCCGAGTCTCTGAAGAATGCACACAGGTGATGCCAAGGGAGCTGGGTAGAACATTCTAAGAAGTGGCCCCTGTAGAGAAGCAAGGGTTGGTTTGGACCTTAAAGCTCTTAGATTGTGGCACAAGAGGAGTGTGGGATGGTAGTGGCCTTCCCCTAGCTAAATGGATTCTGGTGCCTGAAGCCTGGGCGGTGCTCTCGGGAGGAATGGAGCCCTGTCCTGAAAAAGCAGAAGGACGCTGGGTTTTCTCAATACCGTGTTCTCAGACTCCCCTGCACATCTCCTTTGGGCTGTGGAGAGCAGAGGAGAAAAGCCGGCTCTAGGCAGAGCCACTGCGGGTGTCATCCTGCCCTCTGACGAGAAGGAGCGAGCCCTGCCGAGGGTCATGCTGGACCTGTGCTGACCAGCTGGAAGTGAAAGACCAGCATGACTCTGCAGGACGGACTCTGGGGCTGTAGACTCTATGCTGGTATCAACCAGAAAAAACTAGCACTTCTCTCCAGTGGCTTCCTGGAGTCCTTCTTGCGGTCTTTAAAACTTTTGTTATTATGGTGGGAGGGGACACGCCTGCAGGCGTATCATGTGGTCAGAAAAAGAGAGATATACAGTAAAGAGAGATTCAAAGACAGAGAAAATTTCTGAATGGTTTAAAGTGTGTTAAAAATATATGCAGACTAAAAGTTGAAGTTCTTAAAGTAAAAAACAAAAAAAGGAAGAGAGTTGTTGTGTGTGGTAGTACACACCTTTAATCCCAACACTTGGGAGGCAGAGGGAGATAGACCTCTGTGACTTAAAGGTGTGGTAGCACACGCCTTTAATCCCAGTGCCTAAAAGGCAGAGACAAACAGATCTCTGTGAGTTCAAGGTGGAGTAGCAAACACCTCTAATCCCAATGCCTTGTGCGTGTAGATGTCAGGGGACACACCCCAACACCCACCTTTCCATTTGCTCCTCTGTGATCAAATGCCCTTTGTTGAGGCTTGAACGGCTTTATCCACTGAGTCATCTTACCAGTCCCATAGCAACGCTTTGATCTCACAGTGCTCGCCGTGGGCTCTCGAAAACAGTTCTAGAGGTCAAAGGTGGCCCTGAAATGACTTTCCCGTGTAGAGAATTGGAGAAGGTAGCACGAGGGGCGAAGGCAGCTAGGGTCTATTGTGTTTTTTTCCTGTCTGCAGCGTGGAAGGCAGTGAGAGCGGGGGAGGGGGGACGACACACAACTGCCAGTGCCCTGCGCTGAGATGAGGGCCAGACCCACCCAGCCAGCCAGGACTAGAATACAGCAGAAGTGGCTGTTCTTTGGGCGGGGTGGAGTTAAGAGGAAGGATGGGACCTAAAGACAGAAGGCAACAAAACCGGCTGGCAGTGTCAGGGGTGAAGTGACATTCACAAGCTATGTCCTCCTGGCTCCGGCATGGAGAAGGGACCTTCACTGTTTTCCTTCTGAGATGACCTCAAACCCAGCCTTCCAAATTCCACCATACTAATCTTGAAGAATATTTTTTATGGGGGGGTGGGGTTCGAGACCGGGTTTTTCTGTGGCTTTGGTGCCTGTCCTGGAACTCTCTCTGTAGATCAGGCCTGCCTCTGCCTCCTGAGTGCTGGGATTAAAGCAGTGTGCTACCACTGCCCGGCAAGCATTTTTATTTTAATGAGACATAGTATAATGTGGTCAATTTGTAAAGAACCACACACACACACCCGGGTCTCACGGTGCATTCCTGAACCAGCGGGGATGGTGCGGCAGTTGTACCTGAAGTCTCTCCTGAGCCCAGAGAGGAGGCCTGGAAGCCACTCTGTACTGCGTGAGACCCTGTGGATGAAACAGAGGGCCTGCAAATGGTGGGACCACATGCCATGGTCAGATAAACATGCCCACCCCCGACACACACTGGTCAGTGGAAGTACGGCTTCCAGGACTGAGTCGGGAGAGCCTGGCACAGAGGCTGATGTGAGTGCCCGGCGGTGCCATGATCAGCTGGTTATCATCCCTGCTGTCTGTGGTAGCAGGGTAGTCTCTGACGCTGAACCTCACCGTGGGACAGTTGCCTGCCGTGTCCTCAGACACCCGCTCCTGACGTCAGAGTCTGCGTGCTCCTGCCGTGTCCTCAGACACCCGCTCCTGACGTCAGAGTCTGCGTGCTCCTGCCGTGTCCTCAGACACCCGCTCCTGACGTCAGAGTCTGCGTGCTCCTGCCGTGTCCTCAGACACCCGCTCCTGACGTCAGAGTCTGCGTGCTCCTGCCGTGTCCTCAGACACCCGCTCCTGACGTCAGAGTCTGCGTGCTCCTGCCGTGTCCTCAGACACCCGCTCCTGACGTCAGAGTCTGCGTGCTCCTGCCGTGTCCTCAGACACCCGCTCCTGACGTCAGAGTCTGCGTGCTCCTGCCGTGTCCTCAGACACCCGCTCCTGACGTCAGAGTCCGCGTGCTCCTGTTGCCCCTCCTCCATTTGCATGTGTAGCGAGGCGGACGTCAGCACTGGGCCTACCTCCACTGCTCTCCATCTTGTTTTTCATTTCATTTTTTTTTAATTTTATTTTTTATTTCAGGTGCATTGGTATTTTGTCTGAGTGTGTTGGGTCCTCAGCTGTGAGCTGCCCTGTGGGTGCTGGGAATTGAACCTGGGTCTTCTGGAAGAGCAGCCAGTGCTCTTAAATGCTAAGCCATCTCTCCAGCCCGCTTTTTATTTATTCATTTATTTATTTAGAGATTATAGTTGCATCATTTCTCCCTTTCCTCTCTACCCTCCAGATCCTTCCATATGCCCTTCTGCGCTCTCTTTCAAACTCATGGCTGCTTTTTATTATAGCACCTTACTGAGAGAGTCTCCTCTATCCCTGGAGCTCACTGATCCCAACCGGACTGGGTGGCCAGCAAGCCCTAGAGGCCCTCCTGTTACCACCTCCGCAGTGCCGAGATGACAGGCGTGTGCCGCTGTGCCCAGCTTGTGGGTACCAGGGATCAAACTTAGCATGATTGTGCTGTGGAGCACTTCGCAGACAGCCATCTCCCAGGGCCTGTTTTTCTTTGTTTTTGAGACAGTAGCTTGTGTAACAGGCCAGCCTTACTCATGATCCTCTTGCCTCGACTTCCTTAGCTGCCCTTACAGGTGTGCTTCCCTGGCCCAGTTCCTCTCCCCCTATTACAAGGATGAGCCAATTGTCCTGTAGGTGTAATTGGCTTTTTTTTTTTAAATTCCTGTTACATTACGCTGATCACCAGGGGTTACTACTGAGGTCATTCTCAGTAAAAGCAGAGTGTTGAGCTCTCTTCCTGCAGACTGATCTAGCAGCCTCCAGGATTTGTATCTAGAAAAGAGAAACATTAAAAGGCCCACAGAAGTTTCGCCCTGGGTTATGGGAGGGAAGTCACCCCTAAGAAAAGCAGCATTGCTCCTGACACTGGGGACAGGCGCTGTGACCCTGCCACCCTTTGTTGACACCCCTGTCCAGGTTTGGCTCCCATCCCTGAAGATCGTTGTGCCTGAGAAAGCCTGTTGCTACAGGCTGTGGCCTTTCTGGTTTCAGGCCAGTCTGGGGTATGGAGGATTTGCTTTGTGGTCTTATGACTCCCAGTGAATATACCTAAGCCTCTGAGGCTCCAGCCCCAGCCCCATGTGTGAATACCAGCAGTGTGCTGAACATGGGACACAGTCCTGGTGCAGGCACCTGTACAGGTGACAGATGGCAGTCTGGAGAGAATAAGCCCTGGGAATCAGAGAAGGGGGGGGGAGTGTCTGGAAGGGCCATAGCAGCGGGTGTGGGTAAGGAGGTTGCTGGCGCCGGCGTGATGGGATTCGTGCGCTCAGGAGTCAGAACAGGGGCAGCTGGGATGTTGATAGCCTCTGGGATTTTGGACTATTTACCAACCCCAGTTACTGTGTTCATAAGCAAAATGTGTTTGGCACCAGAGTAGGGGGGCTACTGTGCTGTGATTATGAAATCCCCCCACAGACTCCGGATAAAAGCCCAGGTCCCAAGCTGCTGGCAGTGTTTAGGGAGGAGCTGGAGGACATGGGTCCTTAGGGGTGGTACCTGGGGCTCTCGTGTCCCTGGCACTTTGCTGACTCGCAGTGTTTTTGTCCACCGTGGCCTGAACAGTGATGCACATGCACACACCTCTGAAGCTGAGGGAAAGCAGCCATGCTCGTCTCTGAGTTGTTCCTGTGGGTGCTTCGTCCCAGCTGCACAGGACTGTATTCAGTTCAGTAACAATACAGCAGACAGAGCAGTGACCAGACAAGTCCCAGGAGGCCAAAGCAGAATGATTGAAGGGTTAAGGGTGGCCCAGGCTGCAGAGTGACTTCAAGACCTGTCCAGGCAACTTAGTGAAATCTTGTCTTAAAAATAAAAAGCAACTGGGCATGGCAGTGCAGTCCTTCAATCCCAACACTGGGTCCCTGCCAGTTTGATGCCAGCCTGGTCTATATGGGTTCCATGAATGTAGACAGGAATACATAGACGGTCTCAACACATACATGCATACACACATATATACACATACACACACACATACATACATACATACATATATACATAGCAAAGAGCTGGCAAGATGGTTTGGCCATTAAAAGCACCTGCCACCAAGCCTGATGACCCAAGTCTGATCCCCAGGACCCACATGATAGAAGGAGAGAGTCCATTGCTACAAGATGTCCTCTATCCTCTACACATACACTGCACACACACACTGCACACACACATACACTGCACACATACACTGCACACACACATACACTGCACACATACACACTGCACACATACACACCGCACACACACGCACTGCACACACACACTGTACACACACAGAAGCATGAAAATTTTTTTTAAAAATTAAGCCAGGTATAGTGACACCTATGGCTATAATCCCAGCACTCAGAAGGCAGGGGCAGGCGGATCTCTAAGTGGCCTACATAGTTTCAGGCCAGAAAGGGCTACATGGTGAGACCCTGTTTTGGTTTTTTTTTTTAATTTTCTATGGTTTATTTAACTTTATTTTATGTGCATTGGTGTAAGGGTGTCAGATCGCTGGAACTGGATTTTCAGACAGTTGTGGACTGCCATGTGGGTGCTGGGAATTGAACCCGGGTCCTCGGGAAGAGCAGTCAGTGCTCTTAACCGCTGAGCCATCTCTCCAACTCCCGTTTTTTTTTTTTTTTAAAGAAAAAAAGTAGCCGGGCGATGGTGGCGCACACCTTTAATCCCAGCACTTGGGAGGCAGAGGCAGGCGGATCTCTGTGAGTTCGAGACCAGCCTGGTCTACAGAGCTAGTTCCAGGACAGGCTCCAAAGCTACAGAGAAACCCTGTCTCGAAAAACCAAAAAAAAATTAAAAAATTAAAAAAGCCGGGCGGTGGTGGCGCACGCCTTTAATCCCAGCACGCGGGAGGCAGAGGCAGGCGGATCTCTGTGAGTTCGAGACTAGCCTGGTCTACAAGACCTAGTTCCAGGACAGGCTCCAAAACCACAGAGAAACCCTGTCTCGAAAAACCAAAAAAAAAAAAAAAGAAAAGAAAAAAAAGAAAAAAAAATTAAAAAAAGAAAAAAGTTAAAAAGCAGGTGGGCATGTAGCTTGATGGCAGAAACCTTGCCTAGGATGTGCAAGGACCTGGGTTTAATTCCCAATGCTGGCCAAAAAAAAGCTCAGGGATGAAGTGGATCCTTCCCACAGGAGAGACATCACCTGAGGGTTTATGATGATGCGCTAGCCCAGGCTGAAGGAACACCTCTGCCTGGGCTGTGCTTGCTGCCGGTGAGTTGCTCATTCTGGAGCAGGGTGCCAGTGGTAGGCAATGCTGTGGGAAAGGTAAGCTGGCATCAGTGGCCTGGCAGTGGGGGGGGCAGCTAGGACTGCTGTGGGTACTGCACCACTGCTCCTCCGCAGCAGAGCCCTCAGGGCTCTAGACCCTGCTCACGCTCAGTTCATGCAGCCCTGTGATGCACAAGGCACAGCACGGTGTGGGATGGAGCCCAGGGAAGCCGGCAGCCAGAAAGGAACTGGGATACTGTAGTGCTCCAAGAACAGCTAAGACATTTCAAAGTGCTCAGGGAAAGGAGTGCAGGGGAGCTCTGGCCTCTCACCAACACTTACCATAGGGCTGGGCATGGTGGCGGGCATCTTTAATGCCAGCACACAGGAGGCTAAGGCAGATGGATCTCTGTAAATCTGGAGTCAGTCTGGTCTACATGGGTGGCTCCAGGTCAGCCAGGGCTACATAGTGAGACCGTATCTAGTAAATACGCAATAGAGAAATATCCCAGGTAGCAATGCTTCACTTGAGCCTGGGGAGTCTGACACCTGAGCCTGCTGCCTGCTCGTCACCCCTGGGCAATACTCCTGGCTCTAAGATGCCCAGACAAACAAAGACTGCTGTCAGAAGGTGGTGAGCAAGGACTGGGACTCGGTCTCATTGTCATGCACCCCCTGGGATCTCCGTCGACAGGTGGGGCAGTTGGCTATCCGTCCACTGCTGTAACAAACCTCTGACAACGTCAAATGAGAAAGTTTATTTCAGTCATCCTTTCAGAAGCTTTAGTTTGCAGACAGGGTCTCACTTTGGAGTCCACACTAGCCTCCGGCTGGCTATGAAGCCATGACAATCCTCCACCATCTAGCGGTGCGGAGCCCCTGCTCAAGCCTTTAGCACCTAGGCCCTGGAGGACAGTCCAGATCCACCTGAGCAGGCACCAGTCACACCCCGGCCTTGACAAGTGTCTGCAGAGACACCAGCATTCAGCAGCCACCGAGGTGGCTGTCACATGTCACCTTCTCAGATGTGACAAGGTTAGGGGCAAGGCATAAGTATCCAGGTGTAGTACTTAGGGCTGTAACCCTAGCACTCAGGGGGCAGAGCCAGAAGGGTCTCAAGTTTGAGGCCAGCCTGATCGACAGAGAATTGCAGGTTAGTATGGGCTATGAAACAAGATCCCATCTCACACGTACGTACATGCGCACCCTAAAAAGAAAAGCAGCTAAGAACGAATGTTAGGTGACAACACCTATCATTATTTTCCATGGGCCAAGCAGGGCTGAGCCAGCCTGTCACTCATGTGCCATGGATGTGTCGCTCATCCTCATCCTCCTCGTCAAGTCAGCAACTGTAGACCACAGTCCTGTCCAGCAACCCCTGTCTGGCCTCTGACCTCACTGCTCCTTACCCCACCCCCCTGGTGGCCAGGGTAACACTTCTGCCTCTTTTCCCGGTGGATCTTTCAGGGTGACATTCCCCTCAGTACCTTTTAATGGGTTGGCCTGCCTGCTATTGTCGTTGCTGTGCCCTGGAACTTTCTCCAAGCGCATTAGGCCGCACCACAGTGCTCCCTGTTCACATGTCCTGTGCCCCACTTTGGGAATGATCTCAGAGCTTTGCCTTTAAACTGGACTGTGTCCCCTTGGACGTTACCCTGTTCTGTAGGTGCTTTCAGAGAATAGAGTCTCTCCCCGTAGCTGAACGGCTCAAAGTGGCCTCCTGGGAAATGTGGGCTAGAGAAAACAAAGGAAATGGCGTTGGTTTTCTGTTTTCTTTTTCTTTTATTTCCCTGAGACAGGGTTTCTCTGTGTAACAGTCCTGGCTGTCCTGAAACTCATTCTATATACCAGGCTGGCCTCAAACTCAGAAATCCACCTGCCTCTGCCTCCCAGAGTCCTGGGATTAAAGGCGCGCGCCACCACCAGCAAGCGGGCACCAAAAGATATCCTGAAGACACAGTAGATGGAATGTGTATCTGGCAACTGGCGCATGCGCGCGCGCGTGCGCGCGCGCGCACACACACACACACACACACACACACACACACACGGCTCTTCCAGCACCTTGGTGCGAGACAAGCTGCCTTGGCGGCTCTGGGAGAAGGGAGGAGACCTATGGAATAAGAGGCTGGCAGGGTGGAGCAGGGTTGGGGGTGAGGACACTACATAGACATTCAGCCTCCTTATCTGGAGGAACCAGGGCAACGTGGCTACAAGCCCAGGGGTAGGTAGATGACCCGATGACCAAAAACAGAGGTCTGAAACAGAGGCCAAGCCATGGCCCATCTGCCTTAGCCCACCAACCCTCTACCCAAAGGGGTAAAGACCTGAGCCAACCCTTGTGTCTAGACCATGCTCTTCCCCAGCAGGGCCACAGTGTGCTCGGTGTTTTGTCATCTTAGCTCTAAACTCTACAACAACCAACGACAGAATGAAGGGGCAGCCAGCCAGACACGGATGCAGCACTGGGAACTCATTCAGGAGGATCAGGTGTTCAAGGCCATCTTTGTCTACACACTGAGTTTGAGGCTAGCCTGGGCTACGTGCGATCCTAGTCTCAAACAGAAAAAAACCAATAACAACAAAGAAACCTAGCGAGTCATGGTGTGGCAGGCCTGTAATACCAGTGCTTGAGAAGCTGAGACAGGATGGTATCAATTCACAGATGGCCTGGGCTACACAGGAAGACCCAGTTATAAATAACAATAATAATTTTAAAACAAAAATAGGGACGGGGAGATGGCTCAGTCAGTACTCTGCACAGGCATGGAGACCTGAGTCCCATCTCTAGCCTCTGTGTAAACATCCGTCTGAGGTCCATCCTTCAGTCTGAGCAGAGGAAAATGGGTCACTGGTGCTCACTGTCAACCAGTCCAATCTGCTTGGTGAGCTCCAGGCCAGCAAGAGAGCCTGTTTAATAGAGCAGGGCTCTGCCAGGAGTGGAGTGCACACCTTTAATCCCAGCACTCTGGAGACCAGCCTGGTCTACAGAGTGAGTTCCAGGACAGCCAAAGCTACACAGAGAAACCCTGTTTCAAAAAACCAAAAACAACAACAAAAACAAGACTCCTAAAGACCTTCATCAGAGGTCCTCTGGCCTACACACACACTCAAAAGAATAGTGGGTATCAGGCTGCCTGTGGAGCTGAGTGACAGGTGACATGAGCCACACGCAGATCCTGGGTCCTCTGCAGGAGCTGTGTATGCCCTTTAGCAGCTGAACCATCTCTCTAGCCCATTTTTTTTCTTTTTATTCTTTATCTTTTTCTTTATGAGACAGGCTCTTTCTATGTAGTCCCGGTTGTCTTAGAACTCACTCTGTAGACCAGTTTGGCCTCAAACTCAGAGATCTGCCTGCCTCTGCCTCTTGGGGGCTGGGATTAAAGACAGGCGCCACCAGGCCTGGCTTTATTGCTGTTAGAATATTTTGTACCGTGTGTAGTCGTCCAGTGTTGCCATGGGCAGCTAGCAGCTACACAGCCTGTGCCTGGCTAAGACACAGCCTGTGCTGCAGGCTAAGACCTGTCTTGAAAAACCTGTTTTCTTCAACCTTTGTCTTAATTTTTCAAAGATGAAACACAATTTTATTATTATTATTTTAAGATTTATTTATTTATTATGTATACAGTGTTCTGCCTGCATGTATGCCTGCAGGCCAGAAGAGAGCACTGGATCCCATTACAAATTATGAGTCTCCACGTGGTTGCTGGGAATTGAACTCAGGGCCTCTGGAAGAGCAATCAGTGCTCTTAACCACTGAGCCATCTCTCCAACCCTCCACAGTTCTAATTTGTGATGCTCCTGTATCAGTTCTGGGCAGTTTTCAGTTAAAAATATTTATTATTATAAACTGGTTTATTTTCCTGCTTCTTTGCAATATCTCTAAATTTTTTGTTTGTTTTGTTTTGTTTACTTGTTTGAGACAGGGTTTCTCAATGTAGCCCTGGCTGTCCTTGGAACCCTATATAGACCAACCTGGCTTTGAACTCACAGAGATCTGCCTGCCTCTGCTTCCTGAAAGCTGGGGACTTAATATGTGTGCCAACATACCTGGCTCCTCCAGATATTGTTTGTTTGTTCGTTTTTTCCAAGGCAGGGTTTCTTTTTTCTTTTTTTGGTTTTTCGAGGCAGGGTTTCTCTGTGGCTTTGGAGCCAGTCCTGGAACTAGCTCTGTAGACCAGGCTGGTCTCGAACTCACAGAGATCCGCCTGCCTCTGCCTTCCGAGTACTGGGATTAAAGGCGTGTGCCACCACCGCCCGGCCAAGGCAGGGTTTCTATGTGTAGCTTTGGAGCCTCTCCAATCACAGAGCCCAGGCTGGCCTCACAGAGATCCACCTGCCTTTGCCTCCTGAGTGCTGGGAGTGCTGTCTCCCTGGGCATGGTGACACATGCCCACCCAGCACCCAGGAGGCTCACATGGTTGTTCTGAGCTTCATAGCGAGTTCCACGCCAGTCAGGGATGATACTTAGTGAGACTTTGCCACAAACAGACCAAATTGTGAATGCCATCAAATTTTTAAAGATTTATATGTTTTGCCTGTACCACCTGCTTGTTCGCGGGGGTCAGAAGAGGGCGTTGGATTCTCTGGAAATGGATGTGTGTATCTATCTCTTGGGTGCTGAGAACCTAACAAGACCTCTGCAAGATCAGTAAAAGCTCTTAACCCCTGAGCCATCTCTCCAGCTGAAACTTAATCTTACTCAGATTTCTCCAGTCTGAGCAACTTTACTGATCAGGACGTGACAGTTTGGACCAGATCTTACCAAGTTGCCCGTGACCCAAACAAGTAAGTGGCACATCGGGGTTCGGGGGGCTCTACCTGTGTTTCCCCCCTGCTCAGCGGGAAGCTCAGAGGAGCTTGACATTCGGGTCGTAGGGTGTCCCACGTATTTCCGCTTCACTACAACCTGCTTGCAGACATGGGGACAGAAAGCAGGGAGGGCCTCGGCTCCACACCCGGGTACAGCCCTGCACGCCAGCTCCCAGTTCCCCGGATTCTGCGGTGCAGCCGGGAAATCACGCCGCCCGGCCACCTTCCCACTGTGCGGCCCTTTGCCGCCCCCTGCCGCCGCGGCGTGGACACGGCAGGCCCGCCCACCCGCCTCCGGATTGGCCAGTGTGAAGGACTCCGGCGCTGAGGCCCCGCCTCCTCTCCGGGTCCTTTGATCACGCGCCGGAGGGCTCTTCCGGGGCCAGAGCCAACCCACGGTGTTGCTGTCAGAGCTGCTCGGCGGGAGGTAAGGCATGGCCGGGCTGGATGGGCTGCACCGCGCCAGCACCTAGCATCGAGATGCCGGGGTTCCACGGCGTCCACGGGGGCTGCGACCCCTCGGCATGCCCCAGCTTCCCTTCCCCGCCCTGATCCCCGAGTCTCCCCGCACCGAGGGAGCCACCTTCTGCCCGCTGTGGCGGGCCAGCAGCATCCTAAGAGCGGCCTCATACCCTTCCGGTTCTGGCCCCCTTGACCTGAGGACGGGAAGCTCGCGACTGGGAACTGGCAAAACTGGCCCACGGACAGGGGGCAATTAGCTTGTATCTCTTCCTGAGACTGGGATAGGAACTTGGGCCATCTTTAGTGCCACCGCCCCAGGATGATCTCCTTTCTATCGATGGGGGCCGTCCTCTTCACCTCTGCCAGTCAGCCCTGCCTTGGGAGTGGAGCAGACATGGGAGGAGTCCCGGGTGTACTAGAGGCAGGTGACATCATCTAGAAGATAGGGTCCACCTCTACATAGCATCCCCATTGAGGACCGTGTCTAGGGTTACATCAGGCACTACGAGGGTGTAGAACCCAGGCCTGGAGCCCCTAGCTTGTAGTTTGGGGACGGAACCAGGACCCCTTCACATGATCCCACCTCACCCCTTCTCTGCAGTGCAGGGCCCTCTTGTATCTCTTCCCTCCATCTAGCCTTGCCCCTGCACCTAACCTTCTCCCAGCAGTTGACACCTACAAAGGCTTAGGCGGCTGAGCTGGGCCACACCCTCAAGTGCGCGTAAGCGCTGGGCAGGAAGCAGGCGGCCTGGCTGGGATCTGGGCCTACCCTTGGTGTTCTGAGCCCGTTATCTGGGTGTCTCATCCTAGTGTTTGGCCTCAAGTTTTCCTGGATGGATTCCCACTCCAGCTCTCGGGGAGGGATACAAACCTGCTTGTCACCATAGGGTACAAATGGTAACCTCCCTTCCTCCTCCCCAGGGAGCCCAGGGGAGGTGCCCTCCCGAGGCCACCATTGCCCATGCAGACCACCCAGCCATCTGGCTACTGATGTCATGAGTAACACGACAGTGCCCAATGCCCCCCAGGCCAACAGCGACTCCATGGTGGGCTATGTGTTGGGGCCTTTCTTCCTCATCACCCTGGTCGGGGTGGTGGTGGCTGTGGTAAGGAGCCCCCACAGACGTGGCTAGGGCAGCCGCTGGGTGGGCCTGGCCTGGTGCCCACAGCATCTCAGCTGTCCTTCAAGGGTGTGGATGTGGGCCCTCGGCAGGGACACGCTGACCTCCCAGCTCCTACAGTCCTATGTCTCTGTTACAGGTAATGTACGTGCAGAAGAAAAAGCGGTGAGTGCCCGAACCCCGGCACTATGCCCTCTAGCTGAAATGCTTCTCTTTTCCAGGCGTTGGCTAGTTATTGGTGGCCCTTTAATGGCCCAGGCTTGAGGGAGGGAAGCAGGGTTAGGGGCCCAGGTTGAGCCTTACCCTCCCATTCCCCAAGGGTGGACCAGCTTCGCCATCACCTGCTCCCCATGTACAGCTATGATCCTGCAGAAGAGCTCCACGAGGCGGAGCAGGAGCTGCTGTCTGATGTGGGCGACCCCAAGGTGAGAGCACCATCCTGCCCTCACTAGACAAGTCAGGTACCACTACCAGAAGCTTGGCACAGGGTGGCTGGAGCCTCTTGCACTCTTCTCCACAGGTGGTGCTCGGCTGGCAGAGCAGCTACCAGCACAAGCGAATGCCCCTGCTGGACATCAAGACATGACGGTTCACACCCCTCTTACTTGCTATCCACAGCTGGCCCTAAGCCAAGCCTGTTTTCCTTGTGGAGTGGGTGACAGCCTTGCCTTCTCTAGCCTGCTTGGACCTTGCTGTGGCACAATCCAAGAGGCCTCTGGAGTTGTTCCCATGGCGACAGGCCCAGATGTATAGTATCTGGTGTATATATCTTGTAAATAAACTTTGATGGCTTCACTTTACCCTCGCTGTATGGGGCAGGCTGGCTGCGGGCAGCATCTTTTACCCTTTGATTGCTTCATGCCCTGCTTACCCATCTCACACACTGGCAGCTCAGTCCAGAAAAGGCTATTTTTTTATTCAAGTAACTGCAAATAGGAAATCAGAGGGGGAGCCCCAGGCCGGGACAAATACTGACCACCCCTCCCCCACAGAACGAGGGGAGGTGGTCCTACACCCCTTTCCCATCAAAATGGGTCCCCCTCCTCACTCTGCTGCAGCATCCAAGGGGCAGGGCCCCATCGTCCCTGGTGTGGGGTGGTTGGTAGCCAGCCTGCTGCACCCCAGCCCCCCTTCCCCCTCTAGTGTCTCGGGGAGAATGCAGGCAGAACGGGAGGATGAACTTTTGGTGCTGGTAGCAGCAGCAATGGTGGGTGTCTAAGAATGAACATGGAACAGAAACAACACAACTGTCCAGAGGTAGTTTGTGAACAGAGGAGAAGATGGAACCAGAACCTTGGGGGGCAGGGAGGAGCAAAAGGAGGGGGGCAAGGCTAGCTCCTTGGTGCCCCACTGGAGGAAGGGTAACAGCCTAGAGTGGGGGAGGTGAGTTAGCGCCCCATCTGCCTTAGGTGAATGTCAGAGAATAGGACCTCACCCTGGAGATGGGTGTGACCCCCATCTGTCACTGCATTGGGTCCCAGGTGAGAACAAGGTGGGTGGCCCATCATGTCCTACTTCCTGTAGTCCAAGGGACTCTAGCCAACCTAATGCAGGGTCTAGGTAAGGTGGGGCAAAAGTGACTGAGAAACCCACCTGGTGACAGTTCGGTGAGGGGTGGGGCATGCTGGGATCTATGTATCCCTGCACGGACCACACTTGCTGCGGCCAGGTCAGCCAATGGGGTTTGTCTGAATTGAGATGGGGCTGGGGCCCTTTAAGGCCAGGGAATGTTCCCAGGACCCTGTATAAGGAAGCCAGGAACAGCAGAGCAGAAGGGACCTGCAAAAGAAAGAGCCCAGAGAGCAACATCTCCAGGGTAGAGCGCAGCAGGGCAGGCTGCGGCTAAGTGGGAAGTTAGCCTTGTCGGGAGAGGGCAGGTGTGTTGGGAAGGAGGGCACAGGGACTGAGCCAAACCCTGCTCCCGTGGGTGCCGCAGAGCCTGCAGCTGGTGCGGTAGTGTGCAGTGGGGGTGGGGAGGGGGCTGGAAGCAGGGCTTCCGGTCCCAGGGGAAGCTGCTCCTGTGGTGGCCAAGGAGCAGGCGGCACTGCGCGTGGTCACTGCTCCTCCTCCGAGGACTCCTGGGAGATGCCCTCCTCTTCCTCCTTCTCCTGTAGGAGGCAGAACAACGCTGGGCCTGGCCCTCCTCCTTTGCCAACCCCTCCCTCCCAGGCTCTCCTCTGCAGAAGGGGGATGAGTCAGGGCTGAGTGTGTGGTGACTCAGCAACCTCCACGCTGCTTTCATTCATAAAAATGAAGGATTTAAAGGGAGGAAAACCCACACACACACTTGCTCTCACATCCAGGCAGCTCTCACGCAGGCCAGACCAGGCACCTAGCCCAGGCTGAGCTGAGGGCTGAGGAAGTGGCAAGCTCTCCAGGGAGTGGCAAGCTCTCCAGGGAGGAGGCAGAAGGGCACGAGACAGTAACAGGAGGGGAGCCACTAGGTGGCCTAGGGCAGGTGTGGTGCCGGCTGCATCCAAGAAGGCCTGAGGTAGCCAATGGCTGACAGTGAGCCAGGGTGGGAAGGAAGTGAGCCCCAGGGGTTCACTCACTGGAAGGGAATGTTGGGACACCACAGGGCCCCACAGTGCCAGGCAAACTCCAAAACAACTAATTTCCTGTTACTCATTCTTGGGGTCTAGCCAGCAGGGCCCCCCAGCCCCTCCACTAAGGGTGGCTCAGCTCAAGGAATGCCTTGGGTAGCTTGGAAACAGGACCAAGAACACAGTATCCTGGAGGCATAGGCCCCTGCATTGCCCCCACTGTCCCCTGTCCAGATCCTCACTTCCTGGCCTTTCCACAAAGGTCCTAATAAGGGGTACATGGGCACAAAGCGTGCCTCCCACAGTGGGTACCTGAAATTAGGAATTATCTTCTCAAGCAGAAGAGAGTCCTGAATTCATGTTAACAGGTTTCACGTATGCTCAAACACCCCTGGCCACACTGGGGGCATTCTTAACACTGCCCCCAAAGAATGAGAACCTACCAGTTTCTTGGGTCTGCCCCTCGGTTTCCTCCCTGGAGCTGCAGCCGTTTTCTAGAGTGAGAAGAAACAGCTCTCAGTCCAGAGTGCTGAACAGTCCTCACCGCCATAAAGCCCCAGGTGAGGCAGGCGTGGAGCAGTCCGGGACCACCAGCAGGTCCACCCTGGCCAGCTGCTGATGACTGGCCAGTCCACGCCCCCACATCCAACACACACACACACACCCCTACTCCCCCTTCCACAAGTGACTCAGAGGATATGAGTCGCGCGCTAAAAAGTAAAATAAAAACAAAGGCGACTCTTTGGAAGGCCGTGGCACCGACTCCCTGCACGGTGCATGCCCTCAGGATCAAAGAGGGTGACAGTCCCAGCGCAGAGCTGGCACAGGCCTTCACTCTCACTATCTTGCCTTTTTCCAGGCCTAACTTGGTTTCCCCACTGTCCTGGGCACCGCAATTTCCACAATTAACAACGACCCACAGATGCGCTTGGCATAAACACATAAGAGTCTCACCCGTGTCTTGGCGGCACCCTTATTTTTGCTTCCCTTTGGTCGGCCCCGAGGTCTCTTGGGTGTTGGCACTTCACTGGGCTCCTTCTGCAAAGACAGGTGGGAGTCAGGGATGTGGCAGCAGCCAAAGCCCTGGGGACTCCAAATTTGCCTGACCCTCATCAAGCTCCTGGCCCCCAGTCTCTGAAGGTTGTAGATCAAAGATAAGAAACCAAAGGCCTCTGGGAAAGATGTCCCTGGGGCAGGGAAGCCACTGATAGGTGGCCCTGATCAACTCCTGTGCTACTGATCTGCAAACTGCCTAATCCCATAGTCTGTCTCACCTGTAAAAGGTGGCGTGTTAACTAACACCTAGGGCGTCAGGTGAGTCAAATCCCCAGCAAAGTCAGTGTCCAGCATTGGCCACAACTGCTGCCACCCCTCCTGTCTTACATGGGAAACCCCTCTCCAGGAGAGAGGCCACACACAGACCTGACCTCTGGTCAGCCCAAACCAGAATAAAGGTTGTGTTTTAAGTCAGGCATGGGGGCTCCCTCCCACTTATAATCAATACCAGCACTCAAGAATCGGAGCCAGGAGTATACAGTGAACGAGGCAATCCTGGCCCACAAAACCAAAGGCCAGCCTTGGTCCAGTGACCACCGCCAGGTCCAGTAATCAGGATGGAAAACAGAGGGTGCTGGGCTTACAGGCCTAGTCCCCCACCCTTCTCTGGAGACTCACCCACCCCCACAGGGCCACCAACAGCCTCCCCTCACTCGGGAGACTGCTGAGAGCTCCAGTGCAGAGCCAGGCAGGTGGCACAGCCAATATCCTGCTGCCACCCTCCCGGGGACCTCACGGGGTTTCAATGTCCACTTACAAACACCCCCCCTCCCAGTGGCCCAGGAACCCTTTCCCACCGGACATAGGAAGGACAGAAACGGGCAGTAGGATGGAGAAACCTGGCAACTGGACGAGAGATGGATTATGTGTTTAAAACTGTATACAGTGACAGGCCAGTGAAGAGCTGGGCCCCACACCCGCCTCCACTCTTCTGGGTGGGTTGCCATGTGGTGACGCTCCACACCGAGTTCCTCAGACAGTTCTTAAAGGCAGTGAGCACACAGACGGGAAAGGCACGCACACAGAAGGAGACACATTCTGCACCCTCCCAGGAGGGTCACACCCTGCTGGGTGCAGGTACCTCCCTAGCCCAAGAAAGGAAACAAAAGCAAGGCTCTGCTCACCCACCTGACTCCCTACCAGCGCCGTCCCAGGACTCACCGGAGGCTGCTTGCGCGGCCTGCCCCGGCCTCGCTTCTCAGTCCCGTCCTTCTCCTGCTTGGAGGCCAGGGGCTGGCTGGACTTTGAGCTGGACTCGCTCATCTTTCTTCTCTACGGGGCAGTGAGGGGGACTGGCTGTGATGCTGGGAGACAAAGTGGTGCCAGTTACACAGGTGCCCCACTATTCCTCCCACCGCTCACCATCCCAAGGAACACCGCAGGGACTGCCAGAGCGGCACCCAAGAGGCACGGCCAGCTCAGACCTGGCTGGAGGGGCGAGGCCGGCCTGGGGCAAGTTGAAGTGGTTCCTCACAGCTGCCGCCCCCATCCTGCCAGGGCAGCCACCCCGCAGGTCCAAGCCTGAGAACCAGAACAAATACCAGAGCCCATCACATACCTAAGACCCAGAGACGGTGGCAACGGGTAGGGATGGAGGAGTGGGAAGGGCAGATTCTCAAAAAGACCCTGTCAATTAAAAGACTCTCTGGGTAGCAAGGCTTGATTCCCAGGTCCAGGACAACGCCGTGTGTGTGTGTGTGTGTGTGTGTGTGTGTGTGTGTGTGTGTGTGTGTGTGTGCGAGAGAGAGAGAGAGAGAGAGAGAGAGAGAGAGAGAGAGAGAGAGAGAGAGAGAGAGAAGCGCACCACAAAGGGCCTCCACGCTGTACTTGGGGATCTCCCTCTAGAGAAGTCAAACAAGACAGCCAGCAAGCTGACTTCCAGTCAAGACCAAGTTTCAGTCACAGGCCCAGGAGACCCCACTCCATACTTCTGCAGGGACCAACACAGCCTGTGGCCTTCAGTGAGGGACAGGGGCAGGGAGAGGGCAGTAGTGCTACCTGCAGAGCTACCCACACTGGTGCTAAGGGACCAGGCTTCTTCGCTTACCACGGAAGCTGTGCCCCCAACCGTCTTTTCAGATTTCTGAGGCAACTACTAATTTTGACTCAATGACAGGAAAACATTTTGGTAACTTGTGATTTTTACAACACTTAACGATTCCTAATTCTCAAGCATCAAGAGCCGCTCCAGATGGTGGAACTCTGCTAATTATTCGATTACAATATTTCAAACTTGAGACCCCTTTACACAGGGTGGCTGGGCCAGCTCCATCATTAGCGGCTGGGTCTGTTCCCTAATTACAGGCCGTGATTAGAATCTTACATAGCACCACAGGTCTCCTTCAAACCAAACATCAAATTAATCAGCTAAATGAGTGCTGACCTCACACTGAGGTCTGCCCGAGGCCCTTGGGAGGGGGAGGGTCATGGGAGAAAGCCGGCCCGATCCCAGACAGAGCCCGTGGGCCCAACTTGCCTACAGATCCCGGCCAGGCTTCCTGGACACTGTTATACCACCCGGTGCCTTCCCAATCCTTACCGTTAGGGACTCTTTGAACCACCTGCTCCCCCAACGCCCCCACTGAATTAGGAGCAGAGTCCCCGTTCAGTGAGACCAAGAAACCACTCATCTCCACCTGCTCCTGCACACAGGGAGGCCTGGCGTGCAGAAGCCACATTTAGGGTCCAAGCCCGATGTGCTCTGGTGAGTCTCCAGCCTGTCTCCGCACGCACAGTGGCCCTTCGATGACAGGCAACTAGGCAGGAATAACCAGAGGAATAACTCCTGGCAGGTCCATTGTTAGCTTGTTCTTTTTTTAAAATAGCTCAGAGAAGACCCAGGAGTGGCCCAAGGTCACACAGCAACTTGGTAAAAAAGAAGTAGGTTCTGGCGGAATGCTTACAGACCGCAACTCTGCTTACTGAGGAGAAGCAGGTTAAGACCCTGGCGCCCTCTGCTCCAGACTGAGCGTTCCTCCGCCAGTGTCCGTGCCTGGCGGTTGTAGGCCGGCGAGTCTAGGCGCTAGGGCGAGGGGGAGGGGCGCAGGCCCTGCAGGCGCGGGAAACGGCGCACCCCGACCACGTGCACCGCCACGCGGGTGCGCCCGGCCCCACTTCCTGCCAGAGGGGGCACCCAAGCCCGCCTTGGGGGCAGGAAACCTGGTGCAAGTTGGAGGAAGAAAACCCCCTCCTCCCTCCCCGAAAACCAAAACCTCAGAGGCGGGGGGGAACCAAACAGAAACGGGGAGTCAAAGGGACTAGTTCTAACAGAACCCAGCAAAGCAGAGGAACCAGTTTGTAGTGGCAGAGGGCAGGCCCGGCCCTGGGGGCTGAGGAGGCGCGGGGCAGGGCCAAAGGTGTGTGGGTGAAGCCCCGAAACCCAGGCCCACGCGATCCGGCCTCGTCCACGCACAGTACGACCCTGGCAAAGGCCGAGGAAATGCCAGGGAGACATCTCGGGGCACCGGGCCCTTCCCCCACACTTCTAGAACTTCCCCGGCTGAGGGGGGTGCGCGCCCACCTCCTGCCGCCGCGCTGCGCAGCGCGCGCCCCTCCCCGAGGCCGGGCTCGCCGAGCGCGAGGTGCACGGGCGCCGCCGGGTGCACAAGCGGCGCTCGCCGCAGCCGCGCGCCCCCTCCCCCTCCGCGCGCCGGTCCCCGGGGGTCTCCGCACCCCCCGGGCGCGCGCGGGACGCCCTCGGCCTGGGGGACCGAAGGACGCCGCGCTCTGCGGAGCCCCCACCCCGGCCCCGCCGCCCGTCCGCCCGCCCGCGCGCACAGTGCGGCCTCCCCTTTCCCGCGGCCCGCGCAAGCCCGGGGCCTGGGAATAAAGCGGGCAGCGCGCACCGCAGGCCCCCCGGGCGCGCCGCGGACACTCACCGCGAGCTCGGCAGGCCGCCGGCGGGGCGCGCTCGGGGCTGCCGGGCGCGGCGGGGCTGGGCGCAGGGGACCGGCCTGGGCTGCTCCGCTGCCGCTGCCGCCGCCGCCGCCGCCGGTCGCAAATGCGGATCTGAAACCGGGAGAGAGGGCAGAGGCGCTGAGACCGCTGCGTGCGCGCCGCCCGGGCCCCCGCCGGGGATGTGTGTCACATCCGAGCTGGGGAGAGGGACCACGGACGGATCCCGCTCCCCCGGAGGATGGCGAGGGGCAGGAAGCTGGGCACGGCCCGTGCGCGGCCTCAATAAATAATAATGTGATTAGATTCTAGACCTAGAAGAAAAAAAAAAGAAGCCACCCGAGCGGCGGCGAACTCACGCCTTCTTGGAGCCGCGCCAACACCAGAAATAGCCCCGACTCCGAGTCCCAATTAGAGAAGCGCAGCCCCGGCTCAGGGGAGCTTAAAAAGAGCGACCCAGGGGCAGGGGGGACGGGCCCGCCCGCGCCAGCCGTGTCACTGGGGGGCGGGGCCATGCAAATGAGCCCGGGGATTTAAAAGGGCGGCCAGCCGCCGCTGCCGCCGCGCGCCTGTGGTTGCCGACGCCGCCGGTGTCGCGCGTGCGTGCGCGGGGGCGCGCGCCGACGGCCCTCGTTTCTCACACTCCCCGGCGCGGGCGGGGGCGGGACCTGCGAAGGTGGCAGCGGCCCCGCCGTCGCCGTGGGGTGCCAGGGACACACCGATAAGGGGGCGTTGGCGGCCTCGAGCCCCGCGCGGCGGAGCTTGGGGGGTCGTCCACGCGCGCTCCCTAGCCCACGTCGACGGCCTCTCCCTCTGGCCGGACGGGAGAGGGCACGTGCGTCCCCGCCTGGCCCCACAGCCCCCGTACAAATACCAGTCGTGAGGTTCAAACGTGAAACTTAGCAAACGCGGACGGTTTAAGTCCAGTAACGGCCGCCACCCAGGTGCCGGCTTCGAGGGAGCCGAGCGATTGGCTCGTTCGCAGGTACACCGGAGGGAGGAGCCCTGCGGTGACCTGCTGCGCGCCGCCTGGGGAGCACGCGGTGCCCCGGGTGTGATCCCTCCGCGGGGACTCAGCCTTCCAAAGGCGAGGGGTACCTGCTGGAAGCGCCTTGAGGACAGGGGTTCTAGTTTCCCGCCTCCGGGGGCTGGCTCAACAAAAGACTTGTTGCTCGGGCCCGAGAAGAAAGCCAAAGTGGGAAGATGGCGCGCGGAGAAGCAGGCGCCGGCCGAGAGGCGCGCCCTGCAGGCCGGGGCCGGGCGCGGGCCCTGGACGCACCTCCCCACCTCGGTCCCCGAGGCGGCCTTTCCACACCTCTCGTGATGCAGAGAATTGCAATGCCGGCCCAGTGACACACGACTGTGACTCATAGCCCTGCTCCCCTTCCTCCGCGGTCAGCCCTCTCCTCGGGGGGCGCCTGGGCGGTGGAGGTGGGGGGGGACGCGGGGCCCAGCGTGCGCCCGGCTGGAGGCGGAGTGGGAGCTGGGATGGGGGGTTGAGGCGGGCCTCCAAGTTTCAGGAATGTCTCAGGAATGTTTCCGGTGGGGGGTGGGGAGTGCGGCGCGCCCAGCCCCCCACGGGCCGTGGGATGGAGCCCGGGGCGCGGGGCAGCACGTGCTCGGTGGGGGCGGGGCGGGGCGGTCGGGCACGGGAGGCCTGGGCGGGCGGGGCGGGTCCCGGACCGAGGTCCAGGTGACCCTCTTACTCCCGGGGTGCCACTCGGCGGGGCGGGCCATCGGGTGGAGGGGAGCCTAGGGCGCCCGGGCAGTTTGTGGGAGGAGCGGCTGCCCCTTTGTGTGCAGCCGCTGTGGGGGCAGGGCGGGGTGGAAGCGCGCCGCGCCCTCCATCTTTGTGCCCCGCCAGCAGAGTTGGCTGGAGGGGCACCAAGTTGTTGAGAGCTCCGGGGACCCTCGTAGCGTGGTGTGGTTGAGCAAGCTATCAGCTCCCACCAGCGCGTCTCCCCATGACACAGGTCGTGGCCAGCAGCCTAGGCCACTAGGACCTTG
Organism: Microtus pennsylvanicus; assembly: GCF_037038515.1. Taxonomy (NCBI): domain Eukaryota; kingdom Metazoa; phylum Chordata; class Mammalia; order Rodentia; family Cricetidae; genus Microtus; species Microtus pennsylvanicus. The sequence continues at coordinate 4,051,665 of NC_134585.1, read as the reverse complement.
CCATGTGTTGAAGGGAAAGTGTGGGAATGGGGCGTGGTAGCGACTCCTTCACCTCCTTCACGTATAATGCCTGGCCCCTGTGGAGAAAAGGGGTAGCTCTCCTGAGTGGGCTTTGGGAAAACTTGGCCAATTGCTTGGCCCACTTCTAATAAACTGGCGCCATCTTATTTTTCCGCTTATCTCTCTTCGTCCTGATTTCCTCGCCATCTTGTGTCATTTGTGTAGGCTGTTGAGGATCCTCTCTAGAAGGAAGCAGGTAAAAGTAAATAGCTAGGCAAATAAATACCGTGATTTGTCCCCCTTCTGTCTTATCCACCCCTGAAATACATTTCTGCCCGCTGACGCCCATGCACACACCATGCATCCTGGGTTGCGCTTGCACGTGCCCTGGGTTCCATTCCTTTCGCGGTATTAAGATTTAAGTGAACAGTGGCGGGTGGGGAGATGGGATGAGAAGTCCCATCCAACTTCGAGTCTAGCGAAACAAAGAAGGCAGGTGAGACACTGGGCCAGAGGTGGCCATGAGGTTAAAAACCTGTTCTGACTTTCGAGTTCTTGAGGTACAGTGCACGAACGAAGCTCTGCGCTATGGAAGTCTGGACTTGTGGGTGCGGAAGACTTCGTGGGAGCCCCAGGAAGCCGCCTGAGAAGCGGTAAAGGCCTGAGCAGGCCTTCCTTGGATGGGGAGAGTTGGTGGAACAGGCACAGCGGGCAAGGAGGGGCTCATAGTCTGGGCAGGAATCTGAGTCGTCTACCACATTTTCTCAAGGACAGAGCAATGACCTTCAGAGATCCCAGCTGTGTCCCAGGACCGCAGGCTCTTAAGCTCATTCTTAAGACTACTGGAAGAGCGAGCCTAGATGGCTCCATTTAGTTTGGGGCCAATTCCCCGAGGGCATGGCATGCTGGCCAACTGTCGCCCTACACAGAAAGCAGGAAGAAGGACCCAAGAGGGAAAGATGAGGCCTTGTCTAACTTTCTGGCCAAACCAGGGTACCCCGAAAAGGGAGAGCCTGCAGTATAAGGCCCTGGGCTTGCACCCCAGACTTCAACAAAAGTGTGACTGGGGCTGATGTGGAGGCGGAGGCAGGCGGGTCCCCTGAGTTACACACAGCCAGGGCTAGCTATGTAGAGAGACTCTGTCTCCAGAAAAGGAAAATCAAAAAAAAAAAAAAAAAAAAAAAAAAGCATAGTGATGCTCAAAGGGCTCCAGCGGGATGAGAGCTCTGGGCCAGCCAGGGCCATTCAGAGTTCCCCTGTCTCTAAGTAATAGGAGAGTGGAGGTGTGCTTTTAGTCTCCTGGTACCCAGGAGGCCAGGGCTGGTGAACGTGAGTTTAAGGCCAGCCTGGTCTACATACTGCGTTCAGGACAGCCAGGGCTGCAGTGAGATCCTGTCTGAGGAAAAAGCTGTAGAGGTGGCTAAGCTCCGCAAAGGTGCTGTGGTCAAGGTTACCTGAGTGCACTTGTGATCCCAGAGTGTGAAAAGGGAGAAGCAACCCCTACAGGTTATCCTCTTGAGTTTCTCGTGTTCCTCTTCCCCCACACATAAGAGATAAAAACTAAGTAAATAACCTTCTGTCGATCATTATGTGTGCACTGGAAGATGAGGCAGGAAGACCTCCACCAGGCTGCCAATCAGTTGTACTACACTGATGTGGGATTTCCCTCTGTGTGCTGTGATTACCATTGATGAATAAAGGCACTGCTTTGGCCTATAGCAGGGCTAGAGGGGAACAGAGCTAGGTGGGGAAAACTAAGCTGAATGCTGGGAGAGAGAAGGCAGAGTCGGAGAGAAGCCATGGAGCCCCTCTGGAGCCGGATGAAATTTTTCCCAGTAAGCCACAGCCTCGTGGCATTACACAGATTAATAGAAATTGGTTAAATTAATGTGTAAGAGTTAGCCAATAAGAAGCTAGAGCTAAGGGCCAGCCAAGCAGTGATTTAATTAACACAGTTTCTCTGTGATTGTTTTGGGGCTGAGCGGCCGGGGAACTGACAAGCAGCCTTCTCCAACACTATATGGCAAGTGCTTTGCCACTGCAATATGAGATTTTAAAAAAATTCAAATTTTATGTTTTAAGTGTTTTGCACAATGATTTTTAATAGTGATTTTTACACCTTGGAAGTGGCTATGCCAAGACCAAGGGATGGGTCTACCTTCCCTTGGTAGAGCCAGCCCCTCACCCGTCCGTGTCCGTTTGTGTACAATGGCAGCTGGTTGTGCCGTGTGCGTCCTCGGCCGTTTGCCGGGCAGACTCATCCATGCCATCACAGTTAGCTGCAGAGTTCACTCTCAAGGCTCTGCACTTACCGTGTGTGCGTGTCTCACAGTTTGTTTACCCCGTCGGGCTGAAGGGCTCCTGGGCAGTTGCTTGTCCGGCTGGCTGTAACGGGGAGTGCCACCGTGGTTGTTGCAGGGTCCCTAAAGGAGCAGATCTGCCTAGGAGAGGAACTGCTGGACCGCAGGAGGTGTGTGCTGGGCTGCAGCAGACACACGGGACACTGTGGAGTAGCAGGCCACTCATCAGAGCGTGAGCTGACAACAGGATCGAACCGACCTGGCCCAAACCAGCCGAGACTGACCCACACCACACAGTGCTGGCCCTGGGCCATACCAACCAGGACTGATCCGTGCCAGCCACAATTGGGGCCACCCTGACACAAGGTACTTGCCCACTCCCCTGGAACCACCCAGTTACCAGTGTATCTGGTCCTCTGGCAGGGTCAGGCCTCTGAACCCTGCTGACCACAAGCTCCACTGCCAGGAAGCCTGGCAGGCTCTATAGAGTGGGAGGAGGGCCTCTTCTGCTTCCAACTTTCGAGGAAAAACTATAAAGTTGGGAGGACAGACCAGGAGGGAACACCTCCCTGCCTTCCTTCCCCGCTGGGAGATCCCCAGTGGACACACACAGAGGAAATGGAGATCCTGCATACATTTGGGCATGGGCACACACACACACACACACACACACACAGCCTCAGAAAACACCCGAGGAAAAGGTGGGTTGTGAGCAAGAACAAAGCTGTGAACCTCTTTCACTCCTCCAGTCTCCCCTACCAGCGAGCAGCGTTCCCACAGCAGTCCTAAGGGAAGGGCTGGGCATGGGAGCACGGGCTTTAAAACCCAGCACTGGGCAGGCAGAAGCAGACAGATCTCTCTGTGTTCAAGGCCAGCCCAGGCTAAACAGTGAAGCCCTTGTCTCAAAAACATAAACAAAATCAGTTCTTAGGCTTCTGCGCCCTTCTGCTCAGTGTTGCCCCAAGCCAGAGGCCTCTCTTGAGGCACCATGAGCGGCACCAGCCTTGAACAGGGTAGCCACCTTTGTGTATCAAGGCATTTACACTGGGTGGAAGGGTAGGGACAAGGACATGGGCAGCGTCAGGGGTGTAGTCCATGCTGAGTAGGCACAGTGCAGGGACCCAGGGCCTGGGCAGGGGAAGCAGCCGGGCACAGATGAAAGAGATGTCTGGCATGGGGTCAGGCTTGGCAGGCTGACGTTCAGTCATGTTCCCCCCACACCTCTGAAGTTACTACTCCAGATGTTAAAGCCTCAGGGAACAAAGACCGACAAGCGGAGAAGCAAGTGGTGGTAACGCCTTTATTCCCAGCACTCGGCAGGCAGAGATAGGCGGATCTCTTGAGTTTGAGTTCAGCCTGGTCTACAGAGTGAGTTCCTGGACAGTCAGAACTACGTAGAGAAAAACTGTTTTGGAAAACAAAACAAACCAACAAAGAAACCAGGGAAAGGGCTCGCACTCCCACCAGGAGTTCTGAAGGAGTCCCAGGTTGCTGGTGTCTGTGGGGTATGGTGGCAGCCGGGCTTCCTATCCCTGCCCTTCTGGTGGGTCCTCCTACTCCTTGCCTGACTGGGGCAGAGGCCAACAGCTCGGGCCTGTTGATCCAGCCTGGATCTTGCTCCTCCAGTTCTCCAACGGTTTTGTAAGCGCCAGTGCAGAATCTACCCGAAACGCATGGCCTGTTCTCCTAGCTTCAAACTCTCAGGGTGTGGCTGGGTGGGTGAAGCGGGGGGCTCCCCTCACAGACCAGTGTCCTTCCTTAGACCCCACAGTCCTGCAATCTGCCCCTTCCTGTGCCATCAGCCTTGCCAGGTTTGAGTTTACCTGAAGCCTGCACTGGTTGCTCCCTCTGCCCGGCATGCTATGCTCTTACGGGCCTGCCTGCTCAGTGCCTTGGGGTCTATGCCCAGTGCTGTTTCCCTCTGCTCCTGAGGGCCTCACCGCTCTGGAGGCAGAAGAAAGCAGACCTCTGTGAGTTGAAGGCCAGACTGGTCTACATAGCAAGTTCCAGGTCAGCCGGAGCTTCACTTCATAGTGAGACCCTGTCTAAAACACAGGTAACCCTCCCGTCTTCCTGTCCCCCTTAACTAGTTAACTGTTGGCAGTACGTGGTTCATGTGCTCTCTGTCTGGAGGGCCAGCTCCTCCAGCCACACAACTGGATCTTCTGTTATTTGTGCAGTGTGCTCAGGCCTAGCTGTGTCCAGCACCTCCTGTCCACAGGCAGCTAGCACCAGGTACCTGTCCCCAAACCTCCAGGCAGGCTGCGGGCAGGAGACAGTAACCGCCATGGGATGGTAGCACTGTGTAGCCTGGGACAGAAGACAGGGCTCCTGCGCTCTCAGGAGCAGATCTCTCTGTGCTGTCCTTTGTCACATTGGAAAGTGTTATTTCTCACATCTTCAGGAGCTGGCAGCCACCTGACAGCTTCAGGTCCTCTTCACAGAGGGACTGGCAAGGTTGCTTGATGGGCACTGAGGGAAGTGTTTGGCATTCAAGGTAAGCTGGGCAGGGAAACAGGGTTTTTTGGAGGGGGGTTGTTGTGTTGGTTTTCAAGATCTTTGTATGGTTCTGGCTGTTCTGAAATGGTTCTGTACACCAACCAGGCTGCCCTTGAACTCAGAAATCTGCTCCAGCTTCCTGAGTGTGAGGATCAGAGGCGTGCACCACCTCGCCCGGCTGTGTGAGGTCTTCATAACAGGAAAATTTAAAACAAAACAGCAGCAACAACAAAAACTCTCCCTTTGGTCCAAGGACCTTGCAGAGTCCATCCAGTGTGACAGACGGCAGGTGAAGCCCAAGCGGGTGTAAGACCAAAGCCTTTTCTACCCAGGTCATCTGTGGAACCTGGAGAGTCCCCTCCCAATGTATCCGCACGAGCTGGCGGTTTATTTAAGGCCTATTAGGGCACTGACCATAAGCCTGGACCTTCTGAGTGCTCTGAGCAATCGGGATTCTCATTTGGGGCCCTGGGCTAATGTTCCCAGGCCACAATCAGGGCTTATCAGCAGGCTGTAAAAATGGTGTCTCTTTAGCCACCAGCTCCTACTCAGGTGACACTAATTTGGGAACAGGCCCCAGGGTTACAGGTGATTCTCACAAGGTCGCAACCTTGTTTCCTTTTTATCTGCCCTCTAAGACCTGGAGGGCAGCGGGGTGTTCAGGCTCTTATCTCCCTGCCTGTGTGCACCAGGTGAGTGAGACAGGCAGAACTCTGTGAGTGCCACACCAAAAGACCTTGTTTCAAACAAAACCCCCCACCGGGCGTGGGACAGGGACAGAGAGAGGCTGTGTTATCCCAGGAAGTCGATGGAATGACAATGACGGCTGCTCCTAGCCTGAGCCTCAGAAAGAACTGTTGTCGTCTTGGCTGTGGGGAAAGCCCTTTCCCTGAGCCCTCTACCTCCTCATAAGCACCAGTTACCTAGTGAACTCGGAGCTGGTCTGTTTCCTAGACTGGGGACCCCAGGCCACCTTGAATCCTAACACAGAACCTTCTTCCTTGGGGTTGAGAAAGTAGTCAGTCGGTGTCTGTTTGGGCTGAGGGATTCTGCCAATCAGGTCTCAGAAGCACAAGGTTGTCTGGGGTCTGAGTACTAATCAAACCAGCATTAGGAGCTGAGCAGAGCAGACGTGGAGGGGCAGCGGTTGTGAGGGGCTGGGCAGTGAGCACCCTCTAGTACATTCGATGTTTTTTGCTCCCAGGGCTTCATTTTCTCCTCTTTAACCACAGCAGGCCGGATGACTGGCCCCAGGCGACCTTGGCTGGGGAAAGTCTGGTGAATGGGTGGGTGATTAAAAGGCAGCCTGGGGGGGGGAACTGGACGGGGGTTCTTGGTAGGAGACAGAGATGGGGTGGGGCCTGGAGCTGGACAGTCGACTGGCTTGGAGATGGTGGCACAGAGTCCCCCCCCCTTCCCACCATCCTGGCCTCAGTCTCCCCTGTTTTCCAGGCCTATCCCCACCCTAGGGGCCAGGGTGACTTCCAGGACCTCGTCTCCCTGAGATTGGTCAGCAGCCTCTTCGCTGCTGTCTCCTTTCTAGGAACCTAGCCACAGCACCAAGATCGGTGACTTGCCAAGACCAAAGCACCTAGCAGTGGGCAGTGTGCTGTGCAGGTTGGCTGACCTACACTGGGGATCCCCGCAGGGCTAAAGCATCTGGGATGGGGTCTCTAGGGATGGGTTGTGAGCTGAGGACCCAGAGGTTGCCCTGCTGACAGTGGCCAGCCACTCCAGTGCTTGTGGGCAGTGCTAGGCCAGAGCTGCTGACAGCCAGGTTTCTGGGTCACCATCCAGGGTGCCGTGCCAGTTCCCAGGCCTGGGTGAGGAGCACGTGTGCTCTGCCTCTGAAGCCCATGCCCCTCTGATGCCTTTGTCCTTGTCCTTTGGGGCGTGTTCCCATCCCCCACCTCCAGCCTGGCAGCAGCCTCAGTCCTGGGCTCAGGGGCCCCCAGGGAGGAGCTAGGTGCTGACCATATGTCTGAGAGCCACTGATGTAGACAGACTCAGACCCTCCCAACAAGCACCTCTCTTACAGGCCTGTGTCTCAACCCTGTTCCCGGTTGTGCCCACTTTTCAGACGGGCCCCTCTCTCAGAGGATCTGCTCCTGGAAAACAAAGCAGAAGAAGAAAGCTAACTTCTCTAAGTTTTGGGGCACTCACTTATACAGTTACAGTTGGGGCTGACACCCAGGGAACGGGTGGAAGATTTAGGGGCCCTGGTGGAGTGGAGATTGGGCTACATCCAGCACTGTGTCAGCTGTCAGTGGGCAGCAGGGTAGACAGGCAGGGCATATCTCCTGGACACTGTGTTGACTGGAACCACTAACCATTCAAGAAAGGAAATGGGCCCAACAAGTAGCAGGCCAAAGCTTGTGGTTCTGTGAGATGCCAGGAATCCTGTGCTCCTGGCCCCCACCACCCTGGCCATTTCCCCGGACCAGCCCTGCACAGTCCTGTGCTCCTGGCCCCCACCACCCTGGCCATTCCCCCGAACCAGCCCTGCACAGTTCTGTGCTCCTGGCCCCCACCACCCTGGCCATTCCCCCGGACTAGCCCTGCACAGTTCTGTGCTCCTTTATCTTCCCTGAAGAGGCAGCTGCTCCCAAGTGTGGCCTCTAGCTAACACAGCGGGTTTTGGTTCACTCTCTGCTACCATGTGAGTTCCAGGATTGAACTCGGGTTGTCAGGCTTGGCAAGTGCCCTCACCAGCGAATTATCTCCCTGACCCTTGGGACACGATTACAGTCAATTCCATGCATTTTTAACTTTGAATGTGGCTGTTAGAATCTTTAGCCAGATGTGGTGCCATATACAATCCTAACACTTTAGGAAGCTGAGGCAGGAGGATTGTGGCAAGTCTGAGGCCAGCCAGGGCTGCATAGTGACACCTTGTCTCTAAAATAACTAAAGTCTAAAAGCAACAGGCCAGGCCTGGTGGCACACACCTTTCATCTAAGCACACCTGAGGTGGCCGGCTGGTTGGTGTGTATAAAAGGCCAACCTGGTCTACATAGTGAGTTCCAGGCTAGCCAGGGCTACATTTGTACTTAGGAACACCTGGGCAGGCAAAATACTCATACACAAGCCTGGTCTACAAGAGCTAGTTCCAGGACAGGCTCCAAAGCCACAGAGAAACCCTGTCTTGAAAAACCAAAACAAAAAACAACAACAACAACAACAAAAAAAACAACACCAACAAAAACCTCATACACATAAAATAAGCAAATCTTCTAAAAGCAAAACAAACTAAAAAAAAGACCATCCAGCATTCCTTTGGGGAGTCCCACTCCACAGCGCAGTAGCTGGTCTAGATAATTCTCACGTTTATGATTTATTTGTATTGCCCTGAGCCCCGAATATCTGCTCTTGCTGTTTGCGACAGGGTCTCACTAAGTAGCTCTGGCTAGCCTTGCACCCACAGAGATCCTCCTGCTTCTGCCTCCTGAGTATGGAAAGTGCCTCTCTGCCAAAGCACCTGTTCTTGGTAAGGCAGGTGTGGACATGCTGTGTCCACTGTTTTAGCATAGTCGGGTGGTGGCCCACGCCTTTAATCCCAGCACTTGGGAGGCAGAGGCAGGTGCATCTCTGTGAGTTGGAGGCCAGGCTGGTCTACAGAGTGAGTTCTGGGATAGGCTCCAAAGCTACAGAGACCCTGTCTTGAAGAAAGAAAAAAATCTGGCACCTAGTAGGTGTTCAGAATTCCCATCATTGAAGGGAAAGGTTCACTTGGGGACACAGTGGGGGAACAGAGGAGGGACTTTCACGTCTGCCCCGGCACACGGAGGACCGTGAGGTCACTCTGGAGACTGCGGACTGTCCGTCCTTCCCTACTGTCGCCACCCTGTGGAGATGTAGGCTGGCGCCCTGGCTGAGCGCTGGCTCAGGAGGCTGAGGTGACTGACTCCGTGCCCGCACTGCCTGGCCTGGGGCATCTGGAGCCCCGAGGCGTTCCTAGATGTGGTCTGTAGGGAGGAAGAGGCAGGATGCAAGGGCTCAGGCTCATCCGAGGTCACTGTGTCAAAGGGGCCTGTCGCACATACACGCGCTTTCTCTTTCCCCGCGATTCCATCACACTATGAAAGTCCCTTCCTTAGGGACTTCCCTCCAGCCTGACTCAGGCTGCCTCATGCGGGTGACTCAGGCAGGCCCCTTGCCAGCCCTGCCCCACCCCCTGCACAGCCCAGGCCAGGCAGCCTGAGCCAAGGGTAGGAGCTGGTAGGAGGGGGCTCCCCCAAGTGGAGCCCACGAAGAGACACTCAGCCACAGCTAAAGGGAAACACAAGCCTGGACAGCGAACATACGGCAGTGATCCCAGCACTCGGAGGCCGGAGAAGCAAGATTGTTCAAGGTTGTCTTAGGCTCTGCATCAAGTTCAAGGCCAACCTGGGCTACATTAGACCCTGTCTCAAAGAAGGAAAACGTGAAACTGGAAAAAAAAAAAAACCAAGGCTGGGTGTGATGGCACAGGCTGAGGCTCCAGGAGATGGAGGTAGGAGGTCCCTGCAAGCTCAGGGGGCAAGATGGGTTCCAAGCCAATCAGGGAACAGGAAAAGACCCCATCTCAAAAACAAATGAAAAAGTGAAAGAAACCATATAAAGCTTGAACTCCAGGAGGTACCCACTGTCAGGAAAAGAGCCCTCCGCAGGGCAGAATGAAGGGAAGGGAGAAGGCAGACAATTCCCAAGTGAAAACCCGGGAGGTCGGGGTAAGGACTCAGGAGAGGGCGCCCGTCCTTCACAGAGGCAGGGAGTGTGTGGACTGAAGGGGTTCACTGTGCGGTGCGGGTCATCGTGAGGTGCGGGTCACCGCGAGGTGCGGGCAGCGGCAGTCCCAGGCTCTGCTGTCCCCTGCCTCCTACTGACTCCAGGGAGATTGCAAAGGGACCCAGCTGAGAACTTTGCTTTCTCCCAGCTACTTTTCCGCGTCCGCCTTTGGTTCTCGGTTATCTCATCTGCAGAATGGGTGGAGCCTGGGGAAGCTGCGGGACTGTACCCGCAGTTCTCTTCTGGTCCTTAATTAGCTTGGCTGGCACCGCCGCCACCTTCTGTCCTTCCGTCCAGAACACAGCATCTCCCCACTGTCCCTTCCACTAAGGGATTTGGCAGCTTCGAATCCCTGCCGGTCCCAGTGCATCAAGGCCCTCACGGACCCGCAAACAACCCCTGCAAACAATCCTTCCATTAGGACCCTGGAACGCTCTGGGATGGGTTCTGGTTCATTTCCTACGAGACTCTGGCCACTTTGGAAAGCGGGGACTCCCGAGCTCTCGAACCCGCACAGCCAGCCTGGAAAGCTGTGGGAATAGAGGCTTGGACCAGAAACGAGGCCTGAGTTTAGCGGTGAGCACCACGGACCAGGCGCAGCAGCAGCAAGCCCTTTCCTGAGGCTCATGGGCCAGGCCAGGGCCAGGCAGGGTCTGACTAGGCAGTGCAGCTGTCTGAGGCCCCTGCCTTCGCTGTAGCTGTCTTACAGTTGAAGAGACAGGCACGGAGGGGGGAAGGAACTTCCTCAAGACCACACAGACAGTGCTACTCGGGCCTACCTACCTGATTCCAATCTGTCGCTCTAAACCTTTCCTGGAACTGGGTGTGGCTCAGTGGTGAGAGGCTGGCCTAGCGTGAAGCCAGCTTCCATGGCCAGGACTTCACTAACGAAGCCAGTCTCCCAGCTTCCTGGAAAGAAACGGAGGTGTGTTCAGAGCTGGAGAAAGCCTGGAATGCCCTTCTGGTTTCCTGAAGTTTGTCCCATCTCATCCTACTAAGAACAAGAGCTAGAAGATCCGCAGACAGCAGCCAAGACGAGGAAGAACTACGATGGGGTGTTTTGTAAGGATTAACCTGACTTTTCAGAGTGAGTTCTGTCAGACATGAGAAGATCAGGCACCTAGGATCATCACAGGTCTGGGGTCCGGGGCCTCTGCAAAGTCAGGGGCATGCCAGGGTGTTAGCGGCTGGCATGCCAGGGTGTTAGCGGCTGGCAATGAGGAGCAGTGGAAAAGAGCATTTGTTTAAGACAGGGTTTCACTTGTAGCCTAGACTGGCCTTAAGTTATGGCAGTTCTCTTGCCTTAGCTTCCCAAGTAGCGGGGTTCATGAGCCAACATACTTGGCTTTTATCATTGTTATTTACTTATTTATTTAAGGATTTCTGAGAAAGAGTCTCACATAACCCAGGCTGGTTCAAACTTGCTTTTTAGCCAAGGATGGCCCTGAACTCCTGAACCTCCACATCCCGAGTGCGCTGGGGTCACAGGCCTGAGTCACACCTGGCTTTATGTCGTACCGGGGTTTGAACCCAGGGTTTTCTAAAGGCTACAGAAGAGCTCTGCAGACTGAGCCACATCCCCGCCCTTGTCCTCTACCATTTATAAGGGTTCCAAGAAGAAAGGAGACACTGGATGTAATGAAACAGACACAGAATGCATGGGTCAATGACAAGAACCACAAAGCTGGCTCAAGGCAGCAGAGGCACAGGAGGCTGAACCAGGGAGGGACTGGGCCAAGCTCTGAGGAGAGGTGGCCCTCGGCGTCTCCCCTGTGCTTGGTGGCTTGAGTTGACTTCAGCTTTGGCCTGTTGTCACTTTGCCCTCACCCTGTGAGGTTTCGAATTTCATCCAGAACTCAGGCATCCCAGAGGACACCTCACTCTCTTCCTCTCTAGTCTCATCTTTGTTTGGTTTTTGTTTGAGACAGGATTTCTCTGTGTAGCCATGGCTGTCCTGGAACTCGATCTGCAGACCAGGCTGGCCTCGAACTCAGAGGTCTGCTTGCCCAAGTGCTGGGATTAAAGATGTGCGCCACACTGCCCGTCTGGGCCTCAGCTTTCTGAACGACATTGTTTTATACTGTGGAATAAACAAGAGTAAGGAGGAGGCCTGTTACTGGGCAACCGTGCGGCAGAGACTGCCTTTGTCCCACGTGCCCAGCTCCCTCCTCTGAGTACCCTCTTGTATTTTTAGCTGAACACATGGCACATTTTGGCCCTCAAAATAGATTGTTTCCTTGCTTTCCCCTGCTAGATATGGTCAGTTAGAAATAAGCAAAATGTTTCTAAGAGAAAGAGACGTTTTCTGCAGTAATTCCTCTCTAGCGGCCAGAATGGGGACTGTCGGCTGCAGGACACGCTGCTATTTCAAACTCAGGAAGACATTTGGGGTGAAAGCATCATCAGACAGCAAAGCCTGGGTCCCTGACCCTGTGGCACCCATGGATATGGCAGCTCCAGCTGCCTGTGTCTTGTTGGACGTGAGAGAGACTTGAGTTCCCTCAGGTGTGGTCCATTGGTTTTCCCAGCATCATTCAGGGAGGGAAAACCATCATGGAGGCTGATGGGAGAGATTTAGCCAGGACTGAGGTGGTACACGCCCTCAGGAGTCAAAAGCAGAAGGATCTGTGGGTTCAAGGCCAGCCTGGTCTACAGAGCAAGTTCTAGGACTGCTAGGGCTGTTACTCGAAACCTCCCCTTCCCACCTCTACCCTCCAACCCTGCAAAAAAGGAGAGACTTGAGGGCCTGGGCCACAGTGGGAAGTGGGGCTTAGGGCCATTGTCTGAGTTCCCAGGGTCAGAGGCACCTTCCCAGGGTTGCAGACTGCATGAATGTCCAGCAGAGGTGGGGCAGAGGAGCAAGCGCTGAGAGAGGTGAGATGCGGTTCTGTGGCTGGGCTGGGTGTCCTCATGAGGTGACCTTTGTCCTCCAGAGTGAGCATTCCCAGATGCTGAGCAAGGCAGGTGCGGGGAAGCCTGCTATGACCTCAGGGACCTGCACACTGTTGGCCTACAGCATCTGGTGGGCTCCAGGGGTCATTGTGTGGCAGGAACAAAGAGCCAGCAGGGTGAGGTAGCACTCCCGGAGAAGCCCAGATGCCCCATGTGGGGCAGGCAATGTGGGTAGGAGAGGGAATCTTGGCTGACCGCCTACTGCCTAACACCTCACGGGGGTCAGGGCTAGGACAGTGTGGCCGGATGGTTAGCTCTACAAGTAGCCTGGGAATGGCTCCAGCTGGGAGTGTGAGGATCGCGAGACACAGTCTCTCAGCAGCCCCCTACCCCCCACCCCCGCAGGCTGGTCAGCCTGTGCTCTGTCACTCTGGGTTCACACACAGGGTTGTGGTGTGATTGGCAGGGGACACACATTGCAGGTTCTCACGTGGCCCCCGTTCCCTCCTGGTCCCTGCCGTGGCTCAAGTCAAGCTTAGAGACCTTTTCCCCGCCCAGAGCTCCTGGAGATAGGGGTGTCCTGCCCTGTAGCATCTGTGACAAACTATGACACTTGAATACCCTGTCAGGATCTCCTGGGTCAGCCCAGCTCCCAGGCATGCTGTGCTCAAAGTGTATGGACACAACCAGTAGAAGGCAGGTGAGCGGCCTGCTCAGAGATGGGGGACAGTGGGGAGCAGCCAGCTGGACGTGCGCCGCTCTGGGTGCTGTTCAGGAAGAAGCGAGGAGGGTTCATGGCATCATCCGTGCCTCCCAATAGAGGTGCAAGTTCTGTCTCCACGGTCTGCGTAGCATGGCAGCTATTCTGTGGTGTTGGGAATGGAACATAGGGCCGGGATCTCGCTAGGTCAGCGAGGTAACCAGCAAGCTATGCTCACAGCCTGGCTGCATCCTCTTTCCTAGGAGTCAATGGGCAAACCTGGAACTTAATTGGGAGAAGGGTAATTTGAGGCGTTGAGGGGTAAGGAAATTCCTGCTTTAGACCAAATATAATAAAGCAGCTTCTCAAGGTGTTTGTTCCCTCCCTGTATGCCCCCCTTTGGGGTCAGCATAGTATGGCCTCCCAGCTTCACCTGTGAGCTGAACAAGGCCCAACAAGTCACCTGCACCACAGCCTAACACCAGCTCAGAGAGGCTACTGAGTGTCACCAGACTCTACTTCCCAGCTTTGCCCCTTGGGGTCCAGATTCCCTGAGCAAGCCCCGAGCATGCTTTTCCTCTGGGAGTCTCCATGTAGGCTCTCCCTCAAGCTGTCCTGCCCCGGAGGCTGAGGCACCAAGCCGAGCTTCTGTCAGTACCACATGCAGACCTCAGGGACGATGTCCCCTCTTGGCCTCTTTGTGGGATGTGGGCCAGGGGTCATACAGACAGCAGCTCAGAGCCAGGATCTGGAAGAGGCCTGGGCCAGGCCACAGTGTCTCCTAACAAGGCTCAGGCCCTGTTACTGTCCTTAGGCAAATTATTCAGTCATGAGGCAATTTATTCTCCTCTGATGAGGCCAGAGGTGAAGCTCTCCAGTCCTGCCTAGTCAAGTCCCCACAGCAGCACGGAGAGCCAGGCCTGTTTTCAAGCTTCATCTCTGTCATTGCCGAGGGTTTGTCTGAAGGCTGCAAGATGGCTGCCACCAGAGAGCTGCTAACCACCAAACACGATGTCTGAACACGAGGACCTGCAGTGTGAGAAGGAAGAGGAATGTTCCTAGAAACAGCCAACAATATGTCCCGTGTTGTCAGGCCCTCCAACCTTCTGGCCATGGAATCCAAGGCTTGCGCGGGCAGAGGAAACCCTTGACCACTGAGCCACACCCCTACCCAGGGCCTCTTTCGTCCTCCTCGTTCCCAGAGTCTCTCGGGGTGTGTCCGTCTGTACACCCTGTGAACAGGGCACTGTCTGCCCTTTGCTTCAGATTCTTTCCAGGGAAGCTTGGAGCCGGCAGCCTGGGAAGGTGGCATTTCTTCCAGGTTAGGAGATGGTTTTGTCTAGGTCTTATTAGGTTCCATAATATCTGGGTGCCTCTCCTGCCAGTATATGATAGCAAAGGAGGCTGGGAAATATAGTCTTCAGCTGGACAGGCACATGCTTGGCTAAAATTCCTGTTTCTATGGAACAGAGAGGAAGGGTAATGGGGCCCTCGGCACACTGCCCCCAGTGAATTCAGAGTTCTGCTGAGGGATGTGGAGAATGGCGTTGGAGAGGCAGGGTGCCTGGTGCCCTGCTTTACAGAGAAATGATAGTGATCCCAACAGCAGGGGCTGGGCCAGGTACAGAACACAGCTTACTCTCTCTGGCCCCAGACTCGGGGGTTCCTGCCTTACCAGGATGGGGCAGCACAAAAGCCACCACTAACATCTCCAAGTCCCAGGCTCAGCCTTCCTGCAGCTGTCTCCGGGCCTTTGGCCCATCTCAGTCTCCTCTGCTCTCTTCTCTCCCCAGCCTGACATTGCTCCTTTCCCACAGTGACCCTTTCCCTCGCCATCCCCACAACTGTCTGTCCTTGGGCGGGAAACCAACTGCCCTCCATTGTTCCAGGACATTCACGTGTCTGGAACTCAGGACATCAGCACAAGCTTGTTCCCAATCTCCACAGTGGCCATACCCTAGCCTGGCCTCTCTGCTCTTTCCTCTGCATCCTGCATCTTGGTCAGTAGGCTCATCTGCAGCCATCAGGCCCATACGGTCCTTCCCGTCTTTTCAACACGCACCCACAGGTCACACCTTTCTTGTTCTTAAAATTCTCTGCTGCCAGGCATGCTGGCTGGCTCACTGCTTTAACCTCAGCGCTATGGAGGCAGAGGCAGGGGAATCTTTGAAAGATCCAGGTCAGCCTGAGCTGACAGAGGGAGGACCAAGACTCCTTCTCAGAAGTTGTCACCCCTGGTACCCGTCTGTGGTGATCTGAATAAAGATGGCCCCCGCAGGCTCATATATTTGAATGCTTGGTCACCAGTGGGTGGCACTATTTGAAAAGGATTGGAAGGATTAGGGGTGTGGCCTTGTTGGAGGAAGTGTGTCACTGGGGGTGGGCTTTGAAGTTTCAAAAGTATAAGGAACCTTTTTCTGTCCCACCAGCTAGCTCCCAAATAATGACACAGAGACTTATTATTAATTATGAAAGCTCAGCCTTAGGCTTGTCCCTAACTAGCTCTTATATCTTAAATTAACCCATTTAAAAAAATCTATGTTTTACCAGGTGGTTTTTTTTAATCTTTTTTTTTTTTTTTTTGGTTTTTCGAGACAGGGTTTCTCTGTGGTTTTGGAGCCTGTCCTGGAACTAGCTCTTGTAGACCAGGCTGGCCTCGAACTCACAGAGATCCGCCTGCCTCTGCCTCCCAAGTTTAAATCTTTTTTTTTTTCATTCTGTACTTCCAACTTGTTCTGCATCTCCTGGTGTCTCCTGTACACCTAGCTCGCTCCCTCCCTCCCCCCATCAGGATGTAGCTCTCCGCTACTGCTCTGGCGCCACACTCCCAGCCACGATGATAATGGACTAAGCCTCTAACACTGCCATCAAGCCCCTAATTAAATGCATTCTTTTATAGGAGTTGCCATGGCCATGGTGAACAGTGACTAAGACATCATGTCTCTCTCTTTTAGGAAAGCTCCCTCATGTAGCTGGGCACGATGCCATTTAAGAAAGACTTATGTCCTACCTTGCTTCATAGCCAGGTGGGGCCGGGCAACCAGCCACGTGGCTAACCATCTGAGCAGGGGAGAGGCCCTCTGACATGGGCACATGGGGTTTCTTTTGCCTCTTCTAGTGAGTTTGCTCATTCTGTTATTTCTCTCAAAAGGTCTTTTATTTTATGGTATGAGGGCTGCTAGCGTATGTGTACCTGCATGCAGTTTCCACAGAGGTCATAAGAGGTCACTGGATTCTGGGAACTGGAGTTACCAATGGTTGTGGGTCACCATGTGGGTGCTGGGAACCAGGTACTCTGCAGGAGCAGCCAATGCTCTTAAGACACCGCTCCAGACCCAGAAGACACATTTCCTAAACCCTCCTCCTCTCTACATTAATTTGCAATTTGAATAATGCTCACAACATCAATCATTAGCCAATAATTATGCAATAATTAAACAATGAATTTCACATATATAATCACCGTAGTAAAAATCTAAAACAGAGTCAGGTGTACTGGCTAGTGCCTCTGGCCATGGGAGGCCAAGGTGGGAGGATAGGTGAGCCAGAAGCTGGAGGCTAACCTGCAGAACCCGGGAAGACCTAGCTCAAAAAACAAGGGGAAACTCCACAAATAACAAAAGAAAGAGCACAGCTGCTCTCTTGTGGCTTGAATGCTACTGTATTCTGCTTCCCAGGCTCTGGGACTGGCGATGCCTTCAGTAGTCAACCTTACATTTTATTCCCTCCCTCTCTCCCTTCCCTCCCTCCCTCCTTCCCTCCCTCCCTCCTTCCCTTCCTTTTTTTCTTTTCTCTTTTTGGCTCTTTGAGACAGGATTTCTCTGTAGCCCTGGCTGTCATGGAACTCACTCTGTAGACCAGGCTGGCCTCAAACTCAGAGATTCACCTACCTCTGTCTCCTGGGTGTTATTTTATTTATGTATTTTGAGACAGGGTCTCAGTCTATGACTTTGGTTGATACGTAGCTCAGTCTAGCCTTGAACACCTGATCATCCTCCTGCCTCACCCTCCCGAAAGTTGAGACTACAGGCTGAGCTCTCAATCCCAGCTGGCCAGGGGGCACTTCACTTTAAAGTTTTATTGGAAAATGTTTTGTTGGTTTTTTTTTTCTCACGCGAGGCAGAAGACCACAGCTGTGGAGAAAGCCCAAATGTAAGTTTACTCTTGGTTGAGTCAGAGAAAATCCTTTCCCAGTGTGCTCCAGAGGTGGCAACTGCCCATAGCTGTTTTCTGGATGATCATGGGGCTTTCAAATATCTTCCCAGTGGAAACATTGAAAACCGGGCCGGGTGATGATGGCAGGCGTCTTTAATCCCAGCACTCAGAAGGCAGAGGCAGGCGGATCTCTGTGAGTTCAAGGTCAGCCTGATCTACAAATCAATTTCCAGGACAGCCAGGACTACACAGAGAAACCTGTCTGGAAAACTCAAAAACCAAAAAGAAAGGAAAAAATTGAAAGCAAATCAAAGCCCCGAGTGGCGACAGACTCTGCGCCACCAGTGTTTGTCTCAATCCCGCTGCATGGCAGGATGGTCTGGACAAAGGGACTCTGTACACACTGTTCCCCAGCAGGGTGGGGGGCACAAGCCTGGGTGCTGGGTCCCCACCTCATCTTGGGTAACAGCAGGCACAGCTCACATTTCTCCCAATTAGCTCTCTAAGGGAGTGGAGTGTTCATTAAAGGGCACGTCATAAAAATGTGTTAATTTGAAACGGACACGTGCATTGTTGAAAGCTGACATCAAGGAGCAGTTGCTGAGGTCCCAAGAACTAGAGGAATGTCGGGGGAGGAGGCTGTTGGCGTTGATGAGGGCAGGAGGCAGCTCACTCTTTCTGTTTGGTTTTTGAGATAGGGGCTCAATATACAGGCTGGTCTCGAACTCTTTAGAATACTGAAGTTGCTTGTGTAGGCAGCTGCTTTAGCTGTTGTTGCTGAATTAAGAAAAAAAATTAGCAAGGCGTGGTGGCTCACACCTTTATTCCCAGCACTTGGGAGGCAGAGCAGGTGGAGTTGAAGCGAGTGTGGGCTACAGAGCGAGTTCCAGGACAGCCAGGGGTACACAGGGAAACCCTGTCTCGAAACCCCGCCCTCAAGCATTACATTTGCTTATGCGTGGTGGTCAGAGGGCAGGAGTCAGTTCTCTCCTCCCCTCAGGTGGGCAGGCTCTGCAGCCAGCGCCCCTACCTGCTGAGCCACCTCACCCGCCTCTCTGCGGAGGAGGAAAGCTATGCGGTTTGTTCAAAGTCACACAACTAGTGCTTTTAGGGCCCTGGAACCCACCGTTATGGGGATCCCATGTCCCTGTCCATTGAGTCATTAACTCATTTTCATCTCAGGAGGAGAGTGTGGAGTGTGGGGGAGACCCGAGGGTCAAGAGTGGACTCGAGGTCGAATGAGGACAGCAACAGACTTGACTACCTTCTACAGATGGGCAGCAGGCTCAAGCCCACAGCTATCGGATGTATTCATTAGGGGTCATCCGCAGCGAGACCTGCCAGGCAGTGTTTTCTATGACTTTTGTCCATGTTCCAGCCTGTCTCTTACATTTCAGGGGAGCTTGGTCGCAGCGGGCCGTGCGGGGTGAGGATGCGCAGTGGTCCAGCTTCCTCTGCGGTTTCTCTGCGGTGCCCACCCGGGTCGCGTTGGGACAAGATTCCGATGCGGCTGGCTCTGGTTCCAGCTCGGGACGCCGTTGCCACCTCGTGGTCGTCGCTTGAGTTGCAGTGCCTGTTCTTAAAGTGCGATCCCAGGAGATGCCTGATGGGTTTGTTGGGCCAACTGGGCTCTTGGGTTGAACCAGGGGTCACAAGCTGGGGAGGAAAAAAGAGGGGTGCAGGGGATGTAGGGATGGCGGGCAGCGAGGCCATCAGTGGGTTCACAGGCCATCCAGGCATTGACAGGGTGGCTGCCACTCATTACAGCTTGCAGGGGGAAGAGACGCCTGTGGACAGCTGGCGGATCCCCTTCCTGCAGCCAGCTCCTGAGTTCGGCCCGAGAAGCGCCAAG